>NC_059345.1:25141975-25456261 GCF_019703515.2 Myxocyprinus asiaticus
CTTTGGAATAATTTATATTATGATGAAACTATAAAAGTAGAATTGAACTGAAAATGGAATTGAATTGGGATATATTGACACTTGTTTGCTGCCAGAGCTCTCAGCTGTGGTTGGTATTTCAATGTTCCTATTACACAGAAATAAAACCACTCTTTCCATAACTTGCAAGAATAGAAACCAGGGTTGTTGTGGATGATCAATGCTTTTAGTTGTGCACTTTTCTGTTTCTTTCACTTTTCTTTTTCACTTGGCACATGTTTTGTCCTTTGTTTAAATATTGAAACAAAAAGACTTATTAAAAAGTTAATCTCAAATCTTCATTGGCAGATGCACACTTGTACAATTTATTGAGTTGGCTATTTAAGTACATATCCTGAATTCAAGAGGTTTTCTACATGTTAATTAGCCTCAGCTGTGTTTGCAGAGCGGAGGGTGGGACAATACCTTATGAATTTTAAACAAAAAGGATAAATCTATCCACCTAGAAGTTGTTTCAGTTCTGTGTTGGCCGGTCGTGAATGTTTATTGTATGTGTACTACTGCCACCTAGTGGCAAATAATCCTAAGTGTTTTATAGAGGTTTATCTGCTCTGCATTCTTCTGATCAATGGATAAAGGCAATATGTGAATTAAGACTGTGCTGATACAATCATATATTGATTTATTGTGATTCTTTTTCTCACAGTATTGTGTTAAAACTATAAATACTTGCATCGTTCTAAAAAATATTCATGTGTGCATTCATACAGGTGTTTAGGAATGATTTGAAAAGTGGGGGACATGATATGTCATAATATAAAATAATGCTTGTCTATGGTAAATATGGCAAAAACATTTTTGTAACACTTTATTATACATTCAAAGGCACTTTTGCCAGGAAACTATACTGTAGAATTTCGCTCAAAGGTACAATCAATCTCCAACTACTGTAATTTTACAAAAGGTATTCTTAGATCTTTAACATCAAATAATATACAGTTGTGCTCATAAATTTACATATCCCTGGCAGAATCTGTAAAATATGAGCCATTTTTGGAAAATATGACTGATCAAGGAAAACATTATTCTTTTATTTAGGACTAGTGGTCAGGTGAAACCATTTATTATCACAGAATTGTGTGTGCCTTTTTTTTTTTCTCTCCACTTTTCTCCCCAATCTGGCATGCCCAATTCCCAATGCGCTCTAAGCCCTCATGGTGGCGTAGCGACTCACCTCAATCTGGGTGGCGGAGGAGGAATCAGTTGCCCCCGCATCTGAGACCGTCAATCTGCGCATCTTATCACGTGGCTTGTTGAGCGCGTTACCGCGGAGACATAGCACGTGTGGAGGCTTCACGCTGCTCTCCGCGGCATCCACGCACAACACACCACGTGCCCCACCGAGAGCGAGAACCACATTATAGCGACCATGAAGAGGTTACCCCATGTGACTCTACCCTCCTTAGCAACTGGGCCAATTTGATGCTTAGGAGACCTGGCTGGAGTCACTCAGCACACCCTGGATTCGAACACACGACTTTACTCGCTGAGCTACCCAGGCCCCCTGTGTGTGCCTTTTTGAATCATAATGATAACTGAAATCACACAGATAGCCCTGATCAAAAGTTTACATACCCTTAGTTCTTAATATTGTGTATTGCCCAATTTAGCAATAATGATGGCCTGCTGTCTTTTGTGATAGTTTTGAATGAGACCCTTTATTTTCTCAGATGGTGAAGCTGCCCATTCTTCTTGGCAAAGAGCCTCCAGTTCCTGTAAATTCTTTGGTTTTCATGCATGGACTGCACGTTTGAGATATCCCCAAAGTGGCTCAATGATGTTGAGGTCAGGAGACTGTGATGGCTACTCCAGAACCTTCACTTTGTTCTGCTGCAGCCACTGAATAGTTGACAATGATCCGAAACACAAGGCCATGTCATGTTGGAAATTCGCAGCTTCTGGGCTGATGAATGCAAATTTTCCTCCAATATTTTCTGATAACATGTTGCATTCATCTTGCCATAAACTTGGACTAAATTCCCTGTGCTGCTGTAGCTTACACACCCTCAAAACAGCAGAGATCCACCTTCATGCTTCACAGTAGAGATGGTGTGCTTTTCTTTATTGGCCTTGTTGACTTGTCTCCAAACATGGTGTTTATGGTTGTGACCATTAAGTTAAATTTTGGTCTCATCACTCCAAATTATTTTGTTCCAGAAGTTTTGAGGCTTCTCTTGGTGCTGTTTGGCATATTGTAAGCGGGATGTTTTGTGGTGCTGGCGCAGCAATGGATTTTTTTCTGGCAACTCTGCCATGCAGCCCATTTTTGTCCAAGCATCTCTTTATTGTGCATGCTGAAACAGCCCCACCACTTTGTTTCAGAGAAGCCTGTATTTCAATTGAAGTTACTTGTGGGTTTTTCTTTGCAACCCAAACAATTTTCCTGGTGGTTATGTCTGAAATCTTTCTTGGTCTACCTTGCTAGAAACAGAACCCCTAATTTTCCACTTCTTGATCAGAGTTTAAACGGTAATTGTTGGTATTTTCAAATCTTTCCTTTTTATATTCTTTTCCTGATGTATAAAATTGAATTACTTTTTCTTGCATATCCTTTGAAAGTTATTTTGCTTTCTCCATGCTTCAGTATCCAGCAAAGTCAGTGCAGCCATGAATGAAATCTGCAAGTGTTTCTCAAGATCTAATAAATTAATTGACTATTTATACACAGACACTAATTACAATCAAACAAGTTATAGGTGTGGATACTTACCCTTCTTAGCCATTTCAACCTGTGTGCGTCAACTTGAGTGTATATTATCAGGCCAAACATTTAAGGGTATGTATACTTTTGATCAGGGCCATCTGTGTGATTTTTAGTTATCAATATGATTAAAAAAGGGCACGCACAATTCTGTGATGATAAATGGTTTCACTTGACCACTATTCCTAAATAAAAGAATAGTGTTTTCATGATCAGTCATATTTTCCAAATATGGCTAATAATTTACTAATTTTGCCAGGGGTATGTAAACTTATGAGCACAACTGTACATAGGCTTTAATGGTTCTTAGACTACATATAAAGTTAGAAAATAGCCTATTGTAGCTGTTGCTGTGTAAATATAAACAATATGAATAATTAACATCTTTTTTGTATAGGACTTTGCAAACATTTCAAATTCAGATTTTTTTTTTCTGTGGATTTTCATCCCCAATTTGTCATGCCCAATTCCCAATGCGCTCTAAGTCCTGGTGTTGTGTAGTGACTCGCCTCAATCCATGTGGTGGAGGACGAATCGCAGTTGCCTCCTCATGTGACGTCAATCCGCGCATCTTATCACGTAGTTTGTTGAGCGCGTTACCACGGAGACCTAGCGCGTGTGGAGGCTTCACGCTATTCTCCGCGGCATCCACACACAACTCACCACGCGCCCCACCGAGAGGGAGAACCACATTATAATGACCACGAGGAGGTTAACCCAACGTGACTCTACCCACCCTAGCAACCGGGCCAACTGGTTGCTTAGGAAGCCTGACTGGATTCACTCAGCGCACCCTGGATTTGAACTTGCGACTCCAGTTGTGGTAGTCAGTGTCTTTACTTGCTGAGCTACCCAGGCCCCCTAAAAGACATTTTATTATAAGAGTTTAACATGCATGTTACCGCTGTCTTAATGTAATCCCCAAAGTATACAATGATAATCGTTTAGATATCAAACAAACCCCATGTAAATACCACACGGCAACATCACTTTAAAGAATGAATGCAGGGTGTGTTGCATCTTTGCTCTGTGCATCTGTGACAGTGATCAGTTTCAGGTTGAGCGTGAGTGACATGGTCATCATTGAAACGACATGCACAGCAATGAGCAACTATAACGTGTCTTGCAACCCACAGAAAAATTCCATACATATGTATTTAGTTCAGAATCAGAGACGAAAATGTGAGTGCCAGAAAAATTGTGGGGAACATGCTCATGCTCTTTCTGTTCTCATAAAAGGTCAGTTTATGATGGGCAGGAACATGGACTCTTCATGGAGAAACTGGACGGTCGGATCCGAAACCATGACCGTGAAATTGAAAAGATGTGCAACCATCACTTCCAGGGCTTTGTGGACTCCATCACTGAACTGCTCAAAGTCCGTGGGGAAGCCCAGAAACTCAAGGTGAGTTTGAACAGGAGATAAAAAAGAAAAGGAAAAGCAAACCAGTCAGTAAAAATGTTTTTATATAGCACCTATAGAAATATTGTGGAAAAATGCTTTACAGAAGATATACTGTATAAATGTACATAAACACATTCACATGCATACATATGGAAGAGATAAAAACAAATAAAGTGGTCCGATTGTGGAGAGAGGGGATAAGGATTAAGAAGACCCTGTCTAAAAACATCTGAGAAGAATGGAGAGAAGCATCGTACTGTGCAAGCCACTCATCTGACATATATTGGGAAAAATTCAGATATGTGAATTTAGGAGTTAGTTCCTGTTGTATACTTTCTCTAATAATTGACTGTCTTTCTTAGGGTCAGGTGACTGAGACCAATCAGAAGCTCCAAAATGACAGCAAGGAGGTGTGTACCCAATATTTGAGTTTTGTCTATGGTTCAGAACACATCATTAAAACAATTTAAAACGTTAATTAAATCATTGATTACCTTTCCTGTAGCTCCTAATGATGATGGATGAACTGAGGCAGTGCCGTCTGCAGCAAAGGAATATTGCCACCACCATTGACAAACTCACACTCTGCTTACCAGGTACAGCCATCAGTACTCTGCCTGTGTTTTTTCATGTTTTCTGTTTATTCAAAGCCAAGACCACTGCCCGTTAAAACAGAAATAGGCTGACTAACTGACATGTGAAACCACCAACCACAGTTTATTGTTTTTTATGTAACATTAAGGAACTGGTAAATCTCAAATCAATGAAGCCACAATAATAAACATGCAACACAATGTTATCACATACACATAATGGCACACAGTCTCTGAGAAAGGTTGAACAGATAACACAGGAAATCTAGAACATGTTTACATTTTGTGGTCAGAATAATGTTTGGATGACTGTTCTTACCACAATACCATGTTTTCTTTTTTTTCTAGTGTTGGAGATGTACAGCAAGTTACAGGAACATATGAAGGCTAAAAGGTATGAGATTACTTATGAATGTTTATTTTAACTTTGTATACAGCAAAGTAGTGACAGACAAGCACTAGGTGGCAGTAGAGCTAAACTTATGAATTTATCAGCCTACATGCAAAAGAGTAATATTTAAAAAAAATGTAAATCTGTTTGTATTTGGATGAGAAAGAGACATTCTCAGCTTGGAAAGAGAGGGAAAGTTGTTGATGATTTAAAGAGACGTTTGATGATTACCACTGGAGAGTCTCACTCTGTTGAGCTGTTTGCTCTGACAAGAGACTGAACAGAGAGAGAGATTTTCAAATTGAAGTATGTCTGAGATGTACAGAGCAGCATTTTGCAGCTGTCAGGAGTCATAGAGGCACATAGGGATACATTTGGAGAGAGAATGGATTTTCTTCTTGCTAGATTTAGCAGCTGCATACATTGAAAAGCCCCATGTTATCTCTCAAGTTCAAATTCAACATTATTACACATGGTCATGGGAAAACCTGGAAATATTCCATCAGCTAGATATTGCTCCTTGTTACTACTTGCTTGAGTACAGTAAAACTTGCCCACAAGCTGGCATGATAAAATCAGTGTGTCCATTGAGAGTCTTTTTGAAAAAAATTGTACAAGTATAATAATTTAAATCTACAAATTCAGATTGGTCAAAATTGGTACCAACATACAAATGGAAATCTGCCCCAGCAAAGAAAAAAAGAAAAAATACATAAACAAGCTTATGGAAATTTATGGAAATGTATTGGTCAAAAAGTGTGGGAACCCTGTGTAGAAACTGAAAAGGATAAGAATTAATGCGTGAAAGCTTTCATTTTGTTATTATGAATATGACACCAAAACATGCTGTCTGGGAAAAACTAGTCCACTTTCATGGTGTGTTTGCATATGCCACTCTGAACGTTTGTTGAAGCATTATGCAAATGATTGGTTTTGCTCTCTTGCTCTGTCTAGTCTTGTCCTCCATATAACCTGAAGATCAGCATGGACCTGTAACTTTTCCATTCATTTTGTTTTTTATTTATCTCTGCTCTCCGTGTTTCTCTACCTCTCTTGTGTGCTTGGTTTTGCCATTAGCCTGGAGGTAGCAGCAGGGTCGGCCAAGAGCGACTCTCTCTCCCCAGGCTTGGGTCTGCTGTGTAATGTTGCGTGACCATGATGCTGAATTGACTGCGTGTGTGCGAGTCCTGCTGCTCTCAGAGAGTCAAGTATAGCTCATCTCTGAGGTCATCATGATTGGGTTAAATTGTTATCATGCCGAGAGTCTTAAACCAAAGGTTAAAAAATATATATCGCTTGTGTGCTCTACAATAGTAGGAACATTTTTGAAATAGCAGTAAGGGCTGCACAATTATGACAAAAATCTGAATTATTTATACATCGTAATATAATTTTCCTTTTATTGCAATTTTGATTTAATAATTAGATTAATTTGAATTTAAATGCTTATTTTGTGTAAGGCATTTGCATGTCATTTTCTTAATGTTGTCACATTTTGAAATTAGTTATACGCAAAGCAAGAAAGGATATATGATGTGATGGATTGCTGTAATTTACTCTTTTCAATATAAGTTCATTGTAGCAGCTATAATTGTAATCTCGATTATTTATTTGATTTAGTTTGTGTAGCTCTAGTAACAGAAATATGCAACATTTCCTGTTGTCCCTTTTGTCCTGTGTTTTTATTTCTGACCCCCAACCTTGTCATATGCTACCCCAGATACTACCCGGCATTACGAACCTTGGAACAGTGGGAGGATGACTGTTTGCCTCAAGCAGGATTGTATCGTTTCTGTGCCATCATGGCAGAGAACATCCCACGCCTGCGCACCCACATCAGAGACGTCTCCGTGTCTGACCTCAAAGACTTCCTGGAGAGTATCCGCAAGCATTCGGATAAGATCGGAGAGACTGCCATGAAACAGGTGTGTGTGTGTAAGAGAGAGAAAGAGATAATGTGTTCAAGTCTGAATAATGACTGAAGGTGTATTAGAGCTATTCTTCATTACCTATGTTCTCTTTGAAAACTGTCTTTTGTGCTAACATTTGACCTGATGGTCAAAACTAGGTTTCTGTGTGAGATCTCTAAGAGAAGGACAAATGCCTTGTTCTTTGGTAGTTTAATGTCCTTTCCCCCCCCCCTTTTTATTTTTGAATTATTGATGAATCTGTTCTGAATCAAATATTGTTTCAGGTCACCTTTGTTTATGCCAGAAGAGTCGTGGAACTCTGTGTGTATGGACAGTGCTTCAAGGACAGTGCAAACAGACACTAAGAGGTTTGAGGGAACACATATGAGAGAAATTGAGTGGATTTTTCATCGGAATGCAGAAAAGTCCTCTGCTTTCTTTTACTGTTATTAGACCAAGATGGGGTGAGGAGTGCATTAGAAAATGAAACGCCAAATAAGCATTATGATCTCTCCTCAAGAACCATAGAAATGTCTCTTTTCTCTCTCTCTCTCTTTTTATTTATTACAATTTTTTTTTTATACTAAACCCTAACCCTAAGAATTAAACTTTAACTTCTCACACACCGTTTGTGCTACAGACAGCAATGCTCCCTACAATTGTTCAGCTTGTTGAGAGATGTGCCATTACCTTTTTAAGCCAGCACACTTTGGATTTTTGCCTGGCTGATAATAAAATGGGCAAAAACAGCTTAGATTAACATTGAAGGAGAGACCCGAGCAATCCTCTACTCTAATCACTACCAGTTCCTCTCAATAGCGATCTGTTGCTGATCCTAATTATGAAACAGTGGGGAGCAAAGGAAGCAAAAAAGTTGTCACAGAAGAGTTCAAATATTTCTTCCTGAATAAGACCAAAGCCATGCAAGTGTATTGTCTTCATGATGGTCAGATAGTGTGCTCTAACGTGTTTGCAAAATCTCTTTTTATTGTGTGAGCGTTCTTGAAAAGTTTATTGTGTCCTGGCTGATGTTAAAGGAAAGATGAAGTTGGAACCTACGTAGGAGAACAAAACACTGTGCATTTTCATCCAGGTAGGCAGGACTGTGGTAGATATGTATTTTACCAGCAAGTTTTAATGATTTTTGTCTGTCTGACATGAGCAAATGTCTGTGGTCACCATGAGTTGTAATCAAAGATGCCCATTTGTTCTATTGCTGGTCTGCTTCCAGTCGCCCCTGCCCAGTCTTTCATTCCACTTTGTCCTTTTTCCCCCTTCTCCTTATCAGCGTCCGCCATGGTCCACAATATGAAGAGACTTTTGGCTTCTCAAGCGCTGGTTCTTGGTGGGTTTCCACTGGTCCAATCTGGATGATGGGGTCTGTTTGTTTTGAACTCTCTGCTGCTTTCTGAGTTTGATCATCTGCATTGCTTTTAAAGGGCATCCATGTCTCTTGGTTTAAGTCCTTCTCCTCAGTGCCTTGGGTCAAGAGATTTAAACTGTCGTGATGCCATTCATCAGAATTCATCATCCACCTTTAAAGGAATGGTTCACCCCAAATTTTTATTTCTGTCATCATTTACTCCTCCCAAGTTTTTCCAATTCTGTTTGAAAATCTTCTGTGGAAATCAGTCTTGTTCAGAAATTGTTCAAGGTGTTGACATCACAACCGAGAGCACATTAACATAGGACTTGCCATGTTTACATATCAACACTGTAACGGGTAAAATGGGCAAGGAGGCGGCAGGAACTGGCTGAACAGTCAAAATATGTTTAATGAAAAGTTAAAAAGACATAAACATAAACACACGGCAGCTGTGTGTGGCTCTCTCTCTCCCGAACTGCCACATCCGGCTTTGCTTTATCCCTCTCCTTGGCTGATCAGCCCGATTTGGGGCTGGCCTTACGCACTCACAACCTGGCCCTGCCCTCCTCCTTGTCACACTCCTCCCTCATTTACCTCAGGCTGGGGAACCCCGGGCATGACGTACCTCCCCCGCCCGCCCCCCCCCCCCTTCCGGCCACGCCTTTCCCTGCCTTTCGAGACCTGGGAGGGAGACAAGGGGTGGGAAAAGAGGAGAGAGGGAAAGGGTGATCGGCTGAACAGTCAAAATAATGTTTAATGAAAACTTAAAGACATAAACATAAACACACATGGCAGCTGCTCTCTCTCTCCCAAACTGCTGCATCTGGCTCGGCTTTATCCCTCTCTTCTGCTGATTAGCCCGGTTGGGGGCCGGCCGTGCGCACTCACGGCCTGGCCCCGCCCTCCTCCTCGTCACAAACACCTTCAGTGTTCAGTATCCAGTAAAGTGGTTGGGGGCGTCGTTACTCATTTTACATGCAAAGAGGTTAGTCAAAATTAACAGGTTGTTTACATCGACATCCTAAAGATTCAGTAGCAAAAACAGCCTGTTTAATTCTAAAGGGCAGACGGGGGGTGGAGGATATAAAACGCTAAAAATGTGTAGAATAAGGCCTAAATAAGCATGTTGTTTTATTGTTTCAAAGTGCTGTGAAGTGTAGTGGGTCATCTGCCTTCAATATTTGGATTTATTGAAGGGATCGAGGGAGTACAGAAGAAGAAAATCATGTAACAGTGTGAAAGGTAGATTGCGCAACAGAGAGAGAGCCAAATTGGAAACAATCACTGAGTATTCCCGAGGTTTTTTCTTGGATACATTTGTACCGACCTTAACATGAACTTAGAGAGAGCCATGTTTATGCAAAAGTAAGTTCTAGTGCCATTTTAAACCATTTTCATAAGCTTTAAGAATTAATCCCTGAGTGAAATGTGGGTCTGATGTAAGATGGATGATATTGCCAAACAGATAATGAAACACACAGGCCCATATGATTTCGGTTATGTATTTTCTTGGGTGTCTGCCCTGCCCTCCCAGTTTCCTCTAGCGTAGAGCAGCTTATTGTATCGACTGTGTTCAGTCTCTTGAGCCACAGGATGTGCAACATGCACACCCACCCACACAAATGCACACACTTATATCAACATCAACACGTGGTATCCTGACCAGGCGCAACTGTTTGGGTTCAAAAGGTTCTGATCATCCTCCCACTCCAGCATCCTCCATCATTTCCCATCATAGAATTCCATCTGACCCAGATTCTGCTCATGTTGATGTGATCCATGTCTGACCCAGACTTGGCCACAGACCTCAGCTTCTGCTCGAGTCTCTGAGATAAGTCTTGATCTAGGGCATGACTGGAGTTGATCTTCAATCACTTTCTTTTGTGAACATACTGTTTGAATGAATCCTTGTGCACTGGAGCCTGACTATGTATCCCCAGGTTTATCCTCAAATAAAAGGAAGAAAATAGTTTTTTTTAAATGGTTTTGATGGAACTTCAGTTAGTGTTTGCTTTACTTGATAATGGAGAACTTTCAGATTCAATCTACATATTGACTTATCACCCACTGGAAGCTGATAATTTATTATAAATCAATAATTTATCATTATTTCCAAATAGGATATTTGTTTTTTGGCTTGCCTAGCTTTTCTCTCATTGTCTCTCATTTTTGTTTTGTTTTTTTGTGTTTGACTTTGACAGTCTTTTGTTTCATCTGTGGGTGTAAAATTTATGCATTTTAGTTTTTTGTGGTTCTTGCTAAGGCAAGCTGTACAATTGCTCATACTTTAAAACGCCTAACCGAAAGTACTAAAGTTTGGCTCATAACTCACACCATTCACACTTTCTTCATAAAATGTTAAAATCGTTTCTTTTGTTTCTTTTGTTTATTGCATTGGATAATAAAAAACAGAGCAATCTTAATTTGATGTCAATTCTCAGTTTTTGCAGTAGTGAAGAATCTCTATCATATAGTTCCACTTGTATCCAGTAGGTGGCAGCAGAGGACATTCAAGATTCTGCCTGTCTGTGCTGCTCTGTAACATCTCCCGCAGAGGTGGAATGTTGGTGTAGAGTTAAACCCAGATTCAAACTCCAGTAACCTTCTAACAAAGTGGCTGTCCAGCGAGCACTTGCCAAAACCTCACATTCCTTCTATTAAAGTTTGTTTTCTTGCATGTCTTTGAGTCCTGTAAGATTTGTCTTCTTGGCGTGCATTCACGTATATGTGTGTTTTGGCTGTAACCCGGCACGTGCTGATTAGAGCACAGCTATACGGAATAGTTCCTCAAAAGTAAACCAAATGGAAGATAAGTCAAGTTCTAATGTCACCTTGCGCAAGTTCTCTAACTCTGAGAATAATTCTGTAACACTCTCTTATACTTGATTGTTGACACAGACACTGGCTTCTGGTTCTGACCTGTGACTTCTCTTCACAAACAAATGTGACTACATTGTTTATATGTTGGGGCTCATTCTGGCCCTTTTACTGCTTCAGTAGTGGTTTCTTCTGTTAAATACAGGAGGATGCCATCCCTCTTTCTCCTTTTTTGTGGATTTTGGCTCTAGTGGTTTTGTGGTTGGGTGACGTAAGAGACATTCTGCCTTTTAGATCTGGAGAAGGATGGAACAGTCTCTCTTTGCTGACTAATAAAGAGCAGAGCACCTTTTCCTCCTCCTGATGACCCCTTACTTGTCCAGTTCTCATTTACTTTTGCCAGTCTGTCGCCACATATTATGGCCACATTATTATTGTTGTTTGGAAAATTCTTCATGCATTGGAGTTGAAGTTTTCACGTTCTTTAGGCTGACGTCACAAGCCCAGATGGCATCACCACCACTACCAAATGCCTTTGGGCAATAAATCGGTTGTTCCAGGGCAAGAGCTTCAACCTCAAGTTGATCCACTTTCCTTTCCACAGCAGAGATGGCTTCTCTTGAGCTTTGGATGCCTCTTCTTCCCTCCTCCCTCTCTGTTCTTCCATCCTTGTCTCCAGAGGAGCGAGTGAGCGAACCACTAATAACAGAAGGCTATTTGTCTAAGGGGCTCTGTGATCCAGACATCCAGACTGGTTCTTATTCCATTGGAAATTAGGCCTAGTCTCCGAGCCTGTGATTGTTTTAATTCCACTAACAAATGATCTGAAAATAAATATATCGGGAGATCCAGTGCTGTAATAATGGCTCCATTGTAAGCTGTCGAGCACAGGGAGAGTCTGAGCGTGTGGGTGAAGGGTGGATTGAGTATAGAGAAATGTGGTTAGTCAGAGATTATGTTAAAGTCTTCAAGTTTGAATGTAAATCTTCCTTTTCCTATGGCTCTATTTCTGAGAAGGGTCTGGCTGCTGACATGCACACTCTTCAGTGGAACCAGATAATGTTGTATAAGAGTTTTACACTTTATTGCTTCAGTGTGAGTAAAAAAAAATTGGTGTTCAATTACTCAAAGATTTTAGTCTGTGACGTAAAGGAAGAAACAAAGAAAACCTATGGACGATTGATTTGTGCTGATTAATAATAATATATAATTTATCACCTTTCATACACTTAAGGTTACTTTACAAATTCAAAGTGAAAACAAATAAAGAAACAGTATACTGTAGATACAGAATACAGTAATGAGCAGTGGAAAAAGGACCATAAATTAGTATTGAAACGTTATGTAAATGTACATAAACAATAACAAAGCAGTGGGCAGAGGGGGGAGAGAGGACGTACTGTCTTAAGAGATGAGTTTTTAATTGTGCCTTGAAATCTGAGATGGATGAGATTTTAGAGATTTTGCAGCAATAAACTTTCATAGTTTTGCAGCCATCACACTTAATAACCTGCAACTCAGGGAGGAGAGCCTGAAACTGGGAAAACTTGTAGCCCTTTTCCAACGACATGGTTTGGGGGCGGGTTGCTGTGCCGGTGCGAATTCTTGAACTGTTCTGCGCGTTTCACCACTCTAAAGGCCGTTCCGGGGCCGAAAATCTGGTTCCGCACCGGCCCCAAGAGCTTGCTGGTCTCTACACAGGATCAGATTATGTCGGGAGCGAAGGGCGGGATTATGCTTCATCACCAGGTAGTTTCAAAACAAAAACAGTAGCTACCGTCTGCAGCAAGGATTACTTTTCCACTCTATAACAACAATAAAAACCCCACAAAAATATCAGACGTCAGGAAATGCGGAGGTAACGAGAACTCTACTTGCGATATGGTCTTCTACGGAGATCCGAGGTGAACTAGAGAGATCGCAAAGGAAAAAAATTCTAAGAGGAGAAACGGCAAGAAATAGCTTCAATCAGACTATTAACCAAATCATAAACAAATTGAAATCTTTAAAGGGAGTACAGAGCATAAGAGGCCCAAGCAAAAGTGGCAGTGGAGGGAGCAATGATGTCTTGGACTCTGTGCTCGGACACCGACCATCCAGCTTACTAACCGGGGCATTGAATTCAGTCTAGTTTGAGATTAACTCAGAATCGGCAGTGTCTTCTGCAGCTCATCTCGGTAATTAATTGTATTTGCCAACTTTGCTAGATTTCTTGCACTCTTCTCATCTCATTTTGTGCATTGTTTTGTTTAGTAAGGGGATTACACATTTAGTTAGGAAGATCGCTGCTATTTGATGTAATCTGGTGGGATTCTCAATCAAGACGTAAACATATTATATGCAATGGCAAAAATCCTGATACAACTCTGCATCACCAGTGTTATTAACGATTCCACTGTTACAGTTTATAGAACTTAGCATGATAAGCCACTTTAAAAAGTTTATACCTGTTGTCTTGGCCATAGTATTGTCTCTGGCAATCTTGATGAGAAATGTAATAATGTTGGATTGCATTTCTCTGTATTTTTAAATATGTCCACAAAACAAAAACCAGGAGTTAACACTGTAGGCTACACAAACACTGTGATGCGCCATGTTTGTTTATGTTTGAGGTAGTCACGTAAAAAACCACGCAGCTACGTAAACCATAACATCACCGTTTGGCTATCACGTCAGTGGAAAAGCATGACCGGTTTGTGATAGGCTTCAGATTACCCCGGCCATGAACCAGCCTAGCACAGGCTCTGCACGAGAACCATCGCCATTTTGGTGGAAAAGGGCTATGAGAATACCAGAACCAGAAAACCTGTACATACAGGAGTGTGTGGTTAAAGATGCTCAGTGAGATATTGAGGTGTTCATGATTATTGCAGTTCTATTGGAACTTCATGTCTGTGCATTTGAGTGTGAAATACTGTATTTGCACCTACTTTCCACCTCCATCATGTCCATCTTTTCAGTAACCCTTAATATACCCTTTCTTCTGCTTAAATGTTTTTAAGCAACCTTGGCTTGCTTGTGTAGTGTTTTGGGAGGTGGTTGGTTCTATCTAGTTATTTGGAAATCGTTAAGTTTTGTCTCTAGTATAAGCACCATTGTTTTCCACAGTCAATTTAACTTCGCGTAACGACTTTTAAAGCATGCCCATGGTCATATTCTTCTTCCTCTCTCATTAGGCCTGCTCACCAATGCATTAACAATGACCCGTCAGAGCCACATTCTGGTGGTTTCAAACCTGAAATTTCAGTTGACCTATGCAACTGAAATGGCTTTCATTTTAAAATTCAGATGTTCTCTTATAATGAGGCCCTTCACTGGGCCTGTCGAAGGGAAGGTATTCTTGCAGTCTTCTGTTTGCCATCCCTTACCCCATCACTCTGACGCAAATGCCTCTACTTAAGTTGAAGTGGGGACCAGATCTTCTAGAGTCTCTAAAGAATTGAGTGGAACACAACACCAAAACATCACAATAGACAACTCAACAATGCAACATGTTGCATTCATGGTTTTGCTTGTAGAGAAAGTCAGACAAGTGAAATGAAGAGGGATGTACCTCTTTTATATGTATAAGGCAAGTCTGTCTATGAAGACGTTCTCTAAACACCTCAATGCCGACCCAAAGACCAGGTTCAAATATTCACAACTCTTCTCGTAACAAGTCCTTCAGTTTTTATGCCCTTTATGGGAAGGAATTCTTGAATTTCAAAGGTCTCTTCATGTGCCACGTCCGATGCACTCTCGCTATGACGCACATGCCTCAACTCAAGATTAGAAGAGGACCAATGCACAATCTTTGTCCAATAAGTGCATTTTAGAACATTTAGAACTTCTCAGAAAATAATAAATTATGTTGTCTTTACATCCTTGTATTGAACCACCAAGCCTCCACCTTGCATCCTGTTGTAACTGCTTGTTGTTTCCCCTAATTTTCTTTATTTCTATAAAGAGGCCCCTTTTTTTGTTTGCTTTGAGAGCCCTCCATGTCTGAATCTTGCTTCCCACTAACAAACTTGAGTCTGAAAGAGAAGCTTGCGTGAGCATTGACCTTAGTCATGACGTCAGATGGTGTTCGTTAAAAAGTAGTGTGCTATTGAAGAAAACCAATCTTGCTCTCACTTTTTGCATATGCAGAGTCTTCTTTTTTTTTTTCTTTTTTTTTTTTTAACAGGTGCCTTCCTTTTTGTTTGCACCTATGAGAAAAGACGCACTTTGTCAAAGTGTAGCACAATATCACATTTGTTGGAATGGCTTAGGGAAAATGATTGACATAAGCTTTGTCTTTATATGTAGGACTAATTAATATACACTTTACCGTCCCTGCTCATTGCTGGTTGTTTGCATTTGTTTTTCAGGCACAGGTTCAGCTCTCCTGCGACAATGCTGTGACATCACAGCAGCGGTCAGCGAGTGGACGTAGGATATGGAAGAATGCAGGCTCAGGCACAATTGTAGACAGAACTGGAAGCAGCCCCCTCTCAGAAAAGGATTCTGGGATACTGAATGTGAAGGATGAAGAGGAAGATGAGGTGAGAGAAGAAACTGTTGTCTTCAGTTTAATTTTGTGCTGACTTTTTATGAAACTGATAAAAAGGCCCAGAAGGAATCTGCGGACAGATGGTAAAATGGGTTAAACAGAGTTGAGAGTACAACACATATTATTTAATAAACAAACATGAAGGTCAATGGGGATGAATGACAGGTGTTCCAATTCTGCGGAAATCTGTGGAGCTTTCTGCAGAGTTCTACTCGCATAGATTCCTTGTTGGCCTGCTGATAACGGTTCAGTTATTCCATGGTTCATATAATTCCTCACTGATGGGCCCCGTTTAGATGCAGTTTGGGAAATCTTTTTGAAACGGGACGACACTAAACATAGATGTAAACAGGGTTCAAAACATTTTGAGATTTGTCCACTTTAACCTATTTTGGAGGTGGTCGAATGTGGTCGAAAAAGCATGTGACAACATTGGGCACATAGTGCAAACACTTATCTGTTCAAATGTGCTTGAACCGCAGCAATGCGCTGCCTGCTCGCCTGTAAATCAACCAGTGAACTAAAACAAAAGTTTTAAACGTACTCATAAACTTTCACTTTATTAACATGCAGTAACACACTGACTTGAGTGATGTACGCAGTCATGAGATCAGACACCTTCCCCTTGAAATCTGAACTTAAGTGGTTAAGAGAGTATATTACGACAAGGTGTAAGCAGGGCCTTTGATCCCTAGGTCTTCATTTACTTTGTGACATTTTGGGTGCTGCTCTCTGTTCTCTCTCTTTTTCCTTCCTATCACTGTCTCTGTCCCTCTCCCTCTGTCCTTTCTTCCTACTTGTGTTACTCTAATTTCCCTATGGACTTGCTATTGGGCTCCCAGCCCAGCCCAGGATCCCCTCCCTTTCTTAATGGAGCATCTCAGCTTTGTAGTCATTTAGTGTCATTATAGGGCTGCTCTGCTTCTTTGTGGCAGCAATGTGAGATGTGTGGAGCATGCGAGACATGCTCCCCAGCTGCGGCTACTAACGGCACAGAAAGAAAAGATGATCCTCATTCTCACATACTGTAGCTCTAGGGAGTTATATTGAAATGACACAGTCAAGACAATCACAGTTGGTGCTCATTATTTACTTAAAGTTGAGTTTATTACAACATGCTCTGTGCCAGTTCTTCCCTTCGTAACTTGCCATTTATACTTGGTACATTTATACTTTTTGTTTTAACTATTTACAGTAACATTAATTTACCCAAAAACTTTCTAACCAAAACTAACTTAAAGTTAATGTAGTGGTTGGCTAATGTTGCCAACCAATTTCATGAAGTGACAGGGATGGTATCTGATTGAATGCCTTTTCAAAACTCGTTCTATCAGTTTATGACATTTCTACCAGCTCTGGCTTCAGAGTCTACCTTTAAATACATCATTGACCCCTAGATAGGTTGATCCTTTTGCCTTCTTGTTTGGCCTTTCCCCCTTCACTTCTGTCTGTGGCTCATACAGCATGTGCGTCATCATGTTTTCCTCTCCTGGCTCCCGTGAGAGAGCCACTAATATTGCCAACCTTTAATCTGCTTAAATATCTGTGCTAGGGGGGCTTCCTGAAAAATGCTTGTCTGAAGTCACAGATTGGTGCCCGTTTAGTGACCCCTTACCACCGGAGCAATGTCCCTTTGAGTCACTTTGTCCTGTTGGTAAACTACTGTCGTGCTTGTAGGGGAGCGCCTTGATTTGAACATACTGCCCCTGAGCCAACTTCCAATGCTCTCCCAGTGGCATATCAACACTAAATTGTTTTTCCACATTCTCTCTGGACTATTGTTTGTGGTGTTCTTCCCCTTTGGTGCCCTGGCATAGTTGGATTTGAATGTCCCTAGTTGCCTTTTTGTGGGCACCAGATCAAAGCTGGTATTGTTTAGTGGGCATTTGTTTGCCTTACTTTTGGGAACAGAGACTTTTCTATATTGGTGAGGTCAAAGGGGCAGAAAGGGAGATTGTGGTTCTCTTGTTGGGGACAAACTTCTCATATTAAAAATAAAGTTCTCTTAAAGACATTATAAAGCTTGGAGTTCTAAATGCATTCTAGTTGAAAATGTCTTACACGTTTTAATATTTAGGGGCCAAGCACCGAATGTGCGTAGGCACCTATTGTGTTTGTTAGTGTTCTTTTTATTATTATTATTCTTCTGTATATGGTTCCTATGGCAGCCTATAGAACCGTTCATGGGAAAGTTATGAAATTTTGCTCACAGGTAGAGGACAGTGCTACCATAGCAAATTTGGAGTCTTTATCTCAAACCCTCTAGCGCCACCAACAGTTAAGTTTCACTCATGTTTATGCTAATAACTTTTGAACCGTAAGCCCTAGAGACAAAATTATTTTGCCTGTGATTCCTGAGCTCATGCCGAGTCAAAAGCATACCATGGTTTCAATTTCCACCTGACTAGATTTTCCAGCATTTTTAATTTTCAGAAAAACCTACTTTTTCGAACTCGTCCTAGGCCGTAAGTCCGATTTGCACGAAAAGTGACGTGCGTCATCTGGAGACACACAGGACAAAAATGTATTAAAAGAATTTTGATAGACCAAACTGTTTTTGAATGGCGCTTCAACAAATTCAATGAAGAATGTGTTAAATTTAATTTGAGGCTGTATCTCCACATTGTTTTGATGGATTGTGACGAAACTTGGTATGTGTCATAGCCATCATGCCCTGAGGTGACCTGCAGCGTTCCGGCTCAGTGCCCCCTACGGGTCAGGAGATATTAAAAAAAATGGCTATTTTTGCTTATAACTTCTTAACGGTTTGTCTGAAACTGGACTCTTTAGATTCTGTGGGGCATACCATGTCGAATGATACCAATTTTGCCTATGTCGGCCATTTTGGGCATCGGCCATTTCGAATTTTGTTGTAAAATGCTGGATTTACAAACGCATTGGTGTATCGTTACGAAACCCGGTATGTGTCATCGGCACGATATAATACTCAACAAAAAATATAATGAGATATATATAAATGCTAATAACTTTTGATATTTTAGCCTATTGTTATGACTCTGGTCTTGATTGATTCCTTTGGTCAAGCCAAGTTTAATGATACCACATTTCTCATGGTCGGCCAAACATCCTGTCTGCAATTATTAATTTAATTGAAAACCTACTTTTTGAACTCCTCCTAGACACCAAATTTGCCACAGATCATCTTTAGACCATGCCGACCAAAAGTTGTTCAGAGATTTTTGAAAGACCAAACCATTCTCGAATAACTTGAAGAAATTTGACGACGAGCACTTCAAATCAATTGTTAGCCTACATCTCCGTAACGCTTTAGCGTATTCAGACCAAACTTGCTGTGTGTTATGACAACCATGACCTGAGGGTACTTGAGCAGTTTTGGCACAGCGCCACCTACTGGTTACGTGATAAAAAAAAATTAATGGCTATTTCTACTTATAACTTATGAACGGTTTGTCCTGAAATCACAAAATTGGACTCTTTAGATTCTGTGGGGAATACCGTGTCGAATGATACCAATTTTGCCTATGTCGGCCATTTTGAGTATTGGCCATTTAAAATTTTGTAGTAAAATGCTGTATTTACAAACGCTTTGGCGTATCGTTACGAAACTCTGTATGCGTCATCGGCACAATGGCCTGAAGGTGCTCAACAATTTTCAGGTCAGCGGTAGCTTGTGGTAAAAAAAAAAATATAATGAAACATATAAAACGCTAATAACTTTTGATAATTTTAGCCCATTGGTATGACACTGGTCTTGGTAGATTCCTTGGGTCATGACAAATTTAACGATACCACATTTGTTATGGTTGCCAAACTTCCTGTTGGCCATTATTAATTTACTTGAAAACCTACTTTTTCGAACTCCTCCCACAGCGATAATTGAATTTTCACCAAATTATGCTCAGATCATCTTCTGACCATGCTAATCAAAAGTTTTTGTGAGCTTGCAGTCTAAACTGAATGTAACAACACCAAAAAAACAAACAAACATGTAACACTAAATAATACCTAAAAGCACTTCTTTCTTGTTGTCATTTTCACTCATTACACTAAATTTACTCAAATTCAAAAAAATTACACTATAGCATCGCCTCTATAGCATCGCCATAATTCACTCTTACTCACAAACTTGCATGTTGATTCAGTCTGATAAATCGTTAAACTGAATGAATGGAATCACTCAGGGCTGTGTTAACAAAAATCATTATTAGCCCAAGATGCTCTTAAAGACCATTGGTGCCTATGGTACCTACGATCAACTTACACTAATGATGCTTTTGGGAAACACAGCCCAGAACAGTTAATAAATGAACATCTGACTCGGTGCACTGCATTTCTTTACTCTCAGTCATCTCTGACTTCAAAACAACAAATGTGTACTATCCCCTTAACTAGCACTCCCCTTTTTAACATTTACCAGAAAATTAAATTTTCAACTTTACTATTGAATTAGAATCAGCTTTATTGCCAAGTATGCTTACACATACAAGGAATTTGTCTTGGTGACAGGAGCTTCCAGTGTACAACAATACAAAAACAATACATTGTTGTACACTGGAAGCTCCTGTCACCAAGACAAATTCATTGTATGTGTAAGCATACTTGGCAATAAAGCTGATTCTGATTCTGAATGCTTGGGACTAGAGACCTAATTTTGGTTAAGTAAAATAAGTTATAAAATGCCAAATTTCTTAGAATTATTGTAGACGCAGTACCAAATGTGGCCACAAGATGACAGCAAAGCTCCATTGTTCCAAAGAGTTAAACTCAGATTTAAATACCTGGGTCTACAGACCTATTTATGGACTCTTTTCAAAGAAGATACTTGGGAGATTATTGTGCAAGTGAGAACAACATAAATAAATAAAATAAATAAATTTGGCCCACAGGTTGAAATCAGACCTCCACTGGTGCAAAATTGAAAAGTAATTTCAGAAATGTTTTGAAAAACTAATTTCAGAAACACCACTCAAACCACATGATGACACACTATTTTACTGCAAAACATTATATAAAATTCATTACAGATTATAATTATTATAATTATATTTATAATGAATGGTTACAGTGTAAGTATTGTTAGCAGTGGAAGCCAGTAATTATTCATATTTCTAACAAACATATCATATTTTTCTGCCATAAATTTATATAATAGTTTTACACCACTAAATAAAATAATGAATGATCCAAAGAGCCCATTCATTCACACTAATCAGCGCCTGTGCATTTAGATTTAGCCCTATAGCTGCTAGGGATGGGCATTGTTGGTCATTTTGTCTACTTGAGTACTCGAGGGGCAATGACATGTACATAACTGTATATATAATAACATGTCTGACAAACGTCTTTGGCTGCTGAATTGAGTCTTGTTCCAGTGTATCATCTATTCATTTTTATAGGCTGTTATAAAATAATCTGTTACAAAATCTACAAAAGATTGCATAATCAAAATATAATGCATCATATTTTGTCATTATGTGAAAGTTCGCTGCCCAATTCAATGAAAGAATGAGCACAACCTGCTTCTGTCTGTTCTTCCTTCTGATTACCGTAGTAATCTTAGTAAGCGCGCATTAGTTTTTTTTTTGTGACATTCTGAACTGTCTATTTTCAAATTGCTTTCAGTTTTGAAGACGCTGCATTATGTTCCATTTAGCTGCACTCTTGTCTAGCTGTTTGAAACACTCGCCTGCTGTATATGCGTTGAATCCACTGCCAGACGCACCTGGTATGTGTGTGTCCAAGTGTTCGCTTGTGTGGGAAAGCCACGATGTTCCGTATTGTTGTTGCTGTAATGATTCATGAAGCATTCCATTCAACTCGGAGAGTCTGAATTTCCAGCTTTCATCTGGGGAAAGTGCAACGGAATGACACTTTATGTCGTACTTCTAACTTGGAAACTGGTGAGGAAATCTTCAACTCCCATTTTGACGAGATGCAGGTGTGTGTTATGTCACTTAGAGGTTTACAGTCAGTGACAAACATTCACTTATTAAATAATATCCATTAACGAGTCAAAGTTCTTACATTAAATGATAATAAAACGTGTTTAGCAAACGTTTTGCAGAGACCGGTGTTCAAAACACGGTTAATTACACTCTTTGTTTTGATTATCATAACGATATTATTGTAGCGTCGTATCAGTTTGGTTGCTATGAGATGTCTCTGACAATCAATGTACCCCTCAAAACCACAGCGTAATCAATCTCAAGATTAAAAATAAGCTTCCTCTTTGACACGTTTGTGTTTAGTTGTCAGGTAATTGTCACTGAATTTCGAATTAAGTGAAAAGTCACATCATGCGTGATCACCATCGATCATCGTTTTCATGATTGATCATTGCTGCCATGTTCGAGTACTCGTGCCCATCCCTAATAGCTGCTACAGTGCATCCGGAAAGTATTAACAGCGCTTCACTTTTTCCACATTTTGTTATGTTACAGCCTTATTCCAGAATGGATTAAATTCATTATTTTCCTCAAAATTCTACAAACAATACCCCACAATGACAATGTGAAAGAAGTTTTTTTTTTAAATCTTTGCAAATTTATTAAAAATAAAAAACGAAAATAATCACATGTACATAATTATTCACAGCCTTTGCATGACACTCAAAATTGAGCTCAGGTGCATCCTGTTTCCACTGATCGTCCTTGAGATGTTTCTACAACTTGATTGGAGTCCACCTGTGGTAAATTCAGTTGATTGGACATGATTTGGAAAGGCACACACCTGTCTATATAAGGTCCCACAGTTAACAGTGTATGTCAGAGCACAAACCAAGCCATGAAGTCCAAGGAATTGTCTGTAGATCTCCGAGACAGGATTATGTCGAGGCACAGATCTGGGGAAGGGTACAGAAAAATATCTGCAGCATTGAAGGTCCAAATGAGCACAGTGGCCTCCATCATCCGTAAATGGAAGAAGTTTGGAACCACCAGGACTCTTCCTAGAGCTGGCCGCCTGGCCAAACTGAGCGATCAGGGGAGAAGGGCCTTAGTCAGGGAGGTGACCAAGAACCCGATGGTCACTCTGACAGAGCTCCAGCGTTTCTCTGTGGAGAGAGGAGAACCTTCCAGAAGAACAACCATCTCTGCAGCACTCCACCAATCAGGCCTGTATGGTAGAGTGTCCAGACGGCAGCCACTCATCAGTAAAAGGCACATGACAGCCCGCCTGGTGTTTGCCAAAAGTCACCTGAAGGGCTCTCAGACCATGAGAAACAAAGATTGAACTCTTTCGCCTGAATGGCAAATGTCATGTCTGGAGGAAACCAGGCACCGCTCATCACCTGGCCAATACCATCCCTACAGTGAAGCATGGTGGTGGCAGCATCATGTTGTGGGGATGTTTTTCAGTGGCAGGAACTGGGAGACTAGTCAGGATTGAGGGAAAGATGAATGCAGCAATGTACAGAGACATCCTTGATGAAAACCTGCTCCAGAGCACTCTGGACCTTAGACTGGGGAGAAGGTTCATCTTCCAACAGGACAACGACCCTAAGCACACAGCCAAGATAACAAAGGAGTGGCTCCGGGACAACTCTGTGAATGTCCTTGAGTGGTCCAGCCAGGGCCCAGACTTGAACCCGATTGAACATCTCTGGAGAGATCTGAAAATGGCTGTGCACCGACGCTCCCCATCCAACCTGATGGAGTTTGAGAGGTCCTGGAAAGAAGAATGGGAGAAACTGCCCAAAAATAGGTGTGCCAAGCTTGTAGCATCATACTCAAAAAGACTTGAGGCTGTAATTGGTGCCAAAGGTGCTTCAACAAAGTATTGAGCAAAGGCTGTGAATACTTATGTACATGTGACTTTTTCGTTTTTTATTTTTAATAAATTTGCAAAGATTTCAAACAAACTTCTTTCAGGTTGTCATTATGGGGTATTGTTTGTAGAATTTTGAGGAAAATAATGAATTTAATCCATTTTGGAATAAGGCTGTAACATAACAAAATGTGGAAAAAGTGAAGCGCTGTGAATACTTTCCGGATGCACTGTATGAGTCCAAACACAGAATATGCGCTCCTGTCTGTTTGGCGTTTATTACTCCTCAAAACTGCGTGGAACTTATTCCAAAGTACTCAAATCTAGCTAGATTGTACTGTTTTTGTATAGATCCATTGAAAGAAGCAGCTAAAATGTCAGATTTCGGCTCCGATCGCTCATCAGAAATGGAAGAAAGCTCAGAGCGTAATGGTCAGAGATGGGTAGTAATGCGCTACATTTACTCCATTACATTCCACTGAGTAACTTTTTGGGAAAAAATTTACTTTTAGTGTAGGTTTAAAAGTGGGTACTTTTTACTCTCACTCAAGTACATTTCTAATGACATTTTTGTACTTTTACTTCGTTACATTACTGGGTTTAATTTTAATTAATGTGTAAATTATTGAGAGATTATTGAATAGGACTTTTACGACAGCGGAAGTTCACACAGCTGCGCGTGCTGTCACAGATTGTCACTCAAGCCGAGTCCATCACTGCTGCAGCATCAACACTTTCTTCGCTCTGCACAGTAAGAAGAATAGTTTCGTCATGCAATGCCTTCATTTAACATCAAGTCAAGCGGATACTCTAATGCTAACTAGGGCTTTTCTGTGACATGGTGATGATCATTTTCAGGGTGATTCTGTAAATATGGGCTCTTGTGACATCAGTTTTTAAGTGTACATTTTTATATCTGCAGCAATATATCAGTGCACTTTGCCCTGCATCCCGAATGTCATAAGCAGTATTTACGCATTTACTCCGCGCTCTCACGGGGATACTGGAAACTATTGCAGCTACTTCGGGCGGATTAGCTGTATAAATCCATGTAAAAATCCACGTTAAGTGTAAATGTCTTTTACTCTGCCAATCACGTTATTGACAACTGGAGCGCGAACAGACAGCATTTCGCAGGCTGTGTACTCTGCTTTTAGGGAGCGGCGGTACTGCTGTACAGAACTAATGATCTAAATTCTTTCGACACTGAAAACTGTAACTACACTGAACTAACAACTATAAGCTATTAAATAGCGATAGAAGGCGTTAATAAAACATTATCTTGCTTTGGTTTATATTTCCCTGTGGGACATTGTTCACGTTTTCACTGTAATAATTACTAGAGAGGTTTCCAAACCTCTCTACTTATTGACAAATTCCAGATCTGACAAGAGCCCTTAAAGGGATAGTTCACCCAAAAATGAAAATTCTCTTATCATTTACTCACCCTTATGTCATCCCAGATGTGTATGATTTTTAGAAGAATTTCTCAGCTCTTTTAGTCCATAAATTGCAAGTGAATGGGTGCCAACATTTTAAAGCTCAAATCACATAAATCAGCATAAAAGTAATCCATAAAACTCCAGTGGTTAAATCCATATCTTCAGAAGTGATGTGATATGAGAATGTGTGGATGAGAATCCGATCACTTTCACATTCTTCTTGTGTTTTTGGTGATTCACATTCTTCTCTGCATATCGCCCCTTGCTGGGCTGGGAGAAGATCTTCTAGAAAAAATTACTTAAATATTGATCTGTTTCTCACCCACACCTATCATATCACTTCTGAAGATATGGATTTAATCACTGGAGTCGTATGGATTACTTTTATGGTGCCTGAATTTGCTTTTGGAGCATAACAATTTTGGCACCCATTCACTTGCATTGTACTGACCTACAGATCTGAAATATTCTTTTAAAAAACTTAATGTGTGTTCTGCAGAAGAAAGGAGGTCACTTGAGTACTCTTAATTGGTTACTTTCTTACTCTTACTCAAGTAATTATTAATGTTAGCACTTTTACTTCTACTTGAGTACAGTGTTTAGCTACTCTACCCACATCTGGTAATGATGGCCTTAGATTCTCTATCCAAACATACACTAGGATGACATCACTGTTCTGGAATGAGCAAGGCCAACCCCTGTAACCATAGAAACGTCAATCAAATCTTGACTAGTGATCCATTGGCTGCATCTATTCACTGAAATTCTATTCTATTCATTTTGGAGAGGCCGTGGAGCCTTTGATCTGGTTTGATTGACAGCTCCGCCTGTGAATTACAGAAAGACTCGTGGGTGGGCTCAAACAACGCGGACGTTTCACTGGAATAGCGGAGACCTCAAGACTTCTGCTGATTGATGAAATACGTTTTATAATCAATATTTCATTGATAGTAGACATTTTAATTCACGTGATGAGGCAAGCAAAGTGTGATCAGTCGGTTTTTTTCCTAAATTTTTGCTGTTTTAGATAAAACGGTCAAGTCTACTTTCAAGAGTTATGCTTGAATTTCCTGCTATCATCCGATCGGATCAAAACCAGAAGATATAAAAAGATAAGTAATACTGCTCACATGTTGCATGTTTTAAAATCCACTCTTTCAGTATTTTAATGCATTTCTGTAATTATGTCATTCAGATCGCAAAACAGTGGGCATATTTTGAAGCTAGAGACTTGTAGCTTTCAAACACTATAAGGTTTGTCAAGATTAAAGCCGGATATGAAGGTAATATAGTCTGATAAACATACAGTTGAAGTCAGAAGTTTACATACACCTTAGCCAAATACATTTAAACACAGTTTTTCACAAGTCTTGACATTTAATCGTAGAAAACATTCCCTGTCTTTGGTCAGTTAGGATCACTACTTTATTTTGAGAATGTGAAATGTCAAAATAATAGTAGAGAGAATTATTTATTTCAGCTTTTATTTCTTTCATCATATTCATAGTGGGTCAGAAGTTTACGTACACTTTGTTAGTATTTGGTAGCATTGCCTTTAAATTGTTTAACTTCGGTCAAATGTTTTGAGTAGCCTTCCACATGCTTCTCACAATAAGTTGCTGGAATTTTGGCCCATAACTGGTGTGACGGAGTCAGGTTTGTAGGCCTCTTTGCTCACACACGCTTTTTCAGTTCTGCCCACAAATTTTCTATTGGATTGAGGTCAGAGCTTTGTGATGGCCACTCCAATACCTTGACTTTGTTGTTCTTAAGCCATTTTTCCACAGCTTTGGAGGTATGCTTGTGGTCATTGTCCATTTGGAAGACCGATTTGTGACCAAGCTTTAACTTCCTGGCTGATGTCTTGAGATGTTGCTTCAGTATATCCACATAATTTTCCTTCATCATGATGCCATCTGTTTTGTGAAGTGCACCACTTCCTCCTGCAGCAAAGCACCCCACAACCTGATGCTGCCACCCCTATGCTTCATGGTTGGGATGGTGTTCTTCGGCTTGCAAGCCTCACCCTTTTTCCTCCAAACATAACGATGGTCATTATGACCAAACAGTTCCATTTTTGTTTCATCAGACCAGAGGACATTTCTCCAAAAAAGTACCCATGTGCACTTACAAACTGTAGTCTGGCTTTTTTATGGCGGTTTTGGAGCAGTGGCTTCTTCCTTGCTGAGTAGCCTTTCATGTTATGTTGATATAGGACTAATTTTACTGTGGATATAGATACTTGTCTACCTGTTTCCTCCAGCATCTTCACGTGGTCCTTTGCTGTTGTTCTGGGATTGATTTGCACTTTTCACACCAAACTACGTTCATCTCTAGGAGACAGAATGCATCTCTTTCCTGAGCGGTATGATGTCTGCGTGGTCCTATGGTGTTTATACTTGTGTGCTATTATTTGTACAGATGAACATGGTACATTCAGGTGTTTGTAAATTGCTCCCAAGGATGAACCAGACTTGTGGAGGTCCACAATTTTTTTCTGAGGTCTTGGCTGATTTCTTTAGATTGATGTCAAGCAAAGAGGCACTGAATTTGAAGGTAGGTCTTAAAATACATCCACAGGTACACCTCCAATTGACTCCATTTAACCAATTAGCCTATAAGAAGCTAATTGGCTAATTGCCTAAAGGCTTGACTTAATTTTCTGGAATTTTCCAAGCTGCTTAAAGGCACAGTTAACTTAGTGTATGTAAACTTTTGACCCACTGGAATTGTTATATAGTCAAATTAAAAGTGAAACAATCTGTCTGTAAATAATTGCTGGAAAAATTACTTGTGTCATGCACAAAGTAGATGTCCTAAATGACTTGCAAAAACTGTAGTTTGATAATATAAAATCTGTGGAGTGGTTAAAAAATGAGTTTTAATGACTTCAGCCTAAGTGTATGTACATTTCTGACTTCTACTGTAAAAAACGCTAAGAAAAAGCATATATGGGACGATGCCAGTTAACGGGCTAAACTAGCTCTTTAGTATACTTACTGTCTGATTGTTCATATTTCAACTAAAGAAGAAAACATTTGCAAAATTTTGTTTATTGTATTTAAATGTTTTATCAATTTTATTATGAAATGAAAAAAGAGTTTATCTGAGTGTGTATTTTGGTAAAATAATTGAAATACGCTAAGATTTATCATGCTGCATCAAGACTTATTTTGAAATCAAATCACATATCGTTTCTAAAAATGCTATTAACTTTTGATAATTTTAGTCTTGTCATTGATAGACTCTTTGGCTGATGCCAAGAACAATGTATATTACATTACAAGTGATTCTATTCATTGCTTTTTAAGCAGTTTGCCTAAAATCTTCACAAAAATGCAATTTTCACTAATTTCCTGCCATTCCTGTGCTTGGCCCCGATAATTGCTTCTTGCAGCTATATTTTTTATTTTACTATTATTTCCAGCTTAAGTATTGTTTATTTGTACAACTGATATTTCTCTCATGGATTCTGTATTGCAGGTTCCTGGTGCGCAGGACTTGGTGGACTTCTCACCAGTGTATCGCTGTTTACACATCTACACTGTATTGGTGAGTCCTCATCTTTACCTCTTTGCAATCCGTTTAATTTAATTTTTTTTTTTTGGGTTGTCTTTTTTTTTTATCATTAGGGATGTGATCTGTATGTTGGACCACATGCTTGTATTGCACAGATAGCCGTCACTGTGTTCCCCATGACTTGACTGATTCTTAGAGAACATTCCATGTGTTAAAGCAATTGTGCAAGAAAATGTTTCGGTGTGTGAGACATTAGCCCCTTTCACAATTTTAAATGACAGGAAAATCATTGGGTTGCCTTTACTGGTAAATGTACCACGTGCTGTTCACACATGCAACGACTTTCCATCTTTTTTTCAGTTTTGCTAGTACTTTTCACACATCAGCACCAAATGCTGTTAAACTCTGTGATGTTGTCCCAATGTTTTTGTTTGAAAACATGGCGAGATATTATTTTGTATCTGAATTCTGAACGTCAGTAATGTTGGTGATGTTTTAAATTTTTTTGCCAAATGTTTACATTTATGCAGTTGCTCAAGACTCCTAAACTCATCGTATGCGATGACTTCAAATAAGACTGATGAACTACAGAGAACAAAATGATGATGCTAGCATTTGAAGGCGGAAACGCCATCTGTGGCTGAAAAGCACGTATATCGCTACAAAGAGGGAGGCTGGTGATTTTATCGTACTTTAACGGAATCACTTACTGTTCCTTTAAGCTGTCAGAAAATTTCTTCATCTGCTCGGATGAAGAGTAGTGCTCTATCTGACCAATTTGTTGACATTTTGCTTACTTCCAAAGTCACCGGTGTTATGGCACGGAGTAATTGCTTTATCTCCTTCAGAACTTTCTTACGTCAGCGTGTCCTGACCTCGAATGAACTAAAATCGGTGATCTTATGGCTCTGTTCACACATACCTTCAATATGGAAATTTATAGGTAATGATACAACTTCTCATTAAGGGAAATTGCCTTAGAAAAATTTACCAGTATTTTCAAAAGGGTTGTGTTCACACATAATCTCTAACCTGAAAATGTAAGTACATTTTCTGGAAAAGGCTGTATGTGTGAAAGGGGCAATAGATCAACGGATGCTTAGTGTGTTGTGGAAAAATTGGAAATGCTCTTAATTTTTGGTCGAGTGGTGGAGCATCACTATTGCAAATCCTTGTTCATCTTCTCCATCCTACCGACACTCCATCCCCATTGAAATCAATGTCTTCTCAGCATTCTCTGACGCAGCGCATGTGTAGGCACCCTAAAACAGCTTTTTCTCTTAGACTGATGTGACGAGTCTTATATGAGTGTACATAATCTTAAATATTAAAAAAAATACTATTCTGCTATTACCATTTCTTTCTGTTTAACCAAAAAATGAACTGAGCTTACCTTAACGGGATTGAGAGTGGATTTATTGAGTGTAATTGTGTAAACCTCTTTTATTTGTTGTATAGATTTCTGAGATCTGAAAATTTGTGGTCGACCTATAGGGTTTTTTTAATGGCCGATATCCAGAGAGCAGGGTGGCCGATAGGCCAATACAATGCCGATATATCACACAATTTAATATAGTAAATAACAAACATAAAATTGCAAAAAAAAAAATATATATAAACTCTTTTTTAGCACTATATTTACTCAATTTCATACAAAACAAAAAAATAATATTGTATTTTAAATGGTAGATAGTACGGGTGTAACGGTTTGAATTTCTCACTGTTTGGTTTGTATCACGGTTTTAGGGTAATGGTTTCGGTACAGTTCAGTATTTGCTTTGTTCAGAAAAACAATATTACTCCCAAATCCAAAGAATATTCTATTTGTTAAACACTTCAGCAGTTTTGCCCTTGAATAACAATCATTGTTTTACAACAATAACCATAGTTTAACCATGGCATTTGTAGTAAAATCATAGTAACCACAATATAACATGGTTACTGTAATGGTTACAATATATAGTAAAATCATTACTATATAGAACTACAGTTACTGTTGTAAAACCATGGTTTATTTGTATCAACCATGATTTCTGTTCAGAAAACCATGGTGACAGCGGTCATGGTTACTACAATATTACTATAGTAAAACCATGGTTAATTTTCGTCAGGGTCCTTAACTAAAAAAAACAAAATTTTCTCTAATTACTAAATCAATATTTTAACTTAATACCTGCACTATTACACTACATGCATCATCATAAAGTGCACTTCAAATTAAACTCAACATATATTCAATGGTCAGAAGCTGTACATCACTATAAAAGGAATAACCTTGCTAAAAATGCAAACGAGAAGGAATGTTGTGATAATGCTGCTCAAGTATTTTAATAATACGTGGAAATCTCACATGAACACCCCAACCGCTTTAGTTATTGTTTCACATCTGTTTGAATTAGCACTGAGTACCTGCTTAAAAATGGAAGGGAGTGTGTGCAGTTTCAGCTCAACTGCGGCTCTTTCCCTGGGTGATGTCGGCGTAAATGATTAATTATGTATCAATGTATTACTATAACTGCATATTAATGCCATTAATCAAAGCGCATTATTGACACTCGCGATAGATTACAGCCACGCGAGGGGACAAGAAGAACTTGCATGCATGTTTTAAATAAACCCTCACGTGCATTATTGACATATAATACCAGTATATGGCACTCGTGTCGAGCGATGTCTGCAATCAGTGCCTGTTTTGTAAACATCTTTTGACCATCGCTGTTGTAATTGACTGCAAAAAGAAAATGTTCCCAGAAAGGAGAAACGCAGGGGGCTTCTCTATCAGCGGCTTGTCTCTGCTTGTCATTTTCAACCACACACAACACCATGCAGAACAGTGATGTCATCAAGTTGACCCACGCGAAACAGGCGGAGCGTATCATCTACATTGTGGATTCTACAGAGCCATTCAGGTGCATTAGCGGAGGTTGTAACTGTCTGTTTGATGCTTTGTTTTCTTGAACAAAACTTTTGCTCCAGATGCATCATTAAACTTGAGGTGAACCGACCGCAGTGCCAATGCTTCCCGAACCATGGGTGGCAAACCGTACGGTTAATTTTTTTTATTTATTTATTTTTTTTTTTGCCAAGAACCGATTCACTCCTAGTAGATAGCAGTTTCTTCAGATTTCTCTTTAGTCATCAAATTTTAGTAATTTGTTTGCAGGAAGAAGGAAATAAGTCCAGCAACCATGGATGGCATGTCCACATTAGCAATCGCATTTACTCAAAAAATACTGAATCAAGCCAATTGTACATACAGTGCATAGTGAATAAGACATTTACTTATAGCACACGTGAAACACTTTTACCTTGGGCTGCATCCGAAAACATAGGCAGCTGACTTGCTACCTTGCTGCCTAATCAATTAATGGCATAACTGACATCTGTTTTCAATGAATGGAACATTTTCCTGGTAAATGTACATGAGTGTAAATGCCAACATCATATATGTCGAAAGGACTGATGCCTGTCATGCAAAACATGAGCTCATTGATGTCATTAAATGAGTCTGCTTTTTATTCCAACAGTTACTCCTGGTCTGAGGCTGCCGTATATATATTTAGTTTATACGTAGGGTTACGTCCTACATAAATTTAATGGTGCAATGCTCAAATATTTAGTAAAGCATAAATTGTGACTTAGTGCCCATTTATACCACAACTAGGCTAAGTTGTAATGTACGTATAGCTGGTGCAACTGGCCCCTGATGTTTATTTAGCTATTTATTTTATTTTTATTTTTTCTTTATTTAAATGGTCAGCAACTAACTGATACTAAACAGTACTGATGTTTATTTAGCTATTTATTTTATTTTTATTTTTTCTTTATTTAAATGGTCAGCAACTAACTGATACTAAACAGTACTGATGTTTATTTAGCTATTTATTTTATTTTTATTTATTGTTTATTTTAATGGTCAGCATTTGACTGATACTAAACAGTACTGATGTTTATTTAGCTATTTATTTTATTTTTAGTTATTCTTTATTTTAATGGTCAGCCATTGACTGATACAAAACAGTACTGATGTTAATTAAGCTATATATTTTATTTTAATTTATTCTTTATTTTAATGGTCAGCATTTGACTGATACTAAACATACAGTACTGATGTTTTTTAAGCTATTTATTGTATTTTTATTTATTCTTTATTTTCTCAGTGTTCATTTCTAGAGTTTGTTGACAATGTGTAACAATAATATCTAATGTTCTTTGATAAAAATATTTAAGAAAGCAGCCTTCTGAGTACCTTTGCATAGTCATATCGGTGCAAATTCGGTGCACAATCCACATAGAAAAGGTCTGTTTTCATTCCAGCTAAAAAATGAGCAGTGAATTTTCCCTCTCTAAAATCGGTAATGGTATCGGTCTCAAAAATCCCATAATGGTTGGGCTCTAGTATCTATAAATATATATTTTTTAAAATCCTCCAGTAACAATTGATTCTAATTGGCCCATTCTGAACAGCGCTGCCAAAAGTAACAGGTGCCACTTGTCAGCGCCGTCTATGCGCTGCCTGCTTCAGCAGTGATCTAGTGATCTGTCGTCGTGTTTTTCAGAAAATAAATAAATGTAATTATTAAATGATTTAATTAACGTATTTTACGATTTTCTATAATTCAAGAACTTTTTAAGCACCTCTTGGTAAAAATGGCTATTTCCTTTTTATATATAAATTTTATTTTAAGTTTTTAACATTATATACAAAGCAAGGAATATGAACAACAACAACAACAATAATAACTAAACAGATAAACAAACAACATAAAACAAATTAAGGAGAAAAAAAAAGAAAAAAAAAAGGGTGTACTGGCATAAGCAAAGCATAGCCTAAAAAAAAAAAAAGGTTCAAAAAATTGTTGCAGGGAGAGCTTTACATAGGGGTACATTATGCAGACTTGAGGAAATCCAGAAAAGGCTGCCACACAGTTTGAAATCAACTATGCAGGTTGGGTTTATAAGAACATATACCCTCCATTCATATAACATGAAGCAGTTCATTCAACCAGGTTTTGAAGCAAGGGGAGTCCGAGGAGTTCCAGTTTAAGAGTGTTATCTTTTTTGCAAGGATCATACCCAGCAATAAGGATTGTTGTTGAGTACTTGGGAGTGGCCAAAGTATCAGAAGACCCTAATATTGCCAGGCCATGATCGGCCTTAACGTCCTTCTGAAAAACCTTTGAAAAAAAAAAAAAAAATATGCTACTCCAAAAATTATACAGTTCAGGACAAAACCAAAACAAATACAAAGAGAGCCCTCTGCCGCTTTACATCTGTCACATATTTGGAGAAACAGAATTGTATGTTTTACTCAGTTTAGTTTTGGAATAATAAAGTCTATGTACCACTTTAAATTGGATCAGCCTATGTCTCGAGTTTATTGAACAGCATTGGATCCTGCCAAGACATTCATTCCAATCCTCTTCAGGCACTTCTACACAAGTCTTTAGTCCAAGCATCTTTTAGGTGATTTGTATTCACAGGCATCGAGAAAGCACTAACAAAACGTGAAACCAAATGTCTATAGCTTGGGTTTAAAAGGAAATCATTCAACCAATATGTTAGTCTTTGGCTTATTGATAAATTGTGGCATGACATCTTGGACATAATGCCTCACTTGTAAATATCGAAATCTGACCCAGGGAGACTAAATATCGACTGTAATTGGCTATAGGATGCAAATTTCCCCATCTGCATAGAGACCCACAGTGAACATTAAACTTTTATTTCTCCACACAGAAAACCCCAGATCCAGCTGAGATGGCTTAAATAAGTGGTTGTGGGTGATGGGAGTGTGAACAGATATGTCAGGCAATTTAAAATATTTCTTTATTTGGTTCAATATTCGTATCAAGTTTTTAACATAGTTTACCAATCAATTTTGATGAAGGCGACACTTTAGAAAAAAGTAGAACTGGGAGAGAAGATTTTGCCAGGGATATTGTTTCTACCTTAAGCCACAATGGATCATCCGTAGAGAAGGCCTCAGTAGGAGTATCCTTCTGCCAGTACGTTAGAGCCCTAGCATTTGCTGGCCATTAATAAAACTTAAAGCCCTAGACCATCTGCATGTGTGAGTTTCTGTAAATGCATTTTTGCTATGCGAGGAGTTTTGTAGCCCAGACAAACGGCATGATAATTGAATCTAATAGCTTGAAAAAAGACACATAAATAGGAAGATTTTGGAAAAGGTATAGTAACTGTGGTAAGAACCATTTTAATGGCATTAATTTTTACCAAGCATTGATAGGGGAAGTAATCTCCATCTAGCAATACTATCTTTTAGTTGATCAATCATTGACAAAAAGTTCAATTTAAATATGTGCTTGGGTTTTCTTGGAATTACTATGCCAAGATAAGTAAAGTGGTCTTCAACTAACTTGAAGGGCAAAGAGTGAAACTGGTTAGGACTTATATGTGCCAAGTGTGACATAAATTCACTCTTTGTCCAGTTGAAAGTGTATCCGGATAATTTGCCAAAGGCGTTAATATTATTGAGCAGGTGGGGAATCGATTTGACTGGATCAGAGAGATATATTAAGAGGTCATCAGCATATAGACTGACCAGTGCCTCATTATTTCCAAACTCTATTCCATGTAAATGAGGATGACTTCTAATCCCTACTGCCAATGGCTCCAAGGCAATATCGAAAAGGAGAGGAGACAGATGATCACTTTGTCTGACTCCCCGGTGCAACTCAAAAGGTTTAGATTTGTCAATGTTTGTCAGGATAGACGCCAAGGGACATAAGTACAGGATTCTTACCCACTTGATAAAACGGTATCCAAACCCAAAGTGCTCAAACGCTTTTAACATGGATGGCCACTCTGTTTGATCAAAAGCCTTTTGAGCGTCTAACGAAATGATCGCTGCTAGAGCTTCTTTCCCACGGTCCCTATAAAGTGTATTAAGAAGCAAGCGGACATTGCAAAATGAAAATCAAGTATAAACCCAGTTTGATCCGAATGTATTATTGCTGAAATATGCTTTCCCAATCTGTTAGCCAGCACTTTCGTTATCACTTTCTGATCAAAATTTAAGAGCGCTATAGGCCTGTAATTAGCTGGGTCAGTGTTGTCTTTCCCTTTCTTTAAGAGTACAGAAATATTGGCTTCGTATAATGAACTTGGAAGTGTATCATTTCTATAGGAGTCATTGACCATTCTCAATAGATAAGGAGCTAGTTTTAAACAGAATTTTTGTAGAATTCACAGCCAAAGCCATCTGGACCTGGTGTTTTGCTGGACAGGAAGGACTTAATGGCCCCAGTATGTCAGCTTCAGAAAAGAAACTATCTAGCTCCTCCTTTGAGGTCTCACTTAATTGAGCGAGGTTGAGACTTTTGAAAAATGTGTCATGATCTGCTTGACTGGCATTACATTTTGTCGAATAAAGTTCTGAGTAAAATTCTCTAAAACATTCATTAATCTCTTTTGGATTCATTACGATTTTAGTTGTTTTCGATTTGATTTTATGAATTGCTGGCTTTGCTTGCTCCCCTCTTAGCTGTCTTGCCAATAAAGTGCTTTTGTTTCAGTTTAAGTAAAGGCTCTCAATTCTTCTACCTAGAATGGAATTGTATTCATATTTCAGCTTCAAGATCTTGTTCTTGTTCTTGGTCTTGTTGTGATCCAGAGCTTCTATATGCCTGCTCGAATATTGGGAGTAGATTTTCAATTTCTAATAATCTGCTATGATTGCTCTTCTTTTTGGCTGCTTCAAAGGAAATAATATGACCACTCACGACTACCTTAAAGGTTTCCCATAAGACTAAATATGAGACTTGGCCATTATCATTGTTAAAAAAAAATTTGTCAAGTTTAGCCCCAATATATTTTTCAAAAGCTGAATCTTTAAGTATAAAAGGATTAAATCGGCAATGATAGCTCTGCTGCGGCAAGACATCCTTGAGTTGAAGCAAGATGGGACTGTGGTCAGAAATCAACATTTTGTGATACTGAGTACCAACTAGGGTTGCAACGGTATGAGATATTCACGGTACATTAACCGTCTCAGAAAATATCACGGTATACGGTATTACACAATTATTATTATCAGTTACAATGACCCTTAAAGGAGTGAAACAAACATTTGGTTGGTTGGTTTGGTTGAACTAACACTTCATTATAATTGAAACTTGAAACAAATTTTTTTTAATGGAAGTATGTGTAAAAAAAAGTCTCCCTTTTGAAAATAAATTCAATAAATAGAATAAATAAGAAAGATAACAGAATTATAATAATAATCCGAATTATAAACATGATAAAAAAAATAGCATGTAACTATAACATGTTATATAACTAAAGCATGTTAGTTTACATGTTAGCATGTTAAATTAACTACTAAATGAAAAATAACATCAGCTGTGTGAGCTTTTAAAGTAATTCCTATGATTATTAACATATACTGTAGGTGCGCAACAGCGCAGCCAGACTGCTCCAGATTTTACATTGGAAATCAAGTGGCGACCCACCATAGTAAAAACGTAACCTGTATTTAATGTATTCTGGGTCGCGTTTCCTTTTATGTTGCATAGTTTTGTTCATGGTTTTCAAGTACAAGGACATGCATCAAGTGACATTATTTTTGTTGTTGACGTCAACAACAAAAGCGACAGGAAGTTTGCTCTCCCCCTTTTAACAATTTAAGAGAATATTTATTTATATGAGCCCATTATTATCCCGTTTGTTTCCTAATTTCAAACGTAATTCAAACAGAACATACATATTACACAGGAGGAAAGGCTCCTCATTACCAAGGTTAGGTCTTAGATTATTTCATATGAAACTATAACATTTTGTCAAATATATAACAGTTACTTTTACTCATGTAAAATTGTGAAACAATTTTGTACAGGTGATGTATAATAAAAAAAACAAAACAGTTTTGCTCTTTTCCTCCTCAGTGCTGTTTGGCATGTCAGGGCTGCCTACTGTTTGAGAGGTTCGACTTGACTTCCTCCGTAACGCTTTAAACTTGAAAAGTCTCATTAGAATTGAAATTGGTCACATCAGTTTTGAGGTCTGCGCTCCGCAATATGTTACATGTTGTTGCACGCGTGCTAGAGAGAAGAGTAGATCATGATTGCGAGCTGGTTCCGTTAAACTTGTGCAAAAGTGCAGATGAGAAGCCTTTAGCTGATTGTGAGATTATCATTAAATCTGCCTCGGCAGTCCTAAATAGGCTATCACTTGGGCGGCCACCGAAATATCTTCAATGGGAGAACCATGGCATTGTTCTTTCCCTGCTGTCCGCGGCCCAGTCCGAATAGACCTGCGACCCACCAGTTGAGAAACACTGCTTAAACTCACACACACACACACACACACACACACACACACACACACGCTTATGTCAGACCCCTTGCCTCGCTTCTCTCTGACATTTTCTCCGCTGCATGTGTGTGTGGCGCAAGTTGACTAGTCTGACAGGGAGTCGATGCGCAGGTGAGATTCTCCATCCGGTTGCAATTTTTTTCTCAATACCGTAGATAAGCAAATGTATATGGTATGAAAACCGTCAATTTTCATACCGTGAAACCGGTATACCGCTGCAACCCTAGTACCAACTATATTGGGTACAAGTTCAGAAGAAATCAATAAATGGTCAATCCTAGTATAGGATTTATGGACGTGAGAGTAAAATGAATACTCTTTATCTGTTGGGTGTTGCAGTCTCCAAATATCTACCTTATTCCTGTCTTTAATCAACCTATCTAACATCTGTACAGAGGCTATAGTGGGAGGAGGCTTTGTGGATGATCGATCTAAATACGTGTCCAGATAGCAATTGAAGTCACCCCCAATAATAACATTTGCACACCCATACAGTCTTAAATCAAATTTTTTATTTTTTTTATTTTTTTTTATTTGGTTCATCTGTATTTGGGCCATATACATTTAAAATTGTTATATAAAGAGAGTTAATTCTTCCTGAAATCATAACATATCTGCCATGGGAGTCAGTAAACATCGAATCAAGCTGAAATGAAGTACCCTTCCAAAAGAGAATTGCTACTCCCCTGACTTTACTGTTGAATGGTGCCTGATATACCTGGGATATCCAGGTCGCCCTAAGTTTACATTCATGTCCAACAGCTATATGCATTTCTTGAAGAAAGAGAATATCTGCTTTCAGCGATTTGAGATACGCAAACCCTTTGCCCCTTTTACCATTCCAAGATACTAAAGTTAATGTATTACTTCCTCTATCTACTTCATCACTCCCTTTCATTTAACTATTGTAATATGAGATAAAACCACCATAAAAAAAAATAAATAAATAAAAACACACAAAACCATAATCTTTAACAAATTTAGAACTCCCTAACCTCCCACCTCAAATGACTTCCCCAAACGAAGCATTATGGCTCCCCCTAGCGACTAGACCACTAAACAATCGAGGAAGTAGAATAACAACTTGTACTAGCACTACAAACTAGTCTAATATTATAAAAGAAAGAAGAAAAAACAAAACATAAGAACAACTCCACATCCAAGCCTTATCTAGCAAAATGACATGAATTTACAACCACCAGAGTCCTGTGCATCCAAAAAAAAAAAAGAATTTAATCCTGGTTCGTCACCGCGATTTGTCTCAGTTCTTTATCCACATAAAGCTTGGCCTCCGTGGGGGATTTGAACAAGCTGGAAAACTCCATTGTGGTCGATGCAAAGCATGAAAACGCAAAACATGTCCCACCTTGAGCTCTTAAAATATTTGCATCACCTCACTGAAGCTCCGACGTTGCCCCACCACCTCCGTGGTGTAATCCGGAAAAATGAAAACATTGTGCCCATGGTAATCCAGCTGGCGCCCCCGTCGAAGTCGTAGAATACGTTCTTTATCCTGATAGTAGCGAATCCGTGGAATAATTGTACGCGGCTTGGCTCCCTCTTAGGGCTTTGGCTGCGGAACGCGGTGTGCTCGATCAATGACTGGGGGATCAGAAAATTCCTCAAAGTTGCTTAGTCAAATCTGCCACAAACTCAGTCGGTCGTCCTTTTTCAACTCCCTCCAGAATGCCGACAAACCTAATGTTGTTGTGGCGTGATCGGCCCTCGAGATTGAGTATGAATTTAATTTTCTTGTTCTCCTTATGTAGGGTACTCAGAGAAGGTTCCAGAAAGAGGATCCGTGCTTCGTGATCCTTAGCCTGCCCTTCTACCATCTCGATTTTCTCACCCAGTTCCTGTTGCACCGTTTGCATAACTTGAAAAGTCGCTTCAGGTTTATCAGATCTTTCATTAAGAGCACTGAGAATCTTATCAGAAATCTTCTCTAACATCAGCGACATTCTTTTTCTTCCAATCCTAGGCCAGCCGCTTGTCAATAGCACTAGCCGGCAACTGAGAAGATTTGGCATCTTGCGGCAGTTTTTTTGACGGCATCGACACAACTTGGAGTTTTAACTAAAATTCAAAATGAATTAAAAGGCAATTAAGTTAGAATTTTAAGAGTTTTCCAGGACTTAAATTTGAAAAAGCCAAATTCAAATACTTCAAGCACCTTGTACATACCCTGTTTAACATTATGAGTTCAAACGCATCTGCCGCGGCTCTGATATTTGGACTGTTTAAATGAGACTGTGTTGCACACCGGTCTATTATTGCATAGATGCACACAATGGCACGTAACAAGAAAACAAACCGTGACTGGTCGTTTACATGTCTCAGTCACTTCAAGTGCAAGCAGGCGATTCTCGGTGCCCTCAAGAAACAAAACGGCCAAACGGGAAAATGTATAGGAAAATATCGGCCTCGGTGATGTATCGGTCAACCACTACTGAAAATCTGTGTTGGTCACATAGAATCTAAACAGGTTTCAGCAGTTGTCTGACAATGACTCTACTCAAATTTGTCAGTGGAAACTGCACCATAGTTTACCAGGAAGTTCTCCACCCAAAAGTACCCTGGATTGCTTCCTGCACAAACAAACATTGCATTTGAAGCACCCACATATAATGAAGAAACACTTTTCTTAAATGCATCAATCCTAATTTATTCGCTATTAACTTGCCATCCACGGATTCAAGACTTCTTATACTGTTTGCTTTTGTTTTGTGCTTGGAAAAATAAGAGTGGGTGTAGGTATATGAGCATTTGTGTAAATGCCTTTTTTTTTTTTTTTTTTTTTTTTTTTATATATATGCACGTGTTCGTTTTCAGAGTGTACGTGCTGACAACTCTTAAAGACGCTTGAATTGTTTTGAGGCAGTGGAATGCCACTTTATGACCCTATGGTCTAAGTTTCTTGTGCTAGAGGATGGACTGTCATACAATAGTCTTTGTGATGGAAGCTGGTGAGAATGGCATGCAGGGTACGGGGGTAAAGAGGAAACATTTCAAGTACATTATGCCTTTTTAACCGGTCCAAAGCCACTCTGGAGACCAGTCTGGGAGTCATCTTGGGACAAGAGTTGCTGAAAATGAGCGGGGACCAGTGGAGTCATGGAAGGGACACACACACAAATCGTATTGAAGTTATGCAGGCAAGTGATGTGGATATCCCACGCTCGGTGACAGTGGGAGAGAGAAAGGAAAGAAAGCAAACAAATGAGAAGAGTGTTGCCATCCCTGATAAGCGAGTTGATGTGTTTTTGTTTTCAGTAGGAATGTTCAAGTTTTTGTGTTTCCTTCCCCTGGTGCTTGCGCTGACCGTCGAGTCACCTTAGACCCTGGGAAATCACACCACTTACTTATACAAAAACAATCATAATTGCACTTTATATGTCCCTGAAGGACAGGGTTTTTTTTTTTTCTTCCTTAAAGCACACATTTGTACACACACAAACACATGCATTCATATTGCAGATCCTTCTTATTCAGCTTCCTATATATGCAGAGTCCTGAATGCTCCCACAGGAAGGAAGTTGTTGAGGTTGTATGTTTATATGGCGATTGCCCTTAGTGCGACATCACTCCAGATAATTTAAACAAACTTCATGTAAACAAGATTGCACACTACTGTAAAAAGACAGAGGTGGAGACACTCATGGGTCCAATATATGGTCAGATACAGAAACTTTTGATGACTAGGGCTGGGCGATATAGCTAAAAAATCAAAAAAAAAAAATTAGCCTTTTGACAATGTTTGATGTATATATTGTGATACATGTGTATTTACATGGAAATTTATTTTTTAATTTTTTGCTGTGAGACGTCACTCTCCACCCCATGTCACTTAAATTGTTTCAAACTGTTTGTGCTTGATTTGTGCCTATTTGTGCCACTACACTAACTTTTTCCCTTCTTTAGATATAACAAGAAACTTTTTGGGTGCAGTGACATCACTCTTCACCCCATGTCATTCAAATCACTCCAAACCAATGTTGTTCGTTTGTGCTCAATGTGTGCTGGTTTGTGCCGTTAAAAGAAACATCAATTTTTTTTCTTTCTTTGTTTTTAACAAGATAGCTTTTGGGTGATGGGAAATCACGCAGCCTACACCCCATGACAGTCACTCTTACCTGTCTCTATCATTTGTGCTCACTTGTTGCTGGTTTGTGCCATGTTTGGTATTTGTTTTTTAACATATGAAGCATTTTTTATTAGCAAAGACTTTCACCCCATGAAACTACAAATGCAACAACAAAAATGGGCTGTGTTTGTGCTGCAAATGATTGTTTGTAGCCTATTGTGGATGGATGGGTTAAAATTACAGACAATATATTATTAACTTAAATTTTCTCATTGATTTAAAATATAGCACTGTAACTGCTCATGGTTGTGTAGTATGTAGTTGGCTAGTATAAAATATAGTGTAGAAAATGCCCATGTGTGCTCGCTCTGAGGCTGAGGCTTTATTTTCCCAGTAAAAAATGAATATAATATATGAATGAATACAATAATGTAAACAAACTCACTTATGCTCTCACTTATTTTCTACCATTTATGTGTTTTTGCATTGTCACCCCATTAAACTTGAAATCTACAGTTTACCTTGGGCACTGTGTTGTGGGGAAACAGCTTGTCTGTGTTAAAAGGAGTGTTAAACTGTGCTTGAGTTTACAGAAAAGGTACTCAACAATGTGGGTTTAGGGGTTAAACACCTGTAGCTTATTTAAAATATGAAATAATTTAAATATTAAATACATTTTTGGCATAGACATTAACATTTTTATTAGCATTTGGCATTTCCTAACTGAAAAAATAAAAAATAAAAAAATCAACATAGATGTAATAATATCATATCCTGCATTTGGTTATAGCACCCTTTAGCAAAGACAAGTCTACCACAAAATTAAGTTCGTAGAACTGAGTCAAGAATTGAGATACAACCCAACTTGGAGTATAAACTGCTGCAACTATTAATTTCATTTAAAAATGTTGTTTGAACAGTGGGGCTATATTGTTGGCATTCTTATTAGATAGAGGCACATGCACTCACTGAGAACATTATTAGGAACACCTGTACACCTACTTATTCATGCGATTAAACTAATCAGCATATCGTGTGGCTGCAGTGCATAAAATCATGCAGATATGGATCAGGAGCTTCAGTTAATGTTCACTTCAACCATCAGAATGGGAAAAAGATGCAATCTCAGTGATTTCGACCGTGGCATGATTGTTGGTGCCAGATGGGCTGGTTTGAGTATTTCTGTAACTGCTGATCTCCTGGGATTTTCACGCACAACAGTCTCTAGAGTTTACTCAGAATGGTGCCAAAAACAAAAAACATCCAGTGAACGGCAGTTCTGTGGACGGAAACACCTTGTTGATGAGAGAGGTCAATGGAGAATGGCCAGACTAGTTCGAGCTGACAGAAAGGCTACGGTAACTCCGATAACTGCTCTGTACTATTGTAGTGAGCAGAATAGCATCTCAGAATGCACAACATATCGAACCTTGAGGCGGATGGGCAACAACTGCAGAAGACCACGTTGGGCACTTGATTAGGAACATAGTGTTCCTAAAAAAGTGCTCAGTGAGTGTATATGGATGTACAGTTAATGCTATTTATACTTCAGTGTTTGTTCCTCCATATTTTATTATTAGATCTCTTACTCTCTCCCTCTCTCTGTCAGGAAATATTAGATTTGGTCTGATATTTAAAGTTGAATGAATGCCTCCCAACTGCAGATGCAGGAGACAAAAGGAGAGATAAGGAATAAGCATAGTTTATTGAATTATCTTAGTTTCATCTTTGTCAAAGCTCTGTCTGATGTCTGACCAGAAAAATATTTTTATAAGAAGCAAAGTGGATATAAATTTACTGCTTCATTAATAGTGGTTTATGGCCTTGAAACTAGGCCAGTTATTCCAGATTTATCCATTATAAAGCAATAGCAAAACATTATACATATATGTCATTATATTATTAACATTATTATTTTCATAAACACATTGGTTCGGAGCACAAATAGTTTTACAGTTTTTCACACTTTGCCATCGTTTCATCGCACATTGTTGCACAGGCAGACAACTGTCTGCCATGGCTACTACAAACTTTACACAACCAGGAGCAAAGGAAGAAAGAGAGCTGAAAGCAGTTGTAAAAAAGCGTGCACTTTTATCTCTTTTTTTTTTAACATTTATTGCCCCGAAACTACATCTTGTTTCATCTTGGGAAAAATAATAAATGTATTATTTTCTTCCTTCTTGTCAGAGAACATTCTCTTTTTCTTGTATAGTTTATAGACACACAGATCTCGCATTCAGTGTGGCTTATGAAGTATCGCCTTTATAAAAAAATAAAAAAATAAAAGCATCATCAGAAGTTAGGCAGCTACATATGAATGGAGGTTTACTGTACATAGAGGCATGATAATGCTTCATTGTTTCACTCCCGGTAAAGAAGCAGATTTTATTATCTTCAATACAACACACAGCAACAAATTAAATATCTACTTACTCTTTTATTGTAAATTGTATCATTACAAAATTATCATACATTAGCATATTATTCTGCTGTACATACTGTTGTTGTGTGATAGTTTAAAAGCCCACAACACTACATTCTGGTATTATTATCCTTCTAGTTATTTATATTGTGACTAAACGGGACTTTGTCACACTTGCCGGAAATGCAACCATTGCTTACTTCCGCGTTGCTAAATAAGATGGATAAGAGGGCTGGGGGCCCTCATTGTCACAGTAGCTTGTATAGGCTGTGGGGCCCACATATTTAAGCGTATATAAAATAATATATTTTCAAAGCCGCGAGTCAAGGGCCCCTGGCACTGGACCCTTTGGCCTGGTCTATAATTCACCTATGTGTATGGCCCTGGCACCTGGAACTAAGACTGGAGCTGTTGCAGAGAGGCAGGAAGTTGAACTCTGGTAGGAAAGCCAAGCTCAGAGTAAGGGACGGAAAGAATAAAGACAGAGAAAGAACAAAGGACAGGAAAGAGGTTAAAAAACAAAACAAAACAAGGAATGGTCAAGTTTGGTTGCAAACATGACATACACTGTTATCAGACAATTGTGATCTTCTATGAAGATCAAGATAATAAAGTTTTAAGGAAGAGAGAAAAAAACATGATCCCTCTGGGGTGGGGAGAAGGAAAAGAGAACAGCAGACAGCAACAGCATAGAAACAGAAAAAAGTGTGTTTTTGGCCTTAGGTGTTAAAAGTGTGACCTCTCTGCCTCATGGTCTCAACTTAGTCAAATCAATTTATATTGTTGTCACATTGCCGTTTGTCTGTTTTCTGGCATTTGTCTTTATTTCAGTCTGACTTCATCTCTAAAGAGTGCTGCTTGTAGTTACTCTGACTTCTCCAGAAACCACAAAGGCCTATGTTCTCCTATTTTTTTTTTTTTAATATTGCAAGTGACTGAGCCAGGAGTCATGAATACACTCAGAGCCAGTGTGGTGGAGGGTATAGATTAAGTGTAGACATGTAGAGTTTTAATTGTGCTCCTATGCCAGAGATGAAAGACTGGCTCATGGTATGGGCTCTTATTTCTGTTTGCTCTATCTCACCCTTTGTTTCTTTTTTGCTTTCCTTTCCATTTTGGACTTGCCTGACTATTCCTGGTATTTGGCAAACAGCATGTTCATTAAAAAAATCCTTTAACTAGTCACCATTTCTTTAAAGTTTTTCACCAATGTACTGTATGACATACATTTTTAAAAGTAAAAATATTTCATGTAGTCTCAATTAATATAAGAACATAAAAACTGCATGCCAGGGCATGCATGACTCCTTTTTACTAGTTGACAAGTCATACAGAGGTTGGTATATCATTGCTTAACCACCATATTACAATGCATCATTGGCCACTACATCCTAACTAGTTAGTCATAACTGTTTCCCGAAACCATAGTAATTATGCTGCAAATCAACATGTTCGTTGTTTGAACCTTGTTGGTGCAACAATGTCATTAAGGATGTTATGCAGAGGGTGGAGTAATACTCTGTAGAGATCAAATGGATGTGTAAGTCTTGACACAATGAAAGATATAGTATGAAAGATACAGTATATATGCAATGACGGATACAGAGTGCACTGCATAGTATGCAAGGAAAAAGTGCCCTTTGCTGGTTCCAAAGTGTATGATGATTGAATTTTTATTTTTATTGAATATTGATTGAGCAACACAATTAGTATGAAAAGAACAGTTTGTTTAAAAAATAATTTAGATAAAAAGGCGGTGGGGGTGACTGATATCTTGTGTCCATTTGTCAAACACGCCATGTGCTAAAGACACATGACTAAAAATGATGCAGTGACTGCATTTTTTAAAGATTGAGCTTCAAGCGCTTTTGGAGGAGGTAGAAAATCATAAATGACAGCTGTTCTCAAAGTTTAAAAATACTGTCACAAATGTTGACATGTAAAAAGTCTGGGCAGATATCACTCAAAAAATAAATGCAGCAACTAACAAGAAAGTGCTTCTAACCACAGGTGGGGAGCTGTAGTTCTAACCTCATAACTATGTGATGCTCTTTGTGAACTATATTTCTGGAAATCGGCAAGTCATTGAACCATGTTGGTAATGATGGAACTTGCGACCATAGTTGGCTAACAATGCTTTTGGGAAATACGTCACAGAATAATTGACTAGTTGGTGTAAGGCTTTACTGGTTGTTTAGATCAGTGTTACTATAAGAAATAATTGGTAATTATTTCATTAGTTATTAATTAATATTCAAATTAATTAATTGAATCTAACTCATTAAAACCTCATATGGGGCTCCAGTAAATGTAGTGTGCTATGTTTAGGAGCAAGTTTGGTTATTAGCAATAATTAATAATTATCAAAGATAATTATTAATTATTAAAATCAATAGAACATTGATGAGAATCAATGTTAGCTTTTTTAATCCTTTAAATCAAAAATTATCAAAGATAATTGTTAACATCGATGAAACATTAATTAAAATGAACACTAGCTTACTGATCATTCAAATTCAACAATCATCAAAGATAATTATCAATTATCAAAAATCAATAGAATATTAATAAGGATTAACATTGATGGGGCACCACCCTGGAATCAGGAACTAATAACCAGATAGTAAAACAGTCTCAATATTAGATTGTTTTCTTAGGAAAATCGACATCCGAAGAATATCGATTTTCGGAAAAAACAATGAATGAAGGTTTGAATCCGAGCACTGACATCCCGTCAGCATGACACAGGCGTATGCAAAACAAACCAAAACACTTCTCTTTGTAATATAAACAAAGTTTATTTATGCAGTAATATCAATTAATAATCAATACAATGCAATCAATAAACTTCCGACTTACAACTACAAACAAACAGTGATATGATTAGATATGGAAATAAAAATAATCCTATAACACATAAGGTGTGTGTGTGTGTGTGTGTGTGTGTGTGTGTGTGTGTGTGTGGGTGGTTAGTACAAGCAAGAGAGAAGGGATGGCCCTAAAGCCGATTTCGCGATCGTGGGAGAGAAAGCAGCTGTTAGTTCATCGCTCAGAGACGCGGTGGACGGCTCGTAAACAGTCCCGCGTACTTTGACTCTTTAATGGATGAACTCAGTTTACCTGTCTCACCCGCGATGGCGAAATTGCACAACAGTCCAATTTGGTTGGACCACAATACAGCAAAATAAATTCGTGATAATTAATACCCTGAGTATTAATAATGAGCGGACATGGCGGTCCGTAAACTGTACAAGCAAAAACCTTGAAACACAAGAATAACACACTATAATATTCTATCTCTGCCCAGACGTAAACCTCTTACTTGAATCACATCAACTCTGACCCGGTTCCTTGAGGCTCGGGTGATGACGGGATGCCGTTTCCTTGCTCTGTCGGCGGGCGGTACGGCTGTTGATTCTCAGCGGGCTGGCGGAGAACTCAGAAATGTTGACTTGATTGAAGATGGAAGAGAAATCTTTAATCTCTTCACTTCTGTAGGCAAACGGATGAAGATGCAGATTGCTCGGCAGTCTCCTTCGGATCCGTTAGAGTGTTCGGTTGAACACAGAGTAATCTCAACTCGTCCAGTGAGATGGAGATTGTATGGCCACAGTTTCAAGTCAGACGTTACTTCCTTGTGCCACGAGGTTGCACCTGAGAGCAGCGATTAACTGCGTCTATACAGGACGAACAAAGTTGCTGGAAGCAAATCTCAGAAGCATTTCAGAGGTATTTCAACTCCTGATGATGTCATGTTTGAGGGACGTTCTGTTGTGTGCCTCATCCAATAGGAGTTGAGAGTTCGATCCTTTAGTGAGCAAGGCTTCATGGGATTTGTAGTCTGTTTTGGACTCCCTTTGTTTGATTTTAGCGCGATTTGTTATCAGTATAATTTACGACTTGGAATGTGGGGGCTTGAGTTAGGTTTTTACGACTGTGTTAGGCCTGCCTTTGTCTTCTATCTGAATACACGAGGCCCAACATTGGCAATGTATAGCTTATGTAAATGACTGTATATACTGAATGTCTGTCAGCCCGCTGAAGAATATGTACCTAGTTGAGCACAATTGGTACAATCCATACTGCATGCATAAAAAATAATACAAGGATTAGAAAGATTTCTACTCTGTTCTATTCTTTTCCTATACTCTGCCGCTGCCTAGCCTAATTTCCATCCACTTTTCGCGCTGTTTTGTTATAGACAAAGTGAAAATGCGTAAAATATTTTTACCGTCTTCTGCCTGTTTCCATTCAAATGGCCTTTTATCGATAAAAATGGTGTGCGTGATGACGTCGTGCCTAAAAAAACCCCCAATTTGTCGCATACGTTTTGGTTTATCACAAAAGAAATCTGCCCTTTTCCATAAAGAAATGTGTGTTTAGCGCTAATTGTGCACCTTTCGCCTCCCAGATGTAAAATAGAGAGAGTATTGAGACAAGTTATTGAAATTAGACAGCTTACTGTCATTTTAATTTTATAAATAAATGCAATCAGAAGACAAGGAATTGCAATCAAAAGGGAGCTTTTGCCCTTCTGATAGGACTGTAATATTGGTTCCAGTTCCAACCCAAAAGTGAAATGTCATGGCCCTGTTCAAGCTGGCAACCTGCACCAAGTAGTGGGGAAGCTTTCAGTCTTAGTATAAGGACCATCCATCGATGTGTATATGCTGTGTGCACAGCTATTAAAGAAAAATTGATGCGGTGTAATATCAGGGTTTACCTATATGATACATTCCTGATATTCAATAGGCTATTTTGTACAATCATCTAATCTAAAGCATCGCCATCACAACTGCATTATGTCCCGCATATTTGTCCAGCAACTTTTAATGACCAACTGAACTTGATTATCATCTAAAATTAATTTTAGCATCATAATGCAATTTACATTTTCTGAAGAAGCTCAGCAGATGTGTTCCGAGGTAAAGAGGGTTAGATTTAAAATATTATAAAGTTTTAAAATGTTCAAAAGCTCGTTTTCTGAAAGTGAACTCAGCATTGGACACACAGTTCTGATATTCTTGAAAAAAGTGTAGAACATTCTGAGAATGTCATTCAGCCGACTTTTTTCATCTACAGAACAGGGTAAGGCTAATTTAAGTTTGTGTAAAGAAAAGGCATATATAGGTAAAAATATATTGGTAATTATTTTATTTAATGCTTTATTCATTTGGTAGGCTAATTTATTTAATTTAATACAGGGAATTTTACCGGCATTCTTTCAAAAGTAAGCTAAACAATAATTTTATAGAATTGGGCTACAGTTGCAGTCAAAATTATTCAACTCCCCTGACCAGCAATACATTCTGGTGATGTGAATTAAAACACATCAACTAAAACCTCAGTAAACAGTCAAAGTAAGTTTTTAATATACATTTGAGTGATTTTGAGAACAAAGAGTTCAGTTTACCCAAATTTTAAAATAAAAAATAACTAATTCTCTCCACAAATGTCATGTCAAAAATATTCAACCCCCAAAGTCAATCATTTGTGGATCATCCTTTATCCTTAATAACAGCAAAAAAATGTTTCAGGTAAGTGTTCTCAGGCTTCGGACAATTTTTACACATTTCTCATGAGCAAAAGCTTGCAGCTCATTAAAATTCTTTGGTTTTTTTGTGCTGCCACTGCTTTCTTGAAATCCCAACAAAGAGCCATTTAAGGACATTCCACGACCTATCCCTGAACCAGATTTTGGACAACTTGGATGTATGCTTGGTGTTATTGTCTTGCTGGAAAGTCCAGTGTTCACCGAGCTTCAATTTACACACTGAAGGCATCACATTTTTCATGCCAAAATGGCCTGATACCTGAAAGAATCCATGGTGTCAGTCACATAGTCAGGATAGCCGTTTCCTGCAGCCGTAAAACACCCCCATAACAGGACTGACCCACCTCCATGCTTGACTGTGGGGATGGTGTCGTTCTTGTCATAAACTGACCGTACTGCTGACCCATGGGTCTAAAACTCATTTTCAGTTTAGTGTCACATGTCTATAAAACCTTCTTCCAGGACTCCACAGGTCTTTCCTACTTCTTTCCTATTACTTCTTGAATATTCAAGTCAACATTTCTCTTGGTGAAGTTTTGCTTTCTTCCACACCCCAAGAAGGTTGCTGTTGTACCATATTTAAAAAATGTATGAATGGTGCTGCCAAATTTGTCTGGAAATTGAAGTGCCTTGGAAATGTACTTTTAGCCATGACCTTTCTTGTGTAATGAAATAATCTCCTCTATTATCTTTTGAGACATCTTATTTTTAATTGCATTTTTTTGCATAGAAATACATTTTTGCTTACAATGCTAAACTTAAATTTTAAAACTTAAATAAGTGCCATTGCAGATTGATAACTTAATTTTGTTTTAAAACAATTACTTGGGTAGCTTTACATATTTAAGAAACAGCTACATGCAGTAGGGGTTGAATAATTATGACATGGCTGTATTTTTAAAAAATCCTGCTATTTACAAATATTAGGTTACATATTCACACTATGAATGTGTCACTCAACTGATATAGATGTAAAGTTTAAAAATTCTGGGTCATCAGAAAAGCTTACCTATGTAAATCCTTACTGTCTTGGGGGGGTTGAATAATTTTGATTGCAACTCTATATGTTAGTTTTCCAAAAAAGCAAACTGATGCTTTTCTCCTAGTATTGTGTATTTATTTTAAATTTAAAACATCTTTGTGCACAGAAATGAAATGCTTTTATGTATTATGGGCTAATTCCATGACTGCTGTCTAGTATTTTGAATGGTGTGGAAAAGCAACTTTTATAAATAAACGGATGGCTACCACGATTAAATTAATCGCAAACAGTGGCCATTCATTTGTTCTCCATGCACTTGTTGATGTGCATGATACAAGATATTTGTGTTGGCACTCCTGGAAGTGTCATGTTTGCAGCATCGGATCTGTGCTATGCCATTAAGATCAATCCATAATCACGTACAATAAGGATGTATACCGTCGTCATGATTAACAGGCTAACAATTGGGGTAAATTCTGTCATGTGACACTACATTTTTGCGTTAATGACAGTTTTCTGAGTGGCTATAGGAGCGACAGCAGAAAGGTTTTTCCAAGAGCAGCAAAATGTCTAGGGATGGGCCTGGATTCTCTACTAACCCATTTTCTTTCTCAAAGATTTTTTTTAAGGGTTACAAGGTAATAGACATGTTGCCATAAAGAGTCCTGTGTACTCATTTCCTTAAGTTACACATTTTACACATAAAGAAATGTATAGGACTTTTGACATATATCGATAAAATGATGTACACTGACGTGAGATTAAGACTTCAGCCATATTGGTGGCCTAAAAAAAGCTATTTTATTCAACATGGAGTGGGACACCATCTCATGCAATGCAGTAGACATCAGTGCACCAGCATGAACCACCAACAACATGCAAATTTTTGCTAGGATTACATCCAAGATTATTTTTTAGTGTGTATAGTATGAGATAGAGAAACAACATAGCTAAAAAAAATAAAAATAAAAAAATAAAAAAAGAAGTTTATAACAAACATCTCCAGAGTGAAATGGCAGCAGTTAATAAAAAAAACACACATTCACACAGATTGGTGTCGATATATAGTTCAAGAACTTAAGCAGAATTTGCTCTCATGTTTGTATATTTTTCCTTCCCATTTCTTACATCCTTGTGGTCCTGAATTAATTTCCCCCCCCTTCTGTCTTCCATTGTGGCTCTGACAGCCTTCATGGTCAAATCAGAATATTTGTTCAATCCCTGCTGTTATTAAAGGTTTAGGGCTATTCTGAAGTCATTTAAAATTTGTATAATGCTTTTCCAATGCTGTGTTCACTGAACTTTTCTCCCTTAATTTGTATTTCTCAAACCTTATTCCTCCCCACACATACAGTAATCAAATCTGGGTTATGGTTGGCATAGCCTAGTGGTTAAAGATCTTGGCTGGTAACCAAAAGTCTGCAGGTTTAAACCCCTCAAGGGACTGTCCCCATTGTGCCCTTAGCCAAGACTCTGGAACAGTATGTATGATGTAATTTATTTTAAATAAAATTATCAGCTAAATGACAAAGTAGTAAAGTAGTAGACTACAGCTCTGTTGCAAAACTTAGTGACCTGCCTACCTAGAAAGAATTTTAGGGCATCCAAAGGTGTGCTCCCAACACAAAAGCTGTACCAAAATGAAGACAAATGTAATGCTTCCTTCAGATATGGCTAGGGATGCCAATATCTGATTATTTAGAATGACATCTGCTGATACAGATATTGATAGTTTGGTGGTTCTGCTTTTTTTTTTTTTAATGCTGCCTAGTTTTAAATCACTATTCATTAATTACACCAATTTGAAAAAAACAAATGAATAACTTCATTTTCCATGTCTCTTCATATCTTACATGTGCAGAGCAACTGGTCTCAGTTATAAACAAAACACTGAAACAAAACTAATGAACATTCTTAACTCACATTTACGAATTTTGAATAGCCTCTTGTTAGGCTCACATTAAATTGGTAAGATTTCTTAATGTTTTGAATCAGGGACTTATAATGGTTCAAGGAACGAAAATGAAAACTGAAAATGAACAAAGTTTTTAGCAGAACATAGCCGAAAACCGGAACCGGGTAATTTTGTTCAGATAATGTTTTCATGAAACTAAAGGCCAAAGGGTTTATCACAGTAATTTTTTGGAACTACACCACTTCATGTTGCCCGAAAAAAATTAAACACGTGCTTGGATCCTGAAGGAAACTGCTGCTTCACACATTTCTTTGCCTAATTGTCCGTTGTGGATGTCATATTCTGTGAACGAAGACCTTTTTAACAACTATGTATAATTACTACATACTGTATACAGTACATGCACGGCTAATCTAGACACAAGGAAAAAAAGTTTTTTAATTAATTGCTTATTTTGGTGAGTCAAGTGGCATATTTTGGGCTTGTTTTTCCAGACCATGTTACTTGTTTCTCTTGCGAGATCTGGCAACACTGCAATTGGTGTTTCACCCACCCCTTAGTGCAGAGTACTTTCATTTTTAAAAGAACATTATTAACCGTTCTTTTATTTAGTTCTAACCGGTAACCTTTTGGAAAGGAGGCTGCGGAACTCCTGAACCGGAACGAAAAAATACAGTTTTTGCTCAGAGTGAACCGAAATGAAACCGTTTTTTTTTTTTTAGTCCCCGTTTTGAATGTTCTTAAAGGAATATTCCGGGTTCAATACAAGTTGAGCTCAATCGACAGCATTTGTGGCATAATATTGATTACCACAAAAATTTATTTTGACTTGTTCCTCCTTTTCTTTAAAAAAAGCAAAAATTTAGGTTCCAGTGAGGCACTTACAATGGAAGTGAATGAGAGGCCAATTTTTTTTATGTTAAAATACTCACTTCAAAAGTATAACCACAAGTCATAAAGGATATGTGTGAAAACGTGATTTTAGTGTGATAAAATCTCTTACAAACCTTTCTGTGTAAAGATACAGCCAATTGTACAACTTCGTTACCATGATGATGTAATGTGAACAAACCCTAAAACGACTGTAAAAATGAGAATTTAATCAACTTTACAGCTCAAATAATACACAAGTTTTAACAGAAGAATTAATACAAGTGTTTTTATAAAATTATAAGCTTCACATTTCTGTGTTTTAAACCCTCGAAAAATTGGCCCATTCACTTCCATTGTAAAGGCCTCACTGTAACCTTGATTTTATTTTATTTTTTTAAGAAAAGGAGTAACCAATCTAAATTATTTTTTGTTGCTATCAACATTATGCCACAAATGCTGTCGATTTAGTTTAACTTGTATTGAACCCGGAACATTCCTTTTAACTTGCATTAACTGAACACTGAATGATGGCAGCCTCCACTTTAGCATTAATAAACTCGTCATATTCCTTATCAATTATTGTTAAAAGTTTTAATGGTAGTTCGACCTTGTGAGATTCCATCAGTGCGCAAAGCTTAAAAATGGCAACTCTTCGGGGAGTCACGTGACGTCATGCGAGGTTCGAATGTGTGAACGGTGAGGTCTGCGCACTTTGCTAGTTTTAACACTATTAATGTCATAAACCGGTGAGATTCGTTATACTCTGTTCCGTAACTGTTCTAGGAGGACAATATGTCAAAGAATTCAAAATCCTTGGGCTCTGGAGACATTAAAAGACATTTACACGCTCAAGCTGACACCGCCGAGAAGGTCCCGAGCCAGGGAGTCGATTTGGTCAGAGAAATGAGGGAAAGTCGGTGAGAGATTTTTAGGTCGTTGCTGACTTGGAGGATCTTGCTGTAATACGTCGATCGATCACTGCCATAGAGACTAAATTCTCTGAGGTGGTTATAAGAGCAGGGAATGTCGAGAAACGGATTGATTATCTGGAGTCATTGGAGAGGGAATTATCTGCTAATCCCCTAGCGACCAAGGTGGATTTGGAGCATGTCTGGGAGAAGTTGGAGGACATGGAGAATCATAGCCGGTGGAATAACGTCCAAATCATCGGAATTCCTGAGGCCGAAAAGGGTCAGGATATGGTAAAATTCCTGGACAGACTCTTTCCGAATCTGCTTGACATAACAGGCCATAAGCTGGAAATTGAGAGAGCTCACAGGGTTCCGGCTTGGCGATCCGCTGAGGGAGACAGGCCCCGATCAGTTCTGACCACATTTCTGAGATCATCCAGTAAAGGAAGGCTTTTTTGGAAGAACCACAGCATTTTCTTGTTCCCAGACTTTGCGAATTCGACAAGAGAGAAACGTGATCAATTCAAGGAATGCAAGAAACTCTTACATCAACGGAAGGTCGTTTTTGCACTGATGTTCCCGTCCAAATTGAGAATAGATGCTAAAGACGGTGGTAAAACATTCACATGCCCACAGCAAGCGATGTCCCTCATAAAGTCAATGGAGTAAGTTGTTTTTTTGGTACTCACGTTGCAGCTGAGTGGACCGACTCACTGAATATTCACTTGACTGTTCGAGGAAACTGAGCGCCTTTTTTGTTTCTTTTTGTACTGGTTCTGCCTAGCGGCTGGATTTTGTTTTGTGGAGGACCACTCCTTCGGGACAGTTTTATGGATGAATCTGCACGTTCTTTGTGCTTATGCCTCCTATTGGCTGGAATTTGTTTTGTGGAATATTTCTTGCAAGACATTGGAGTGATTAGGTCATTTGTTGCACTTATGTAGCAGCCGAATGGGCCGGCTCACTGAACGTTCATTTGACTGTCCGAAGAAACTGAGCACCTTTTTTTATTTTTGTGCTGGTTCCGCCTAGCGGCTGGAGTTTGTTTTGTGGAGTAACACCTTCGGGGCAGTTATATGGATGAATCTACACGTTCTTTGTGTTTAGATTCATCCATATAAGTGAAGTGAAAGTGTGCAAGCCCCCTAGAGCAACACTGACGCTTCAGAGGATATGTACAAATGTTGGTCTTACAGATATTTGGAGACTTTTGAACCCATCTGGTAGGGACTATACATTTTTTTCATCAGTCCATAAGATTGATTCTATAAAATATATATTTTTTATATATATCTAAGTCCCTCATTTCATCTGTTGTTGATTGCTCAATTGGAAACATTTTAGTCTCGGATCACGCCCTGGTGAGTTTAGAGGTGTTGCCACATATGGAGAAAAGGATATCATGTTGGCGCTTTAATGGATCCCTTTTGCAAAATCTTGAATTCCAACAAATGCTAAAGGCTGAAATCAATGTTTATATGAAGACCAACTGGTCCTCAGTATTCTCTGTGAGTGTGGATTGGGAGGCACTTAAGGCGGTTCTTAGGGGCCGGATCATACAGTGTGCCTCATTCACCAAAAAATCCAAAGCACGAGAACTCTTGGAGTTGGAAGGGAATATTAAAAGTGCTGAGGCAGAGCTGAAGCGCCGAATGTCATCTGATGGCCTCAGAGAATTGACCCGATTGAAATACAAATATAATACTATTTTGTTGCGGAAGGTAGAGTTTTGGCTATTCAGGGCAAGACAGTCATACTTTGAGTTGAGGGACAAGGCAGGAAAACATCAGGCTAGATATATACAGAGAGAGTCTTTTTCTACCATTCCCTAAGTGAAATCTGCTAGTGGTGAAATATTTACCTCGGCCATTGATATTAATAATGCTTTTAAAGAATTATATCTTGATCTCTATAGTTCCACATCTTCGTCTACTGATGAGGATATTAGAATCTTAGTGGAACCATTAGAACTTCCTAAACTGACAGCTGAGCAAAACAATTCGCTTGATTCTGAGATAACCTTGAAGGAGCTTGGCGAGGTAATTAAGGCCTTGCCTACAGGCAAGGCTCCTGGGCCAGATGGCTTTGCTGCTGAGTTTTTTAGACCTTATGCTACAGAATTGGCTCCACTTTTGCTGGAAGTTTATACAGAATCATTAAAGAATGGAAAGCTTCTGCCAACCATGACACAAGCCTGGATCAGTCTGATTCTTAAAAAGGACAAAGATACCAAGCTAGTGTATGAGTTACCGTCCAATTTCCCTGATCCAGCTAGATGTTAAAATATTGTCAAAAGTATTGGCTAACCGTTTAAGTAAAGTTAAGATCTCTTATCAGGTGGCGTTTATTCAGGGCCGTAGCTCTTCTGATAACATTAGGCGTTTCGTCAATATGTTGTCAGTGGCGAATGATCAGACTCTGTTCGCTGCCATCTCACTTGATGCCAAAAAGCTTTTGCTTCACTCAGATGATATTTTATTATTTGTCTCTGACCCTACTAGATTTATGCCTTGCCTCCACAGAATTATTCATTCCTTTTCCAAGTTCTCGGGATACAGACTTAATTGGTCTAAATCCGAAGCTTTGGCTCTGACAGCGTACTGCCCGGTAACGGCTTTTCAGCCGGGCACCTTCCAGTGGCCCAAACAGGGTATTAAGTGTTTGGGTGTTTTATTCCCAGCAAATTTGTGTGATTTAGTTAGTTAATTTTGACCCTTTAATAAAAAGGTCAAACATTTATCTATGATTAGGAAGGTTAATGTTATTAAAATGAATTGTATCCCAAAATTCAACTACCTGCCACAGTCTCTCTCTATAGATGTCCCCCTCTCTTATTTCAAGCTCTTTGTTATATTATGCATTCGGTCTCAGACATTTGGCTCACTGGTTGCTTTCACCTGAGAGAGCCCCTCCCTGGTTTTGTATTGAACAGGACTTTCTTGCCCCTATTTCACCATTACAAAGCCTTTCTATCAAACTAATCGGAGAAGTGAAGTTACACCCCATTATCTCGCATTTGCATTCGGTATGGACCAAAGTGTCCAGAGTGTTTAATTTGGACATTTATTTAAATGTTGCCTCAAGCATATGGCTGAACCCAAAATTATGTATTAATAAGTCCCCTTTCTGCTGGTCAGAAAGGATTGTGAGGGAGGTTGGTACACTTGCTGACTTATATGAGAGTGGAGTTTGGAGATCCTTTGAAAATTTGGTTCAACCTTTTGGGATTCCCAGATCTCAGTTCTTTAGGTATTTACAGCTGTGCCACCTGCCCTGTACTATTTTTGGGAGTAGCATACACCCCCCTAAAGTGGCAGATACTATGGGAGAGGTGATTAATGCTTTTGGAAAAGGTCATGAGACATCAGTGTATTACTCCCTGCTAATTCAGTGTCTGGGAGATGGAGATTTAACTTCTATCAAGAAATTATGGGAGAAAGATTTAAACTTGGTATTAGAGGAGGGAGTGTGGGCTAGGATTCTAAAAAACATTAAGTCTGCATCTAGAGATGCAAGGGTGTACCTTATGCAATTCAAGATTATACATCAATTCTATTGGACCCCCTCTAAATTGTATAGGCTTGGTCTTAAAGACATACCCACCTGCTGGCGATGCCAATCAGAAGATGAAGACACAACCCATGTTTTTTTGTGGTGTGTTAAGATCCAAGAATTTTGGTTGAAGGTTCAGAGTTTTATGTGTGACGTATTAGGCACTCAGATTTCATTTAGCCCCACACTCTGTATTTTAGGCGATGGGGCGTCATCAACGTAGGGGATAAACACATAAAAAATTGGGTCCTAACCAGTGTTATGATCGGCAGCAGATTGTCTTAAGGGGATGGATGTTGGCTGGAGCGGCCTCATTTCAAGAGTGGCGCACGGAGATGGGGAGGGTGGCGGCTTTCGAGGAAGTGTCATCTAGAAGGCTGGGGAACTTGGATTCGTTTGATGGAAAATGGGGTAGCTATTTGACATTTTTGGAGGGCTCTCGGGGAGGGGCAGTGTAGAGAGAAGTATAGTTTTAAATGTGTGTGATTTATTATATTATACTTTTTTTGTGTGTGTGTATATTCATGTGTGAACACAGGGATGTTTGTTGAGGGTCAGGGTGGGGTTGGGGATTGGGAGGGGGAGGGGTAATAGTGGGGGTTGAATTTTGATTCTGTGAATATGTTTTGCTTTTCTTTGTCAACTGTATGAATCAATAAAAAATGTTAATCAGAAAAAAATGGCAACTCTTCTGTTATTGTCACCCAATTCAAGTAATTCCACACAAGAGACATTTTCTTTCACACACAGCAGGAGTAGTAGGCTAATTGTCTGATGTATTTTTTAGCCCCCATTTTGTTTGACAGGAAATAATCAGCCCTGATTATTGTCTTTTTTTTTAAAAAATTTTTTTATACAATTGGCCAATATTCGATAGTGAAGATGATTTTTTTTTTTTAGCCGATGCCAATGTTTGGCCGATACATTGGTGCCTCTCTGGTGTTTTTTAACAAAAATCTAAGACCGCATCAGATGTATCCTTCAAAGAGTTCTAACGAGGCAAGAGAAATATTGATTCAATAGAGAAAAGTATTGATTAATTAGTATTTTATTTTACCCAATATTTGTGTGGTATGTTTTATGCTTACTAGAGTTGTTAGCTTAGCAATGTCAAACTCTTTTGGAATCAGTAGTGGGTTGAGTCCCATGAGCTTTACAAGAGGAGCTCTATTTGTGTGCGTTGTGGAGTTGCCGTTGCCTGTAAAGGCAGTAAATGGCAGAGCAGTTCACTATGGTGTATTCATCACTGGTTTATTATCTTTAAGTAAGAGGAGGCACGGTAGTCCTGCTCTGGCTAGATTAATTCAGATGCACTGACCGGAAGTACCGATTAGCCCTACCGTGCTGGCACTGTTTTCTTTCGCTCTGTCTCTATCCTCCATCTCTCTGTCTGTCACTATGTTGTTTTCTTTACTCTGTCCTAATGGAGACATATGTGTATGTGTTGCTGTCATGCCCTCATAGACTTTGATAACAGTCTGTAAGCTCAGAGGTGGACGGGAACTGCACTTTGGGAAAAGGATCAAGTATTTAAGCGCTGAATGAGCACCTTTGTTTTTAGGCCACGAGGTTACCCTGCACTGTGGTCTGAGTTGTGCTATAAGATGAGGAGAGTAACTGATATGCTATTATTTTAAGTTTGGCTTGGAATCTACAAGCGGGAATCCATTTTTCTGTGTCAACTGGAGAGAGAGAAGAACTGCTTCTCTCAGGCCATGTTAAGCTTTCACTTCTACATTGCAAGTCTTGATTGACTTTAACTCGCCATAGTAACAGCCTAATTTTCAGAATGTGTATCTGCTTTACCCAGGGCTCCCGGGACACGTTTGAGAACTACTACAGGAAGCAGCGGCGGAAACAGGCCCGACTAGTGCTGCAACCTCACTCTAACATGGTATGCCCTCACATTGCCTAAGCATATGTCTGTCTGTCTGTCTGTCTGTCTGTCTGTGAGTCTCTGTACCCTCCCTCTTATCCTCACTGGACCACCCCAGATCACTAACATCATCTTAAATAAACCCTTAAGAGCTTTAAGGGAAGCCAAGGGCTTTACACAACAAGTTCCACACATGTATATGTCACTTAACAAAATGCAGCTGACCCCGTGTACACAGGCGTGGACATTGTATTTTGCCTTCGCTATATGCATTGCATAATTTACATTCATTTAAACCAACTGATCTCAGTTCAGAAGACTCTGAGCTGTCAGTAAAGGGTTAAACTTTTGACATACGGAGTCATGTGACAAAACAACATGGCGCCAATCACAATGGAGTTAGTCTTTAGGAGAAATGCCAACAAAACTACATCTAGTAAGAAACATAATTATGTTTTTAAATTGAACCCTGTTTGAATCAAAAGATCAGTCTCTAGTTTCATCCGATATGCCATTTTTTAAATGTGAAACTCCATGTTGTTAAGCACAATGTGCACCAATATGTACTTTAGTGCATTTTTTTGAAATCCTATATTTACTGTGCATTATCACATTGAGAATCAAGGGATTCATCCAAAAATGTAACAAATTGTTGCTAACAGAGGCTTTTTATAGAGTTAGGATGGAAATAAGTTGCTTTTTGAACTGTTCTGAGACCAGTGCAGACAGACAGCACAATGGAGGTCATTCTCTAAATAAGGAGCAAGGGAGCATCCTATAGCTTTCCTATGCAGCTAAGTGCATTCACTCATAAAATCCAACCAAAAGTTCAGTTTCAGGCTTCAGATGATGTTTGTACCACTCAACATGTTTGGCAGACATGGGAAAATGGTAATTGAAACAGATTCAGAATGTATAATATATAATTTTATTATAACATGGTTGGCAGTGATTGGATGATGCTGGCCATTACTTTGAATCAGAATTATGTATGCTAATTTCTGATGGAATGTCTGTAACGTCTCAAAAGTATAAATAACCAACACTCCTGGAAACATAAACAATTTGATTAAAATAATCGGACTTTCTGTAGCTTGTCATTATTTAAAATTTCACAACTTGAATCAATTTTGCCATCAATTTCTAGGAAAACTATTTGCTCTAGATTTTGTTTTTTGTTTTTTTTTCTTCATGTTTCTTAGGTGCTGCTAGTTAAAAATAAAAAAGGGATATGGAAAATGCAAACAGTAGTCACGCTCTGATATCCTATACCTTGGATTTCACCAACCTTTAAGTTTATGCTTGAGAAAGCAGTGCTTTAAGAAAGAACTGAATTATACACCATACAGCAAAAGAAATGATCCTAGTGTTGTTAATTGAGCATTCAGGCCCTAAAAATTCTTATGGGGACATACACTGCCTCTAGTTTAGAGTTGTTCATATATAGTTTTCTTTTGCTTTCAACGATTGTAAAAGGATATGGAATCGTTGTTCCAATTAATATATAGCTCCACAGTTCAACACTTGAGCTTTCCTTACAGTAAAGCTGAATTTTACATGTTTCGAAATTTATTCCAATTTGTGTTTTATAAATGCTGTGCAATTAATCTTAATGTTTATTACAAAATGCTCAAATTATATGTTAAAGCGTTGAAGTAATTTTCTGAGTTTTATTGTATGTTTAAACAAACAATGTACACTACTGGTCAAAACTTTTGCAACACTTGACTGAAATGTTTCTCATGATCTTAAAAATCGTTTGATCTGAAGGCGTATGCTTAAATGTTTGAAATTAGTTTTGTAGACAAAAATATAATTGTGCCACCATATTAATTTATTTCATTATAAAACTAAAATGTAATAAAAAAAAAAAACGTTTTTGAAATTGATGACTTAATAATAATAAAGAAAAGCAGCCAATAAGTGCCCAACATAGACTGTTTAAAAAGCATCCCAGGGTGAAACCTCAAGAAGTTGGTTGAGAAAATGTCAAGAGTACATGTCTGCAAATTCTAGGCAGAGGGTGAATAATTTGAAGATGCTAAAATATAACACAGTTTTGATTTATTTTGGATTTTGTTTAGTCACAACATAATTCCCATAGTTCCATTCATGTTATTCCATAGTTTTGATGATTGATAATTTAATATTTATTATAATAAAGAATGTGTTTCAAAACTTTTGACCAGTGGTGTATATTTGCTTTTGACATGCATTTGACCAGTAATATGACTTTGAGAAGGGCTAACATTCTTTGAAATAATATTTTATTCTGAAGCAAATTTAAAAAAGAATTTGTGAAATGTTTTAGGTGTAAATCTATCAGATGTTGGTGATAGTTTAATGAAAAATTTCTGAAAACACAAAAGACCTGTAATAGTAGACTGCTCAATTGACTGATGTTCATAAACTCTCGTTCCCTTGTGTGATCTCCAGCATGAAACATTAGAGGGCTACAGGCGCTACTTCAATCAAATAGTCGGGTAAGTGCAGCATGCATTTTATTTTAAATGGCAAAATTAACTGAAAATCAATTATACATGCTTATGACATCCATTTTAATAGAGGAGAGAATTAAAACAGCCGAATCCTTTTCTGGCTCAGACCTTCCCTTTACCTAAACTCTCCCCTTTCTCTGGCCCTTCCTGATTCTCCATCCCAGTGCTGCTTAAAAACCATCTGAGCCTTACAATTTATGTTTTTGGGGATGTAGAGTGGCAGATGGGTGTTATTTTGAGTGTCTGTATGGGAATATTGTGAAGGCCGGTGTCTGGAATAGAGGCTTTTGCAAACATCCTAAGTGGTACAAGAATGGATCAGAGCACTCTCACAATGGGATGTCTGAGATTTCTTTGGGAATACTGCTGGGCTGCCTGTTTTGCTGGAAAAGCTCATTGGCATATTAGTGACTGTGTTTTTAAACTGTCATGTACTCACTGTCTCTCTGTCACAGTCTTTCGCTCATTCTTTGATACGTCCCTGCATTTTCTTGTATGTCCTGTAGTTTCTTTGTAGTGGAGGATCACGTCTTGCACACCACACAGGGTCTGGTAAACAGGGCTTATGTGGAGGAGTGGTGGGAGCTGGCCCTGTCTAAGACCATTGCAGCCTTGCGCACCCATTCAGTATGTCTGCACTCCATACACTCTACATGCACTGACAAAGACAGGTCACTAGCAGGATACCGTCCATTTCTTAGTAATAGTTAAATACTCTTGATAGAGCCTGGAAAACCTGGGGAAATTTTTGGCTCAGTTGTTGGTCTCCAAGACTTATTTGAGAACTAATTGAAAAATTATTTTCAGTTGACAGCCTCGGTTAGATAAATGTTACGTAAAACATTTACTTCTTTCTAGTGTTTTTACCAGTAAATCTACATTCTCTGGTTTTGTTCTAATGGCTCGCTTGCTCTCATCTCTCTGTAGTCTTATTGCACTGACCCAGACCTGATTCTGGATCTGAAGAACCTCATAGTGCTCTTTGCAGACACACTACAGGTGAGTTGGGATAGTGCCTGGCCATTATGACCGCTATTATGTTCTCATTCATATGAATGATAGCAAGAACTGTTCGTTCAGACCTCAGAGATGGAGTCTTTTTAGCTTTATTCCAAGAAAGACATTGTGATAGATATATAAAGACAGTTTCTTCTGTGTTCTACTGAGATTTGTTATCATCCTCCTTCCAATCTCTCTCTCTCTCTTTCACTCTTTGCAGGGTTATGGTTTTCCAGTTAACCAGCTGTTTGACATGCTGCTGGAGATGAGGGATCAATACGGGGAGATCCTGTTGAAAAAGTGGAATCAGTCCTTCAGGTGCTTTCTGTCTGGCTGTCTTTCTCTCTCGCTTCTATTTCATTTTCTTTCTCTCGGTTTTCTTAATTTCTGTCCCTCAGTTTGTCAGATGAGTAATAAGATACTCAAATTAGAATAATGATGACTTGTTTGTCACCTAATGACCAGGCCCACGCAGAATCTGCATACACAGAGCTCTGCAGAATGCTCAGCAGATTTCTCCAGAATTGGAAAACCCTTCATCCACAAATGTCTACACATCCTCTGCCCCTTTCGTTTTCATTTATTAAATATTTTGGATATTTTTGTAATGCTTTGAGCTACCAATAAAAGTGTAATACTCTATTTAAATCCATTCCACAGAATTCATATTTTGCCACAAAATCAGAGCAGAAAATGTGGAAAAAAGTCTGCAAACTCTGTCTGGGCCTGCTTATGACCCTTGAGAAATCTATACTGAAAGTATTAGGTTTATGCTAAAATGTAAGGAGTTTTCAAATAAAATGAGATTACATTTGTTCTATAGAACAAATCAGTACTTGGTAACCAATATAAATATAAGAACTTTGCGCTGGAAACACTCTTTTTTTTTTTTTGTTCTTTTTTTTTTTTTGAGTCATATCAAAACAGTATTTCACGAAGATGCTTGAAATTGAAACTACCCTGTGATTCATAGTTCTTGAGGTTGTGGTTGGCTGTATGAACAGTTGAAGGACAGGGAAACCTAATCAGGCCAAACCATCTAAAAGCACTGATCAATTTACCCCCATGTGACTAAATCATATTTCTTAAAGGACAAACATTTTCTTTTTTATTGTGTTGGGATTCCCTTTAAAAAGCATTTAATGCAACTTTAAAATGGCAAAATGTCAGTTTGCTGTTGGGATTTATTTTTTTAAATCCCCTTGGAGGGGAATAGTTACGACTTGTTGGACTGAATCACGAGTGTAGATGAGATGGAAAGGTTGGCGTATCCTTGTTTCAGTCTCTCTTGATCCCTGTCAGAGATACATGACTCTGAAGTAAAGAGTCTCTGGAGTCTTTGACTTTAGATTTTTTATATTTAAATATAACGCTGTTACCCCTGGGTTTATTGACCTCTTCATCTGTCAGTTCTTTTCAATCAGTTCTTTTCTCATTAAACAACAGTGACATTGTGGTCATTTGTTCTGTTGATTAGGCAAATTTTGGATCAGGACAACTACAGCCCCATCCCTGTGGCATCTCCAGAGGAGTACCAGCGAATCACAGGCCAATTCCCCTTCCAGGATCCAGAACTCGACAAGGTGAGTATTAGGCACATAAGAAAGCTTTTATCTCTAAGAATTTCTCACAGATTCCCTCAGTTAAACATTCTCCAGTCCCCACAAAGGCAGAATTATCTCCTGCTGTCCAAGAAGTTGATTACTAACATGTGCATCCACTGAGGTGCATCAACTAAGCCATCTGATTTCTCCCATTGACGTCAACAAGAACTGCTGCCCAATACTGCTATGGTAATCAAAGGAGGATACCTAGTTTGGTGTTGCTTACAGCTGTTTTTTTTGTTGTTTTTTTTCAAGCTATAGACCTTAGTCAGGGTGCTCGTCACACATATTTCAGGCAAATGAGAGTTTGTGAGGGATAGAAGTAGTCGCTTCAACAGGTTGTGCTGTTGTGTACCTTGATGTCGAACTTTCAGTGTACAAAATATTGAAAATATATGTAAAAAAAACATGTTGTGAAAAGTAGATATGACCTAGAACATTAAGACAGTTCAAACCATTGAGTGAACTGGATTTGAATCCCTCACAGCCTTATTTTGATTCACATCAAATTAAACATGCCATCTACCCTGATTAAGGTCCATTAGGCTGCCCTTGTGTCCTCCTCTTAGTTTGTGCAGAATTGTTTGAGCTAATGAACCCCGTGATTAGTACCCAGTGAATTTGCTGTAATTCCTTTTAACAGATGTCCTTCCCGAAGAAGCTGCCATTTTCTGAATTTGTGCCTAAAGTATACTCGCATCTCAAAGAATTCATCTATGCCTGTCTGAAATACTCAGAGGACTTGCACCTTAGGTAAGAGTGCACACTGATTTGACTGTTTTACACCTGCATACATAGTCTTGATGTCCAGATGTTCTCATCAGCAAATAATGCTGCCCGAATGGCAGTCTAGATGTCTATTTTTAAACTTCTTTTTTTACCTTTCATTTTTCAGTTTTTAAATCACTAAACCCGCCCCATTGTCTTACTCTATCCCCTTGAGTTGCTGCTGAACTTCAGAGAGGAAGTTTCATCGGCACCAATCAATTTCTGTGTGTTTTCCTAAGTAATTGCATGCTTTTTGCTAGTGGGTGTTATTTTAAGGAATTTCTCTGTGTGTTGACTGATCTCTGGTCAGTTTATGAGTTCTAAGAATTACTGATGAGGTTGCCAGATGCTCCTAACTGTTTAGTGTGGCATACCCTGAATTCCCAGTCTGCAGACTGTTGGACAGAATAAACGGCCCTATGAAGTGGTGCTTTGGTATGATCTCCCTTTATGATATTTCTCAGAAGAGCAGTTTGCTTCACACTTGTGGAAAACAAACACTTGTGTAAACAGCACAGTTGACTTTCCCATTAATTGATGTGTTTTATAAGTTAAAGACTTGTTTAACCTTATTGTTTTTGAGAGTCAGTTATGCCATTAAGTCTGTGTGGAATAGCTATGTTCAGAAAAGCATACTATCATACTAACCTTACTATTTCTGCAGTATAGACAGGGTTCCCACAGTCATGGAAAACCTGAAAATTTCAGGGAGTTTTAATTTTAATTTTTTAAGATGATTTCGCAAGCTGAAGTAAACAGGCATTGTGGTGAGGTCATGTGACAACTGTGCAGCTTACTACTGTTCAAAATGTTTATCGTTGCATAATGCATACTTTTTCACATTCTGTTTTAAAAAAAGTATGCAGTTTACAGTATATACTATGCAGTTAGTAGGCTAGTATTCCATTCTGAACATCTTCTCTTTGTAATAGTCTTGGATGATTATTAACTGATACTTTTTCCCAATGCACCTTAAAATACAGTAATAGCAGGAACAATTCCCTGGAACAGCCTGAAGTTAAATGCCTTGTGCATAATGGTAAAAGAGTGGTATATTGATTCAGATCTTGGTTCCCCTCTGCATAGGATTGAATCCTCAGCCTTGCATTATCAGCCCACATCCCTAACCATTACTCTTCTACACCCCTAATCCTGTTCTCAGTCACGTTGAGTTGCAATTTGATATCTCACCCCTTTTCCTAAATGGAATAGTAGGTCACAAGGTCAAGGCTAAAGGTCTTTCTCCGTAGAACTATCGTTGGCATTTCTGTTAGGGGGAAGGTGCGGCCTCCTCCTGATTAAACTGCGTGCTAAGACGACCCCACCCACCCACTCGTGATCGTGTGATGTTGCCTGTCTCTGGCTCTTTGAGCGCTTCGTCAGGTCTGATTACATTAGAAGCGGATCTGTCAGCCTGGCATCCTAGTTTGTGTAGTTTTTGAGTGTGTGTTGCTGTAAACGGGTTCATTAAGGACATGAGGGAACATGTTTCAGGACAGAAAATTAGTAACCTTAATCATACCAAATTACTTCTACATTATCATCATCATTACTGATTACTTGTGTCTCAGACACTGTCTAGACGACCAGACACACTTAACACTATCGTCTGTAGAGTGGACAGATAGATAATGCTCCTAATAACAGAAGAAAAGACTTGGATGAACATGGTTCTTTGCAGTTTGGCTTAATTTCAAGTGAATGATTTGTCATGCAAGGACTACCTGTGCTAAAAAAAGTATTGTCTTTGGAGGTACATTCTGCAGTCACTGCAAAATTACTTTAATTGAGCAATAACATTTTAACGTTACTGTTTTCCTGGCTGACAGTGTATGCATGCTCAATACCTCTAGACTGTATGCTTACTTACTATTTTTAAATTATATATATATATATATATATATATATATATATATATATATATGTTAATCATTTACTGTACTACTGCAGTGTACTACTACTACTACCACTTCTACAACTGTTACTACTGTGATTCTAACTCGTCTTCAAGAAATCAAGCAACTTTTGAGGGCATACAGACTAACATCTCTCATTTATATGGATTGCATCAGTTTCTGTTGGTCCCTTTTTCTGCGTGCAAGCTGTCGTGTGCTGCGGAATGTTGAACTGAACAGCCCTGCTGCAGAAAGAGTAGCTGCTTTTGTCATGCAGGGTAATGGCTTGGTTTAGATGGAAAGAAAATACAGAAAACATAATCTGTATTTAGTAAAAAGGCATTTTCTATGAATAGGTGGACCACTAATTGGTGACCACTTTTTAAAAAAAATGTTTATAGCAATAAATGCACAAATTCCATTTTCTGTTATAAGATTTCTGTTAGAAGCTATCTAGGTAACACTTTATAATAAGGTTCCATTTGTTAACATTAGTAACATGAACTGACAATGAACAATACTTTTACAGCATTAAAATCAAAAGTTGTATATGTAATATTAGTTAATGCACTATGAACTAACAGTTGTATTTTTCTTAACTAACATTAACAAAGATTAATACATTCCGTAAAAAATATGTTATTAATTGTTAGTTCATGATACCCAAAATATTAACTATTGTTAACAAATGGAACCTTATTGTAAAGTGTTACTGCTATCTATTATGTAAACTATTCTCTTATTGTTGTTTTATTTTATTACTATCATGCAACAGTGTCATTATTTTTATGTAATCTGTTAAATTGATAATTAAATTAATGTTCAAGTAACATCATTTTGACCCTTTCTATATTGCAGAAAGACATAAATATTTTTAATTATTATTATTTAAAAAAAAAAAAGAATTTTGTTTTACCCACAATTTTTTTTTAGTGTTGACTCTTAGTCAACCATTCAACCTTGTTACCAAAGTTATTGTAAGAGGGAAAAAAAATCTAATATTTTTATTTAATTTGTGGGAAATAACTACAAACCATCATTTGGTCCTAAACTTGCAGGCTCAGTAAGTGATTTTGAGAGTAATTTTGGCTACTTGCAACTTGGATTTTTTCAAATAAATTGTATTTATTGTGGTCTCTATCATGAGTGCGCAAAGCGCAGCGCTACGCACTACTACCGTGCACAACGTCTTATCCAATTTTCGTGAGCAACTGGGCATGGGTGGGTGTATTTGTGCTACTGCAGGTGTAGGCGCACAAACTGTGGGTGTATTGTATGTAAATGAAGTGGCGCAAAGCAATTTGCTATTTTCCTAAGAAATTGGTCATTGCGCAAAGATGTTTCAATATCACATCTTATCTCAGCGCAAATTCCAAATTCAGTTCCTGCATTTGCAGTTTGGAGATTTCACGAGCAGTTGGTAATAAATTTCATGTCCAAACTCTTACAGATGGAGTTAGCGATTCCTGAGAAAGACAAACAAAACACACCCCTCCCTTCAGTGCTCCTTCAGAAGCTCCGCCCCCCCAAATTCATGCACGCACAGTAGTGTTGTGTGGATCGGTCCAATCCACTTTCCCATTTACAGTGTACAAACACTAGTTTTTTTTTCAGCGCGCATAGAACGGACAGCTAGTGGACCGTGAAGAGATATTCGTGGAACTTGACTAAAAGTGTATTGGATTAAAATGACTTAGTCCACCTTTAAAATATAGTGGAACATAAAATTAAGTCCCTGACAATCATAGCCATTTTAAGAAAAAAATAATTATGAGATTGTGTTAAACCTTCTAAAGGTTATGGATTATTTTTAAATTATTATCATTATGTTTATATTTTCAATTGTATTTATGATCTAATTTATGTTGGTATTTTTCCTCCCATTGTCATAGAGTTATTAATTCACTGCAAAAGGGCCCGGTGGAAGAAGTTGGAGAGAGTAAAATGTTCGGATTTGGTATGATTTTTTTTTACCACTTTATTTCGATTATAATTTTGTTTTTGAAGTGTATTTTGAATTCAGATATATTTTTCGTTTAATTTCTTCATGGTTCCATTATTTTTTTCTAAATCTACCAGTAGAAGTGAAATGCATGCCAATACAATCACTGTTAATACTAGCCATGATTTGTGTGTCAATAGATGAAAATGATTAATAATACTTACATTCTCTATAATTTTAAAGGAGCATACATCCAAATTCTGACAAGAATCACATTTTCTATGCGTTTAAAAGGAGCGTGTCACTGTCATAGAAATATGCCTGGCATTCTTTAAGGATGCACTTAATGCACAAAAGAATGTAAGTCCATATTTCTATTTTATTTTTTTTTTTTTAATTGGGCACTCCCAATTTTGAGTGCCCAATTCCCAATGTGCTCTAAATCCTCGTGGTGGCAGAGGACGAAGAGTTGCCTCTGCTTCTGAGACCGTCAATCCGCGCATCTTATCACGTGGCTTGTTGAGCGTGTTACCACGGAGATGTAGTGCGTGTGGAGGCTTCATGCTATTCTCCACGGCATCCACGCACAAGTCACCACACGCCCCACCGAGAGTGAGAACCACACATTATAGTGACCACGAGGAGGTTACCCCATGTAGACCTGGCTGGAGTCACTCAGCACGCCGTGGATTCGAACTCGCGACTCCAGGGGTGGTCGTCAGTGTCAATCCTTGCTGAGCTACCCATGCCCCCCTTATTTCTATTCTTTTAATTTATTGCATATAGTTAATTACACTACCAACTTCTTATGAATGTGCACTCTTTGTTTATATCGCTGGTGCTTGAGGGAATGGACTATATAACAGGACACAGACAGTGGAATAACAGGAGAAGAACCTCAGAATTAAATTACACTTGACCCAGCAAATTTGCATGTTGTGTGGGCCATTTCACCAAACCCATTTGCACCTTGACTTAGCTCATGCTTGCACAAACTTACCAAAACTTCATGGCCATGCCCACTGACTTTGTGATTATGACTTAAAGCAATGTACTGCGCTTAGCGCTAGCACTCTTAAAATAGGCCCTTAAGTTTTGTTATTATTTAATGTTATTTAATGAAAATAGCAAAAATCTGAGTTCTAAAAGTTTCAAGCCCTATTTTGTAGTGTATTTGTTGAAAGTAACCCAAAAACAAACGGCTCATAACCACTTTGGAAATGGTGCCCAAGAAGGAGCCATTTTGAACTTTGTGTGTTTTGTATGTAGCTTTAAGTATATATAATACAGTATGTATGCTGGCTAAGTACTGGATGTAGCAGAGGAAGTTGTCTCACTTTTTTTTTGGGAACTCTACCAAGACTTTGGCAACTCACTGCCTCCTTACATCCACCAATCATGTCCTATGTGGTTTTCGGAACATTGCCGATCCCCACACCCGAGTGTCAGTTAAAATAAAATAAAAAACCTTTTGGCTTTGCTCAGAGGAGCCCGTGCCTTGGTGTGTGGGGTCCAAGGACTCCTGATACAGCCACAATCCTCAATATAAACAGCTAATTTAAGAACATTGTCAAGTAAGGGCCAGACTGGCTAGATCTGTACATATTTGACATATTTTCAAAAACTGACCCTTATTAGCACAAGTGTGATTGAGTAAGAGGGAAAGAGGCAGCCAGATGGCATTCAGACCAGAATTCTCAGATGATGGGGTCAGGATGCTGGGTATGTGTATAGTGTATCTATGTTGCTATTGGAAATGGAAACCTATGATTGACACACCAAAGGAGCAAAGGAACAGCTCTGCATGCTACCCAGACTAGTCTACCGGAGGCAATTAGTCTTTGAGGTCTCCCTCCACCAATATTGAGATGAGATGTGGTCAGAGGGGAAGGGAAGGGGCTCAAGTCCATGTGCAGGTGCTTGGAGACCAGACATCAGAAATGTCTCAGAGTCCTCCACATAATGTCCAGCAAACTTCAAACTTCTCACAAGTTCAGCTTCAACGCTACACTTGGAAACATTCCCATAATGTTCCATCACAAGATTAAAGTTATGTAACTGTATTCTGCATAATTCGTAAACTGATGACAGTGACCAAATATTGTTGCCTTATAATTGGGAAATTCATTGTTTGAGTTCACAAAAAACATAATTATTTCAAGCTAAAAATATTATAAAAAAACCTATCATGAGTTTGAAGTTGGAATGTTGGTGCAAATACATTGGTCTTCAATGTCTCATGTACTTCAAACTTTTTGACCTGGACTGATTGAATAGTACAATTATTTGTCCTAAACTCCTGCTCCGTTTGGCTATACTCTTGCCAAGTCCTCTCCCACACACACTAAGGAGAGGAACGTTTTTCAAATTCCTCGTCTGCTGTTCTCAACACAATAAGAGACTATTTAGTCATTTGCGAGGAATGCGTTTGTTGCCCAGATCGAGGGGGAAAGCTATTGCACCCTGGGCCTTGGCTCACATTAACTGAGACGTTTGAGACTTATTGTCCCTTTCTTTTTACCCTCTTTTTAAATATTTCTGAACCGATATGGGAAGATTCAGCTGCAGTCGTTCTAATGAGCACGGGACCTCTGGCCGACAAAATGAGCCCCCTTTTGCTCCCCATCTTTCTTCAATAAGAGAGAAGAGAAGAGCAAAGAAAAGTGATACCTCCCTTTTCCCTCATGTTGATTTAAATGGTGTATTTGTTTGTGGTTGTTCTCTGATTTTTGGAACATGAAACCCAGAGAGGGTTATTGGGCCCTGATGAGTTGTGTAAAATCCCACCCATAGTGTGCTTGTGTCCATCTTGCTGTCTGTCTCTTTTTTTTTTTTTTTTTTGGTTTCACTTTGTGCTGTTTGTCTCTCAGAGGAGGTGGGGTAATAAGCCTAAGATTAGAGCACACAGGACACTCTGTGCTTCAGAAAGTTGCTTATGTAAATCTGGCCCACAAAAACATCTTGTTTGCGATTCTGCTCTCCATATGTTGGATCTGAAAGAAATTCAGTCACATTGAGCGCTGCTTACCCATTGGAGTTCAAACAAGACCAGTAGCACAAACTGCATGTACCATAAACCAGGCCTAGAATTCAAAATGTGAATCTTTTTTTCTTTTTTTTTCCTTCTTTTTTTGGGGGGGGGGGGGATTTTTCCCCTTTTTCTCCCAATTTGGAATGCCCAATTCCCAATGTGCTCTAAGTCCTGGTGGTCGCATAGTGATTCGCCTCAGTCTGGGTGGCGGAGGACGAATCCCAGTTGCCTCCACGTCTGAGACAGTCAACCCGCGCATCTTATCACGTGGCTTGTTGAGCGCGTGGCCACGGAGACATAGCGCGTGTGGAGGCTTCACGCCATCCACCGCGGCATCCGCACTCAATTCACCATGCGCCCCACCGAGAACAAACCACATTATAGCGACCACGAGGAGGTTACCCCATGTGACTCTACCCTCCCTAGCAACCGGGCCAATTTGGTTGCTTAGGAGACCTGGCTGGAGTCACTCAGCACACCCTGGGATTCGAACTAGCTAACTAGCGAACTCCAGGGGTGGTAGCCAGCGTATTTTACCACTGAGCTATCCAGGCCCCCATCAAAATGTGAATCTTTATTTATTACCACACAACCAGGGCAGATGGAATTTATTTTCATGACCTTAATGTGATGTTGGCATAGTATGGCACCATGAACTTAAAGCTGAAGTGTGTCATTTTTGCGTCACTAGCATCACCAAACGTAATCGCAGAAATAATCACTGTTTTCAAACAGATTCCAGAAAACTACCCCGTTTTCCTTAGTTGTACAAGCAGATAGTCCCAGAGCAAACTCACACCATTGGCGAGACAATGTTGCTGTGATGGGCTTGACGATTCAGTCAAACAAACAGAGCCACAGTTTTACTCCTTTAGGTGAAATCAACCTACAGATGGCTTACGTATAGTTCACTCTGCATATTGAGCTGGGATATGAGAAGGAATTGTATATATTCAGCAGCAGTCTCGCAGCACAAGCAGTTCCAGGTGGTAGTGAGGGCGGAGCTATGACATGCTTTTTTCACGTTAGTATTTCATTAGATTGCAATATAAAACACATTTTACTAAGTGTGTGCTTTGCTTATCATTAACACTTTTGTACATCTTGTAACACGATTATTTAAGTGTTTCATCCACAACATATTCATTTTAAAAGGCAATCTCTGAGTAGGTTGTACCCATACAAATAGCCTACATTTAAGTGTTGAGACGTGATATGGCAGATATGAGTTTAATGGAATATTTTTTTTTTATAAACTTTTTCAGCCTCATCGTACAATGCAAGTAAACATTTGTAAAATAGCAGGCAACACTAAAATTGTTAAAGTAAAAACACAAAGAATTAGGATTAAATAATGTTGGGGATGCAATATACTTAACTAAATGGTAAATAATATGCAGTGATAACAACAATTACAACAGACCAAGTAATTTCTTCTTAAAAGTGTAGTTTTTTTGGCGGTAAAGACCTAATGGAGATATGGTCTACAACCCCATCTACATTTAAATAGCAGGCTAAACAAGTGCATGTCTATATTAGTAAAATACTGTGAAATGAATATAAATCGGTACTTACAACTTGAGATGAGCCTACATTAATGGGGAACTATTTATCTTCAATATAATTTAACCCTATTACGCCGTGTGTATCAAATATGATACACAATGTTTGATGGATCCTGTTTCACTCTTTGTTCAAGCTGACCAGCCAAACAATCTATGGTATGTAAGTTTCTCATGTTTATGGCACCATCTGTGGTTATATGTGAAAAAAATTGGTTTCAATGTTTATATCGATATATTTAAAATGCCGGTGGACTTGTGGAAAAGTGACTTATGTTGGGATAAATTACAGATTATTTTAATAAAGTAAAAGTGACAGTAATGATTATATTGTTACTGATATTTCAAAATGAGTATTTGCTGAATATAAGCGACTTGTGATTGGTTAAAATTGTGTATATTATTTTATTGAAAAACCCCCTTTGAAAACCATGTATTAAATATGATACAACAGGCTTTTGAAGTATATATCTCAATCACCATTACATTCCATTCATGCCTACCACAAAAAAACAAACAAAAAACAAAGCTTTGAAAATTCTGACATATACTTTTTATAAGATATAATTAGTGTGAACTAATATTTCTGTGTATATTCATATATGCAGCCTGCTCTGTCATTATAAAGATCTCATTATTTTACATTAGAAGCTATTATGATGTCATCTTACCATAAGTTCCTGAGACCCAGTGAAAAAAAGTTTTACAATTTCCCTTTTTTAAATGTCAATGTAGTATTTGGTGCATAAAATGCATATGATAAAAACTGTTTATTGAAAAAATAATATTTTATTCATTTTGTATTTGATGTGCTGAATTGAACTGTGATACATTTCAATCCATATTTATAGACCAAGGAGAGGAACTTGTCATAGCTAAACTCTCAAACATTTGGTATCTCTGAAAAGCCCAGGGAGTCCTCTGATAAATACCCCAAGAGTTAACACTGTAGCATGTATGGGCTAAGAAAAACTTAACAAATGTCCTACACAAAAATTAATTGCTGGTCCTCAGGAGGATATTGACCTTTAAAGCCTAATGTATCAAATATGATACATAAAAAAAAATAATAAAAAATAAAAGTGCAAAATTATTATTTTTTTTTTACTATTTATTTTTATAGTTTGAATTTTCTGACAATTCTTCCATATGTCAGGCTTTACAGGGTTAAACATGCTATCTCTGCAAAAGTGTGTGTATTGCTGTGACTGGGGTAATGAATGGTCGTTCTGAATTATGTCTAGGGTATTTTAAAAGAAAGAAATACTCCAGGCTCATCAATATTTGTAAACTTGTTACAGTTTTACCTGCAATCCTGTCTTAACACTTCGCCAATCTGAACAGTAAACCTGGGGAATATTGAGTTCACTGAAGCATGGCAACAAATATAAGCATCCAAAACATTAACAGAAAACATATCCAAGCTGTTAGTGAGCAAGCAACTTCACAAACAAACAGATAACTTCTGCCATGTAAACACCCGTTCTCGACTGCTAGCTGCACTGGAAACCTACTGTGGAGACGTAAGACTTTAGCTCTGCCACAACTTCAGCCCAGAGACTGCAGCTTCTGCTTGTAACTTCTGGTACTGTGGAGCTGCAGCTGCAGCTGGATATTGTTGCCTTTAACAGAGGGACAGTCACTTTGGAGCAAACAGGGTTTAAGTGCCGTGCTCAAGGACACAATGGTGGCACATGTCTCACTTCTTGCAGGGATTTAACAAAAAACATTTCAGGTACAAAAAATAAAGATAAAAAATAAGGAACAGTGCAAGTGTGTTTTATACATTATGGAAAGGCCATAGCAACCTTAGACATTGTGGTGACATATCCTCCCAATATTTAGATTATTGTTCAAACAAAATTGTTTTTTGAGCCCATTGGTTCCTTCAACCCTTTCCTGTTTATGAAATTTCATCATGGACAAATATATGTATTTATTATGGAATTTCTAATAGGATAAATTCTCATGTTCAGCTCCACAGAAATTGATGATATGATCCGCAAGTCTACAAATCTGCTGCTCACTCGAACACTTAGCCACTGCCTACAGTACGCCATCAAGAAGAAGAACGTAGGACTGGCTGAGGTGAGGATCTTTGTTTTTTTTTTGTTTTTTTTACTATGTGTTTTTGTATCTTACAGATGCCTTTTGCTGCCTCAGTGTCAATTTAGCCTCAATGGAGAGACCTCTGTCAGAGCTGTCTGATATTCGTTTGCTAGATGCATTTAAAAAACTTTCTAGAATAGTCTGATCTCAGCACTCAAGTATGACAGTGTGTTAATACACTGTCATTTGTCTCTTAGTGCCATTCCTTCTCTTAACTGGGAAACGGACTCTCCACACCTCTTTAACAGACCCCATTAAAACTGCAGCACCTTCTTCACTGGCTGCATGTGTTTCTCACTCAAGTGTGTTTACTCTGTTCTTCACTCTACTGATGTCGAGATGGGGGCTCAACGCTTATAGGCAGGCCTGTTTATAACCCCTCAACTCCAGATGTTTGTAGTTTAGATGGATGCTGCTGATGAGAGAGAGAAAATGAGAGGTGAAAAAAGGCTTAGTGTAGAATTGTAAAAAAGAAAAGGCTTTATTGTTGTTTCAGTTAGTTTGCTATATAGCAAAGCTTAGTCTCACTGCTACCTTTACACACACACATACAGTAGATCAGATATCAGGCTCTTTCCTCCTGCACTGGATCTGGCAGAGGTGCGGAAGTGTGACCCTGGCTTTGCGCCGGGCTTCCCTCTCTTCATGGTGCACCATAGCTGGAAAGAAGGAGGGAAGAAAGGCTCCAAGCTGAAAGTCTGGGCTCAATTAGCACCAATGCGCCTCAGTGGCTCGCTGCTGACAGCCCTGCCCTGCCTGTGGACCTTGAACTCTGCACCATAGACCAACTTACTGAACCTGGACCAGCTCCAAGTCTGCTTCCCACATACAGACACATTCTGTCCCTTTAAACTTACCCTTTATGTCCTCTCCGTACCCTTTCCTCTTTGGAATTGCTCCCACTTGGTGCATTTGCCGGCTGTTTTTATTCATACCTCCTGAAACTTTTCCCCAATGCACTGCTTTTTTCTGTGATGGGTGTACTACCTATCCATTTTCTGAATGGCAAGAGAGAAAAGACAACACATGTTGTTGCGCTTAAAAAAAAAAACTAGACGCAGTGCAACGAATAAAAGAGAATGCAGGTTTCTTGAGACACGTTTTTAAAAGTTGAAGTTCTTTTTAACTCGACAAAACGCAGCGTTTCTGCAGAAGTCCCTGAGAAAACAGCATTCACCAAGTGAAAAGACATCCTTTGAACATAATTAATTAAAATTAATTAAATTAAAAAAACAGTACAGACAGATAAAAATGCCCTTAACTCTACCGTGAAATTCTAAGGGCAATGGTTGGTAGACAGGCATGTTTTAAAGACCCTCAACATGGCTCTAACTCTAGGTAGGTGATTGGTTCCAGAAATATCAAATGATGTTGGTCCAGGATTACACTGATAATTTAAAACTGATTTTGACATGTGATTTGTATTGATTTAATTACATTTGGTTCCCAAAGTTGGTTCAAATCATCATAAACACCACTCATCTGGAGCAGTCCTGTCACTACCTGGAGGAGTTCATCTCCAACATAACCAATGTGCCTCCTGACACCATTAATGCCACCAAACTCTACGGAACCTCCACCTTCAAGGTACGAAACTGTAGCCAGTGGCATCATTCCTACCATTTGATCGTTTACATTATAATCAGTATTAGAGGTCTGCACAGACCTTAAAATGAAACCCGAACCCAACCCCTACCCGGCACGAACGATACAGTCAGATTTGAAGCATGAACTCAACCCGAACCCAAAATCGCTCACTATCTTTAGAATTTCTTCTCCTAGCAAGTACTGTTGCAATTGGCTATATTTTACGTAAGCATATAGGCAACATTCGTAACAATATTGAAACGGTAAACTTACACAGTTTTAACAAGGCACAGCAGCCCCTCACACTTGAGCAGAAGGAAAAAAGCATTGCCTAACCCTTTATGTGCTGAAACTTTGCTTGGTGCAAAACAATCTGGAATAATATGAAACAGTGCAACAGTCCCCTCTGTGTAGCCTGAACTTGTTTAGAATGTTGAATCTTTGTGACACCTGTGCTAGACGCAGCGCAAAGAATGAAACAGAGCGCAGTTGTCTCGACATGCATTTTTGACAATTTGAAGTTCTTTTTAACTTGACATGGTGTTTAAAATATGCCGGTCCTGCGCGAGACGCTGATGAAAAAGCGAGACACGGTGCAACAGTCAAAGTCATTCAGCATGTTTAAACGATGGGAAAACAGAACAGACGTGCGCAAAAACACATTCAGTGTGAACGGCCCCTAACTTGTCCGTTCGCGCCTTTCTGTGTGTGAGAGTGCATGCATGAAACAAGTTTGGTAAGCCTGTTTATTTTTTCATGAATTACTAACCCGAACCTGAAGTCCTACTTGAAAAACTGACCGAACCCGGCCCGAAACCCGTAGGGTTCTCGGGTCCCACCGGGCCCGGGTCAGGTTGCAGACCTCTAATCAGTATGCACTGTATCATTATCAGCTCACTAAAATATACTGTATATTGTGTTTAATGTGACCTGTTTTCTGTTCTACATGATGCTTGAAGCTTGTTGCACTGCATTTAGTTGGTACTTGGTACAATTAATTTTTCTGTCTTCACTGATAAATGCTGCCAAAAAGCGACAAAATCACAACATATCAGAACATACTTGATGTTTAGTATACACCGATGAGCCCAAAAATTATGACCACTCACAGGTGAAGCGAATAACGTTGATCATCTAACAAGCCATATGTCAAGGTCTGGGTAGATTAGATGGTAAGCAAACAATCAGTTCTCATAGTCAACGTGTTGAATGCAGGAGTAAAGGCGACTTTGACAAGGGCCAAATTGTTATAGCCAGACGACTGGGTCAGAGCATCTCTGAAACGGCAAGGCTTGCGGGGTGCTTCCGGTCAGCCGTGGTGAGTACCTACCGACACTGGTCTGAGGAGGGACAAACCACAAACCAGCGAGAGGTTGTTGGGCACCCAAGACTCATCGATGTGCGAGGGCAACGAAGGCTATTCCATCTTGTCTGAACCAACAGAAGGTCTACTGTGGCACAAGCCACAGAAAATTGTAATGATGGTTACGGGAGGAATGTGTCGCAACTCACAGTGCATCGCACCCTGCTGCATATGGGGCTGTGTAGCTGCAGACCATTCAGAGTGCCTATGATGACCCCTGTCCACCATCGAAAGTGCCAACAATGGGCACGTGAGCATCGGAACTGGACCTTGGAGTAGTGGAAGAAGGTCGCCTGGTCCATTGAGTCCCGTCTTCTTTATATCATGTGGATGGCCATGTGCGTGTGTGCCATTTACCTGGGGAAGTGATGGCACAAGGATGAACTGTGGGAAGACGACAAGCCAGTAGAGGGAGTGTGATGCTCGGGGCAATGTTCTGCTGGGAAACCCTGGGTCCAGCCATTCATGTGGACATCAATTTGACACGTGCCACCTACCTAAACATTGTTGCAGACCAGGTACACCCCTTCATGGCAATGGTATTCCCTGATGGCAGTAGCCTCTTTCAGCACGATAATGCGTCCTGCCACACTGCACACATGGAAGGAATGGTTTGAGGAACATGATGAAGAGTTCAAGATGTTGCCCTGGCCACCAAATTCCCCAGATCTCAGTCCGATTGAGCATCTGTGGGATGTGCTGGATCAACAAGTTCGATCCACGGTGGCTCCACCTCGCAACTTACAGGACTTGAAGGATCTGCTGCTACTGTCTTAGTGCCAGATACCACAGGACATCTTCAGGGGTCTTGTAGAGTCCATGCCTCGGCGGGTCGGCGCTGTTTTGGCTCATCAGTGTATAAGTTAGCAGAGTGGAATTTTGGACCAGTGAGATTGCTGTGGGCAGGACTATCCATCTCAAAAAGTCAAAAATAGAAACAAAGCAACCCACTAAATATCTTGTTGCGGTCATGATTTATCACCTTATATCTGATTAGGAAACATGTTTTTTTCTTTGCCATTCTTTGCTTCTCTCTCTGTCCATATAGGATGCAAGGCATGCCACTGAAGAGGAGATTTACACTAACCTGAATCAAAAGATTGATCAGTTTCTGCAGCTGGCTGATTATGATTGGACGGCAGCGCAGGGAGGCGGGCAGGCCAGCGATTACCTGAGTGACCTCATCGCTTTCCTCTGCAGCACCTTTGCAGTTTTCACACACCTGCCTGTAAGTATTTATGAATAAACATTTGCAAAAACATAATTTCATGTGCCCAACATGCTCTGACTGAGCCTATGGTCTCCGCAATTGGCTATTCATCTGTTTATAAAAGACTGTAGCATTGTTAGTAATACTCAGTGATCTTCCAAATGGCTTGTGTCTATCGAATCCATTGCTTTAAAGGAGATTATGCTTGCAGTGCACTTGAACTTTTGAGGGAAAGCTAAGCAGGGTCATAGCAGTAAGAGGATTGGAGAGATCTGGGCTTCCAAGCCTCTACGGCTCAGCTGACATGGAGTTAAAGAGATCCAGTGGCATGGCCTTGGTTGCTGCTCTGGTTATGGAAGTCTATGGCCCTGGCACAGCCTGGCCTTGACCCCTGACCTGTGAGATTTCTGATAAGCAAAGCATTTCAGAATTTTCCCTCCTATGGGCCTCAACCAAACACCTTCCTGTGTCTACATGACTGCTTTAAATGTCTGTGATCCAGGGCTGGTGGCAGTAACACTGCTTCCTGAGCCTCCCCTCAATCCTGTAATCTCTTAAATTCCTCAGTGCCCTTTCACTTAGCTCACACTACAAGAGAAGTATGGCCCTGTTCAGCCCAATGGAAAACAGCCCTCATATTGTTGGCTGGACTTCACCAAAAGGGGGCAATGTTTGTATGACACCAGGTCAGGTTACGGTCAGGCTGAATGTCTCACTTACACCATCTGCACTCATACACACAAAAAACACCAAACCACACGTGCACAGTCAAACAATCTCATATTCTTCCAGATATTGAACTTATATTATTGTGTTTGCACATTCCAGCTCTGCATGTGAACATAATTCATACAGTTTCTCTCAGCCCCATTCTTATAACCTCATGCGTCCCACAGTTCACAACCCTTTTTTTTTTTAGTAGAGGTCAAGAACTGGCTATTCTGCTTGAGTTTATTAATGTGTGTGGAAGTCAGGAATCCTGTCCTCTTAACATCAAGTCAAGTAACATGTCACATAATATTATTAGTTTATAGCCAAAAACTCTGAAAATGACTCTAAAGCCACAGTCCCATCAGTCATGCTTGCTCGCTTAGCTTTTCCCAGCCCAACCAAAAACCATCTGTGACACTCAGAGGCACTTTCAGTGTCAGTTGTAAAAGTTTCAGCCAAGTTGACATGGGAGAGCATAAGAAGAGCGTGGTTGTACGACCTCACGTTTTAACCCTGGGGGCGTCATAAACTTGACATTTTGACCTAAAATTTGTCTCTGTCTGTCCTCTGTAGGGCAATGCTATACAGCACGCCATGCTACCGGTGAGTATGGTTGTAGTGTGGTCTAACTGCAGGTGTAACATCGGCCAATTCTCATGACAGTAATAGAATATTGCTGCATGCTGCCTGGTGTTTATATGACCCCCTCATAGATGACTGGGAGTAGTTCACCCAAAACTGAAAATTCTGTTGTTCCAAATAACTTTCCATTCTTCTGTGGAACACTAAAGAAATCGCAGATTGTTTAGCATGTTTTCATACAATGTAGGTAAATGGGGATGGGTACAGCAAAGCACTATAAGTGCAGTCCTTTAGACTTGTCTATATTCTAAGTCTTTTGAAGCTAAAGTTGTATGGACTACTTTTGTGGTACTTTAATAATGCTTTTTTTTTTGTGTCCTTTTTGGAGCTTGACAGCATCCGTCCCATTCACTTTTATTTTATAGAAAATAGCAGTGTAAATATTTTCTCATTTTATGTTCCATGGAAGAAAGTCATATGTGTTCAGTGTTGGGTGTAACGCATTACAAAGTTACGCGTTACTGTAATCTAATTAAATTTTGTGGTAATGCAGTAATGTAACACGTTACTTTAAAAAAATAAGTAATCTGATTACAGTTACAGACATGAATAAAATTACATTATTTGGATTACACATTTATTGCTAAAACAATAATATGAATTAAGTAGAATGCATTTTAAAATGTATTACGTTCTTATGTTAGTACTTTTATGTGTGTTGCTGTGTCAGCTAATGAACATGCACTCTAACAAACCACCATGGCATGAAGGACACATATCGAGGCGACGGCAGATGAGTGAGCTGTGTTACTATGGACGCAGCAGAGTGTAGTTGTTTATTCTAATTGAAAACAAAAGTAAAGCGTTTCGAGATTTCATGCGCTCACAATCAGTCACAGCGAGCTCTGTGTCGGCGTGCTCCCAGCCCTGGCTGGAGGAGAGAGGCACACAAGGGTGGGCCGGCAACAAATCCTCCTCAAATTTCCGCACTCTACCCCATCCTCATGCGCCTCCGTCTTGTGTCCCTCTACAGCTGCCAATGGGAGGAGAAGGGATCGGCTTCAGGTGTATATGGAAAACAGCGCACATTCCCGTCTGACAGAGGGATATATTGCTCACAAGGTGGAAACATTTGCGGAACGGTGTCTTTAAAAGACGTCGCTAAGCAAACGGCTCTTTTATGTTCTTTATGTACTGTACACAATTAAACACAGACACAATGCGTTAGTGTTACAGATGTGCAAGTGATAAAGGATACTCAATTCGTCCGAGCACAAGCAGGGAGGTAGAAATAATCTACTCTGTAAAGTTGTCTAAACACACACATGCTGCACATGTACACACACAAATAGACATACTGTACATACACACATACACATGCATGATGCAACACACAAGCAAACCTGTATATTCACACCGAAAAGAAACATTTGTAATTTTTTTTTTACATTTTTATGCATTTTGGCAGACGCTTTTATCCAAAGCGACTTACAGTGCACTTATTACAGGGACAGTTCCCCTGGAGCAACCTGGAGTTAAGCGCCTTGCTCAAGGACACATTTGTAGTGGCTGTGGGGATCGAACCAGCAACCTGATTACCAGTTATGTGCTTTAGCCCAATACGCCACCACCACTCCAGAAACAACAAGCATTCAAATACACAATGGATTTATTATCAGAGCTGTTTGCAAATGTTTTCAGAAATGTTTTCAGTTCATTAGTATTCTTTTTCTGTCTTTCACATCAACACAAACACAGGTAAACAAGCATACTGTACACATACATGCCACACATAGCTAAGAAGGTTGTAGATAGTGGACACACACACACACACACACACACACACACACACACACACACACACACACACCTGAAGATACTACTACAGCATATTTGAAATAAGAAAGTTGTTGCATATTTGGAAATGCATTGGATCTCTTTAGCCAAGTTGCTGTCTTTGTCATATTGCTGTAATTTTGTTTTTGTTTTCAGTCAATATTAAAGTACTAAAAGAGCTATTAGTGTCACATTTGTTTTTTTCACAGGTTTGATTGGTTTTAGAAAGTAACTTCAAAGCAGAGTAGTTAGTAATCTGATTACTTTCTCAATGAAGGAGTCAGTAAAGTAAGCAGATTATTAATTTTAGAGAAGTAATCAGTAGTGGATTACTTTTTGAAAGTAACTTACACAACACTGGTGTTGGAGACATCATGATGGTGAATAAATGATGTCAATTTTTGGCCGATCTGTTTCTTTAATGCTTGTTATGGGTAGCAAATAAGACTACAGAAACTATGTCAGTTGATATCAGATAGGTCCCTTGCATTTGCTTGCAGATGTTAACCCAATACACTAATGTTTGTTTTTTTGTGGACTTGCACACAAGGAAAACAAGCCTCTTAACATACGTCAATATCCATTTGCATGAAACCCCCTTAAACCTGGAAGATTGACTATGTAACGACAGCTTGAACATCACATGGTGGCAATTTACTATGGCAAGTATGTTAAGGCATGTATTAAACACAAGGCTCTCTCATATACGCTTAAGAACAGAGGGAAGGATGCATAAAAAGGTACTTTGATTTGTTGAAGAATGTTCTCCCAAGTCTTGGGCAGCAAAGTGGAAAAAAATATGTCACTATACATGAGGACTATGGGGCGCTAAATAGGCACCAGACAGGATTTGTGTTCCTGGAAAGAAACTGCAAATCCCTGTGTTCTTGGCTGTACACTGTGGTTTCACAAAAGGTAGCAGGATTGACACAACCAAACTCCCACTCAAAAGTTCTCTTTTGAAATCTCATGTCAACTCTTTCCTGAAGTGTTTAACTGAAAAGACAAGTTTCTTTTGAATGATCATTAAAATGAAGGTCTAATTTCGTAGCATTGGCAGGTCACTTAGAAATAGTGAAAGGGATAAGAGCCTTTTTTGTGCCATAACACGCTGTTCCTACATACCATGGTGGTCTTTTTAATAGGCTGACATGCTTTGCCAGACATTTTGAGAGTGCTTTGCCTTTTAGTCTGATCCATAAATACTTTGTGTGCAAGCTCACTGCTAGATCTCTTCATAACATTAGATATTCGGTATTGAGCTTATGCTGGTAAGATGATCTAAATGTATGGCAGCAGATTTTTTTTTTAATAATTTGCAAGTGACTAAATGTAAAATTCTTGATAGTTATTGAGTAAAGAGATGCATAGAATCAGTTGTACTTGGGGGCTGTTCTGACTGTAGTGAGAGCAAGACATTTGAATGCATTTGTTAGGGGCCGTTCACACCCAACACATTTTTGCATCCGCTTGCACTAGGATTAGATTGTTTTCCTATTTTAACATGCGCTAGATGGACACCTTCGACCGGTGCACTGCTTCTTGCTGTTTTTTTAGCATCTCACACAGGAGCGCCAGAGTTTTAGACACTGTTTCAAGTTAAAAAGAACTTAAACTGTTAAAAACGTGTCTTGAGACACCTGCATTCTGCACTATTCATGGAGCTGTGTCTAGATTTTATTTAGTGCAGAGATGCGTTCCGTGTGAAGAACACTGAAGAAGTAATGTCTGTGTAAACCGAACACAGATGCCCACAGCTCACATATTAGCAAACATACAGCATAAAGGTACATTAAAATGATTTAATTGTTGCCAGCCACCATGTTGCTGTTCTGTCAGTTGACAATAGGTGTTCTATCATGTGTCGTTTCACGTAAGCTCCACTGTCTTCACTGCATCACGTCATAGCTCATTTGTGTAAAGTTGAACTCTACTTTGATGCATCGGCAACAGTCTCTGGTGTTCATGAAGCCTCAAATCCCCAACTCTCTTTGAAAAAGAATTACATCTGGTTTGCTAGTTGCTGTCAGTGTGAAAGCCCCCCAAAAACACAGATAGCTACATATACATATTTCTTCTTTTGAACAACAGTAAAGAGGAGACACAGGGGTACAGGCCTTATGGGAAGAATTGCAAAGAAAAAGCCACTTTTGAAACAAAAACAAAAAGAAAAGGTTAGAGTGGACAAAGAAACACAGACATTGGACAACAGATAACTGGAAAAGAGTGTTATGGATCTTAACCCCATTGAGCTTTTATGGGATCAGCTAGACTGTAATGTGCGTGAGCAGTGTCCGACAAGACAGCCACATCTATGGCAAGTGCTACAGAAAGCGTGGGGTGAAATGTCACCCGAGTATCTGGACAAACTGACAGCTAGAATGCCAAGGATCTGCAAAGCTGTCATTGCTGCACATGGAGGATTTTTTGATGAGAACTCTTTGAAGTTCTGAATTTGTTTTTCAAATTGTAATAGTAATTTTTCACGTTATTAATGTCCTGACTATACATTATGTTCAGTTGAATCCCACTTTGGTGAATAAAAGTACCAATTTCTTTCCATAAGAGCAAAATCTTTACATTATTCCAAACTTTTGGCCACCTGTGTGTGTGTGTGTGTGTGTGTGTGTGTGTGTGTGTGTGTGTGTGTGTATATATATATATATATATATATATATATATATATATATATATATATATATATATATATATATATATATATATAATATATATATATATATATATATATATATATACATATATATATATATATATATATATATATATATATATACATACATACAGTTGAAGTCAGAAGTTTACATACACCTTAGCCAAATACATTTAAACTCAGTTTTTTTCACAATTCCTGACATTTAATCTTAGAAAACATTCCCTGTCTTAGGTCAGTTAGGATCACTACTTTATTTTAAGAATGTGAAATGTCAGAATAATAGTAGAGAGATTGATTTATTTCAGCTTTTGTTTCTTTCATCACATTCATAGTGGGTCAGAAGTTTACATACACTTTGATAGTATTTGGTAGCATTGCCTTTAAATGGTTTAACCTGGGTCAAACATTTTGTGTAGCCTTCCTCAAGCTTCTGACATAAGTTACTGGAATTTTGGCCCATTCCTCCAGACAGAACTGGTGTAACAGAGTCAGGTTTGTAGGCCTCCTTACTCGCACACGCTTTTTCAGTTCTGCCCACAAATTTTCTATCGTATTGAGGTCAGGGCTTTGTGATGGCCACTCCAATACCTTGACTTTGTTGGCCTTAAGCCATTTTGCCACAACTTTGGAGGTATGCTTGAGGTCATTGTCCATTTGGAAGATCCATTTGCATCTGAGCTTTAACTTCCTGGTTGATTTCTATTCAATATATCCACATAATTTTCCTTCCTCATGATGCCATCTATTTTGTGAAGTGCACCAGTCCATCCTGCAGCAAAGCACCCCCACAACATGATGCTGCCACCCCTATGCTTCACGGTTGGGATGTGTTCTTCGGCCCTTTTTCCTCTAAACATAATGATGGTCATTATGGCCAAAAAGTTAAATTTTTGTTTCATCAGACCAGAGGACGTTTCTCCAAAAAGTAAGATCTTTGTCCCCATGTGCACTTGCAAATTGTAGTCTGGCTTTTTTATGGCGGTTTTGGAGCATTGGCTTCTTACTTGCTGAGCAGCCTTTCAGGTTATATCGATATAAGACTCATTTTACTACCTATTACCTGTTCCTCCAGTATCTTTACAAGGTCCTGTGTTGTTGTTCTGGGATTGATTTGCACTTTTCGCACCAAACTACGTTAAACTCTAGGAGACAGAATGTGTCTCCTTCCTGAGCGGTATGATGGCTGTGTGGTCCCATGGTGTTTATACTTGTGTGCTGTTGTTTGTACAGATGAACGTGGTACCTTCAGGCTTTTGGAAATTGCTCCCAAGGATGAACCAGACTTGTGGAGGTCCACAACTTTTTTTCTGAGGTCTTGGCTGATTTCTTTTTATTTTCCCATGATGTTAAGCAGAGGTACTGAGTTGAAGGTAGGCCTTAAAATACATCCACAGGTACACCTCCAATTGACACCAATTAGCCATTTAGCCTATCAGAAGCTAATTGGCTAATTGCTTAAAGGCTTGACATCATTTTCTGGAATTTTCCAAGCTGTTTAAAGGCAATGACTTGCCAAAACTATAGTTTGCTAATATGAAATCTGTGGAGTGGTTAATAAAATGAGTTTTAATGACTTCACCTAAGTGTATGTAAACTTCTGACTTCAACTGTATGTATGTATATGTATGTATATGTATGTATATATATATATATATATACACAAACAATGTTAATATATTTTTGTAATAATTTTGTAACTTGCACAAAGCATTGTTTTGCAATCTCAAGCCTATATTTTGGCAGAAAACATAAGGACTTAAGTTTCGGTGTATAGCTGAGTAGCTAGACATATTTGGAATTACACAAATGTGCAAATAAAGGGGTCATGAAATGGAGAATAAAAATGTTCTTGATATTTAGACATATAAGAGGTAACTGTACTATAAAAACGTACTGTAAGTTTCAGAACTCAAAACTTCCTCCCCAGTCTAAGAGCATTTATAGTTACCACTCTGCTAAAATGTCTCGTTTTGAAATCTGTGTGTTCGTGAATTCACGAGACATTGCTCCTTTGCATGTACACGGCCCACAACATGCGTCATCATCGTGGGTGTACTGTTAAGCAGAGAGTGGCTCAAGTTACTGTTGCGAGGTCGAATAGCTATCAGAAGTTGTTGTGTGCCTGGATGTGGATAAACTGCACCGAATGATCCCAGTATTAGGAATAAATGGCTTAAGTTTATTTTTAATAACGTGCCTGATCGCTACAATGTGCGATTTCTTGTTTGTTCAACACGTCACAGCAGACGCTTTTGTGAATCTCTCACAATATGCAGCAGGCTTTTCAATGTTTCTTTTATTGACAGATGTGGCAGGGCCAACTATATTGCACACTGCAGTGATGCCGGTAAGTAAACCATTTGTTTCTAATCTTTAATTTATCAGTGTGTTTGTAATAAACAGTCATTTTGTTTATCGCAAAGTAGAGGTCTGCAACCTGACCTGGGCCCGATGGGACCTGAGAACCCATCGGGTTTCGGGCCAGGTTCGGGTCAGTTTTTCAAGTAGGATTTTGGGATCGGGTTTAATTAATGAAAAATTAAACAGGCCTACCGAACTTGTTTCACGCACGCGCTCTTACTCTCAGACACGCGCGAATGGAACATGTTTTTGCATGCATCTGCTCTGTTTTACCTTTGTTTTCCTATGTAAACGTGCTAGACGAATGTCTTTTACTGTTGCATCGCATCCCTCTGTTTCTTCAGCGTCTCATGCAGAACTGGCACATTTTTAGACACTGTGTTAAAAAGAACTTCAAGTTTCAAAAATGCATGTCAAGACACCTGTTTCATTTGTTGCTCTGCGACTAGATTGTTTTTAGTGCAGGTGTCAAAGATTCAACATTCTGAACAAGTTCAGGGTGCAAATAAGTGACTGTTACATTGTTTAACATTATTCCAGTTTGTTTTGCACCAAGCAAAGTTTCAGCACTTGATAAATGGTAAGGCAATTTACCCCCTTCTGCTTTAGAGTAGAGAGGCTGCCGTGCCTTGTTAAAACTGTGTGATTACAGTTGCAACACTGTTACAAATGTTGCCTACGATGCTAACATAAAATACAGCCTATTGCAAAAGTATTTGCAAGAAGTGATTATAAAGACATTGATCGATTTCAGATTCGGGTTGGGTTTGGGCTTAAAATCACTGCTATTTATCAAATCAGTACATAAACAGATAAAGCACATTTGTTTGAGTTGAATAATTGTATTATGTGTGAAGAAAGCAGAGTGAAATTAAATATATTACGGTGTAGTAATATACTAATACACGGCAGGGATACTGTTTTTGCAATGACATTAGTCAGTCAGGACAATGGGCATTTACTTTCAAGTTTCAAAGGAGAAGCAGCCTAAAACTCATTGTTTCTGACAGAGGGTCAGAATGAGGATGGAAAATTATGTTTTACAAATATTTGACAATTTTTTGTGCAAAAACCTTTAACATTGTAAGCTATCCTCAAGAAACATAATAAAAAATAATTAAAAAAGCATTTCATGACCCCTTTAAACTTTATCTGGAGCGCATTAAATATAACGCGGTCAGTGCATGTTAGTGAACCAAACTCGGAACGCATCTGTTCAAAGAAGCATTCTGAGACTTAAAAAAACAACAAAAAAAACATCATGAACCTCATGTGTTCTGAGTGTTTGTAATATAGTGTCTGGTAATAAGCTACAGAAAGAGCACAAATACTATCCAAATGGCACACGACTACGCATTTCAGAACATGCTTTAAAGGAAAATGGATTGGTCATTAGCAAACTTCTGAAGTGAGCATGATAGATCAGTTGAGGTGAAAATAGACTTTTAAACACTTGTGATTTGGTATATCATCCATAGACACAGCCCATAATGAGAATGAACTACAATTTGCAACTTTAACTGGCTGTTGTTTTTTTTTTTTATTTTTTTTTTTACTAGCTCAATAATACCACAGACATTTATGGTTAATAACCATGAGAGGCAGAAGTTGTGATTGTGGTTAAAATTTGATTAATTGTGCAGTCGTAGTAGCCATGAATGCCATTACTGTGAATATTTTTGGTTGAATTTTCTTTTTTTTTTTTTTTTTGCCTTGCTCTTATTAAAAGCAGTACAACAGCAAGGTGTCAAAATGTGTGTTTGGTTCATGATTTGTTTCGTGGCCCACTGTAGCTGTGTAGACCCAGAGGTAAAAGAAAGGCCTTCCATATCAATATCATCAAGCACCTTGTCAGTGGAACAATATTTGTCATTATTTACTTAAAGCCTGATTTGAGTTGTATTGGAGCTCCATAGTCATTGGCCGGCATCTCGGTTTTCTCAGTGTGTTTGTAAAATGCTGGAACAGTGCAGCATGGTGTCGGGAAGTTCAGCACATATTATCACCCTTCCTCCGACCAGACTGTAATCAACGCAGACAGGGATCGGTTTTCCTTGAGCGATTGCTCTCTGCTTCTAGTTAGGATGTCGTGAGTGTGCATTCGTTGTTTTTGCAAACAGCGATCGGTGTATGTTTCATAAATACGCGGGAGCATTTGAAATATGAGCGTGTTGAGAGAGCCTTTTTCTCATGGGTTGCCCGCATGTGGTGCAAGTTGGGGTTGTTTGTAGAAGTGTTATGAAGTTTCAAACATATTAAGAAATCTCTCCTTGGTGCTTGGCCCATTGCTCAGAACCCCTTGTTCTTGCATTCCTTGCTACTCTTTATCTCTCTTTCTGGCTTTATTATTAATATTTATTTTTCTGTCTCTCTGTCTTAGTCTCTTTGTCTCAATGTGTACCTTGTGTTCTGTTTATTTTGACAGCCAATTGCTATTGAGTAGTTTTTAATGAGGCCTTTGTTAAATTAAGGGGACTGGAGATGAGGAGTGCAAGCTGCCTCACTCATTTCTCCCTTTCCTACTTTATTCCTTTAAAAAAAATCACTCCCTTCTCTGAGCCCCTAGGCTAATTGTTAACATCCCCCTGCCATGAACTGTAAAACAAATGTGCTACTGTGAGAGGGGAGTGGCAAACTGAGCATAACTGTGTGTAAATCAGACCCCAACACACACACACAATTCAAAGAACGAAGACTCCTTTTGACAATACCTAATCTGTTCAGATTTATACATTGCCAGTTGAAGCTGTAAATGGATGTATCCGAGATGCATCACTTGTTAATCTGTCTATGATGCCCAAAAATTATGTCTAAGTATAGCTCAATAAGTTTTGAGTAGGGCTGGATATTGCAAATGTTTCACAATATGATACATGTACATGTCGCCATGCAAGTCACAATTTAATGCATTTCAGTGTCATAATTGGATCACAATTAAAATGACGCAAAAATTGCTAGATCATATTCAGTCTCTTCCTGGTTCACTTCTTTTTTACATACAATGCCTCATAAGCCCCTTTCACACTTGCAACCAGGTAAATTACAAGAAAATCATTGGGTTGCCTTTACTTAACCTGTGCTGTTCACACATGCCATCAAAATGGACATTTATAGGTATTAATGAAACAACTCTGCATTAAGGGAATTTGCCAGGGTAAAATTGACCAGTATTTTCAAAAGGGTCATGTTCACACATGACCTCTAAACTGAAAATTGCAGTAAATTTTCTGGAAACTGCTGTATGTGTGAAAGGAACTATAGAAGCAGCTCTGACTACACTGATAAATTATTGTAACAGGGATTAAAATGGGCAAGGAGGCGGCGGGACCCGGCTGAACAGTCAAAATAATGTTTAATGAAAACTTAAAAAGACAAACATAAACGAATTGCCGCGACCAGCTCTGCTTTATCCTCTCCTCGGCTGATTAGCCCGATTTGGGGCCAGCCTTCCTCCTCGTCACACTTATCAATAAAAAAAATATTGATGCAAGAATCTTAAGTGCTGTTGCAATATCATGAGGACAGATTCACAATATATTGATGTGATTGTACTGGCACAGCAGCTCTAGTTTTAATACACTGCCCCTGTGTTGCCCTGATCAAAAAACTAACACACCCGATATGTTCTCCATTAAAAATTCACAGCATCATATTCTCCTAGCCTCTCTATTCACCCCATCCTAGATCATACGAATGTCGGTTACAACTCTATCTGCCGCAAAATTGAAGTTCATCATACCAAATTTACAAACCTTTCGGTCCAATCAGACCAAATGATTCAAGCTTGTGAGTGATTAGAACAGCCCCAGTAGGAGACAGGTATCCGTGTGTGTTTTCATTCTGCCGTGAGGAAAAGAAACAGAAAACAGGCCTTATTACTTTGGCCCCTTTGATTTATTATGGCTATTAAACATACAGAGACGGGAGGTTGGAAAACAAGCTTGTTTATTTTTTAATCACTGCCATGTAACACATGCAGTCTAATCATCTGTAATCGCCTAGTTAGGCATAATAGTCCTTCAGCCTGATTAGTGGCTGACTGAGTGTGACCGCAATGTGTGCTCGTATATGTGTCTGAGAGAGAGAGAGAGATATGGAGAGACATGTGGCATATTAGCAAAAGCACTGACTGTTCTAACTTGTTTGTTATAGGGATAGTTCACCCAAACATGAAAGTTCAGTAATTGTTTACTCACCCCTGTGTTTATATAACCCCATATGACTTTCTTTTTTTTTTCTTAACACAAAGGGAGAAATTTTGAAAAATATAAAATTGTGCTCAGTGATGTCATGCAATGGCAGTTCATGGTGACCACCTCTTCAAGCTTCAAAAAGGACACAAATGTATTATTCAGAAGTCTAATATTTTTGGCTAATTAAGTCTAAATATTGTATGCGACTCATGCCTTGATTTGAAGGCATACGATAAGGTTTGGTGAGAAAAAAAGATCAGTTGATCTCCTGTGAGTGTTCATGAGAGTGCACGAGAGCAGCAGTTACGCTGCCCTTGCTCGTTAGATGGGGCATTCAAGCTATCTGACTGTTCGTGTCTACTGGCGCATTTTGAGCGGAGCTGAGCGGGCATTTTCAATGCATTCATCGAGTCAAGTGGCACACTTGCGAGGTGGATTGTGGGATTGCCAGCGGTGCAGAGGAAGCATTGAGGGCGGTCGGGAGTGTCAAAAAGTTCAGAGAAACTTTAAATTATGCAAATGAGAAGTGGAAAATGCAGAGCGGGTCTGTTATGATTCATTCTGTATGATGGAGCCTTCACAACACATACAGTGGCCCTAAAAAGTATTTAGACACTTGGTCACAGTTAATGTATGAATGTTAAGACAGCACAAGCACTATTTTCTTACAGATACTTACAAAAATAAGTTGGATGGGTTTTAAATGAAAAAATGCTAAATATGGGGGGAATTCACTTAGAATGTATTGCACCCAGTGAAAGTGCTGTGTATTTGCATGCACTGTCTGTGCTGGTTTAGCCCCTGATTCACTAAAGGAATGATGCAGATCAGGCAATGGTGCAAAGGCGCCCATAAAATCTGTGCTGAGCGCAATTTGCACGGCATAATTCTGAGTGCTATATCGTGGAGGATGCAGGAGACCACCGCAAACTGGATCTGAGTTCTATATTGTGGAGGATGCAGCAGACCACCGCAATCTTCTCACTTTGCCTGGACTGTACAGCATCACTCCACTTCTGAGATTTAGACACCTGAGTCATATCTTTAAAGGCCAGTTCACACTGCCGCAACATATGCCAACAGACATCAACACAACAACAAAGTTGCCTGTTGTATTTAGAATGTTGAGAAATGTGTTCACACTGATCCATCAAACACCAACAAACTGGCATCTTTGTGTCTAGTTGTTCACCTTTTGAAGAAGAAGCCTGACAAGGAAGAAGTTACAGATTAAACCAACCATGCATGATGTATTATCAAATATATATGCTTGATTGATTAAATATGTTTAGCATGTATTCAATGTGACATTAGGCTATAAATTATTCATTCAGAGAGTTCTGTTAGAGGACAGCAATCCAGCTCCAAAAATATTTTACATATGAGATTGTCAATAAAATTTTGGGAAATATTATATTTTTATTATTGCAGATCTGCATTGAGTTTAGTGTTTGCATTTTCTGTGTGATTTGATGGCGTTTGAGAAATAATCTGTGTTTTTCATGCAAGTGAGAAGTAGGGATGTGCAAAACTAACAATTTTCAAATAGGCTGTGAAAGTCTGTGTTGAGGATAATAATAAATAATTATACTCCATTATGTTCATGTGACCTCGAACAGACACATTTCAGAGGGATATATGGATGCTAAGCATGGTAACTGGTTATTTCAGCGTGGTTACTAAAGGATATATGACAAATTTTATTTAATATTGCACAAATCTATCAAAGTAACGAATAAGTAAGGTTCCAATACAGAAAACAGCGCATCACAAAACAGCTTATTCGCATCCTGAACGCAGAATGACACACTTCAGTGTAACTGAAGTGTTTCAGGTCGATCCTCACTGTCACATTCAAAAGCGCATAACTGTAAGATTGCGGGTACACGATATCTAGTTCACGACATCCAGCAATTTAAACCTTTTTTACTGCAACTATTTATTTGAGTCAGACAGAATCAGCAAAAGACTTTAATCTCTCCACAACACCTCACAAATACGAGAGCAGTACTCACAGCAAGAGATTTAATGTCCAACAGTGGTGATCTTGCAATGTATTTTTGATGTGCCGCATTGATGGCTGTAACAGCAGCGGGCTGGTTTTAGTATTTCTGTAACTGCTGATCTCCTGGGATTTTTACACACAACAGTCTGTAGAATTTACTCCGAATGGTGCCAGAAACAAAAAACATCCAGTGAGCAGCAGTTCTGTGGATGGAAATGCCTTGTTGATGAAAGAGGTCAACAGAGAATGGCCAGACTGGTTCAAACTAACATAGTTTGTGGTAACTCAGATAACCGCTCTGTACAGTTGTGGTGAGAAGAATAGCATCTCAGAATGCTATTCTGAGATGCGGGTTGGCGCTGTTTTGGCGGCACGAGGGGACCTACACAATATTAGGCAAGTGGTTTTAACGTTGTGGCTGATCGGTGTATATTCCCTTACGAGCGTCATCCACACAAACTCCTGAACCCAGAACTAACATAGAATGCTTTAACAAGTTCACTACAAAATATGATTGACTGCGTTTCTCCTGCTCTACCAATGCAGTTGCACTCGTGTGCATTTTCTATGAGTTGGCAGGGATGCTTACGCCTCATGACAACAGTTTGCGATGAAGTCAGAGTTTGTTGGAAAATCATACCAGACTGCTTAAACATTTCAATACCTGACAAACACTGATTGAACATGTTCAGTCGATGAAAACATATGCCAACGAACACCAATATATGGCAATAAATGGCAACAGGGTGAACACACTGACGCAACAAAACCCAACAACTGCTGGGATGTTGGTGTTTGTTGACATTTGTTGGGGTGGTGTGAATTGGCCTTAACATGTTGAAAGTGCAGTTTTTGCACGGAAAAGAATGGGAATGACTTGAATGGCAATGAATTAAATACTCAAAATGCAGTGCTATTCCAGCGCTGATTGCACCTTCTTAAAGGATTTTCTTTTTTTTTGCACCGAAATACCATGCTCAAAAAGAACACAACTGTTTAGTGAATTTGCCACACACTGTTTAAATTAAGACAAAACTTTTTTGGATACTTTTGCATTGACAGACATGGAACATTGCGAGTTAATGTGATGAACTACACCTGTTGTTACTCTGCTAAATCACCTGAAGGTCTGAACATGACAACAGGGAACTGTCAACACAGCGACTAAAAATTACCTTGGGACCAGTGGATTAAAAGTAATTGCAAAAATGGCTATGAAAAGTGAAGATAGTTCTGATGGTTCCTTACCATACTTGCCTTTTTTACCCAACTAGGACATTTCTTCTTATTCCCCAGCTGTGGACCCAATCTGAGGTTACACATGAAATCTTATTCTGTCACTGACAGACTGAGTTTTAAAATTTCAGTCATGGTTTATTTTTATCCGTTATACTTTATTTCATTTCAGAAGTACTATGGTTACATTCAGGGGTTTAGAATTCATTACTATGGTATACAGTTGTCAGTCAACCAGAATAGGCTTAGTACCACCGCAATCACCGTGTTATTTAGTCATTAGCAGCTCTAAACCGCTAAGGGGTGCTATAACCATAGAATTTCAACAGGCCAGAGCTGAATGCTTCAAAGCTCTTTCTCCTAACACAACAAAAATTGGAGGCGGTATATACACGTACGTTATGAGTGAGCCTCATTAGGTGGCATATTTAAACAATTGTAGATTCCAAAAACTGTCAAGACTCTAAACCTGTGCTTTCTTTTAATGTGCCTACAGGCTAGCCCAAATTTTCTATTTTTAAACAGGATTATCAAATGTGAATTAATTTATATGTATATCATTGTGCCATATTAAGGAACATGATGACATGAAAAAAAATTATTTTGTACTTTATTTTTGCACCTCTGTTTTTGCAGTTCAAAACAACAGAACATACATTTTACCTGTGTACTGTATATACTAGAACATTACAAATTCATACTATGCATATGTTTGGCAATTCCAAAAAAATGTCAACCCCATTATGGAAAAATAACTTTTTAACCAAAGGAACAAAACCCCCTTTTATATTCTGTATTTATAGTAGTATACTGGATAATGGAGTATGCCATCCAGACTACTAAAGCTTACACAGCGCTGACTAGAGCGATGAATGCAGACTATATTTTCAAACGCAGCCTTTTAAGGTTTAGTAATCGCTCATGGACATAGTGATTTTAATTTTAATTAAATCAATCATGTACCATTATTGGATATCGTACTGATGTCTCAGAAGTCAAAGTCTGCTAGTTTCAAGTGTTTTGGATGGTTTCCTTATCATGTGGCCTCTAGGTAAGTGTCGCTTTCACAACTGTTACATCTGTAACGCTGGTTTTTCATGCTTATAACCGATGTGCTGATGGTTTAAATTTGGTCAATAATTGGCCAATACATCAGTGCTTCTCTAGTCATGAAATCAAAGACCCTCCACTCGAAATCCCAACACAAGCGGTCAAGAGACGCATATGACCTGGTATGGCGATGGTGCCTGTCCACTTGTGATCGAATCACCCGAAACGCATCTTTAATATCAGGCAATAAACAAGGCGCACACACACACAGCGGGAGAGTGAGAGTGAAGTCAAAACTGATGCACTAGGTTAAAATGGTTTTCTCGTTTCTTTTTTTTATCTGTCAAAATGACAGATAGCATATGGAATTATTCATTAATGTTTCAGAAAATCCATTATTGATGTAGAATTTTCGGTTAACGCAACCCCTAGTCCCAACTATAGTCAGGCATCTCCGTTGTATTTGTTAACTGAACCTAAGCATTCATTTGTTAATTTTAGTGATTTCTGATGTAAGAAATAACTGAAGTGGAATTTTCACACCTCTGGAGCATAGACATAGACAGAAAAATAATAAATCTCTCTCTCTCTCTCTCTCTCTCTCTCTCTCTCTCATGGATTTAACTGTGTATTTCTCCTCACCTTTAGTGTTTTAAATAAGCAGGAATTCCTCTTGTGTAATGCCATTTTGTTTTTATTGGTTGACCCCATCAGATAAAAATTCCACATAGTTTTCTTTCAGGTTTAGTGTCATATTAATAGCTTTGGATCTCCCCTGAAGTATTAGCCTGATTGTCAGGAAAGTGCTGGACGGCAGACAAGGGCATATTTGAGGTTTTTGACTTGGAGCTTGAATAGTGTATGTTTCAGCATGTGTGACGGCCAAGTGTGGCTAATGTGGTTCTCCCAGCTAAAATGTCCACCAGAGTGCTCCTTAACCCCAGTCTGTGTGTTTGTGAGTTGGCATGAAAGCATGAACTTGTGTGGTTGTAAACACAGTACACAGACTGAAAACGTTTCCTGTGTGTGTACATGGAGACTACATCAGAGACTACAATGCAGCAGTACAATCTCTGCCAAAAGAGAGAATGAAAGGAGATATGATTTGTCAGGGATAAAAATGAGAGTGAGATGAGAATATTGAAACATGCAAACACTTTCTTTTGCAAAAAAAAAAAAAAAAAAAAAGTCAAAAGTTTTACCACCTATGGTGATGATTAGATTGAGAAGTCATACTTAAAAGAGACCCAGTTTATAACAATATCTCTTTTTTTACCCTCCATTTCTATACCTTTTTCTGTTTGTAGGGGAAAGTGGCTCAGACGGCATGTATGTCAGCTTGTAAACACCTTTCCACCTCCCTGCTGCAGCTGCTGTTGGATGCTGATGTCAAACAAGTGTCTATGGGAGCCCTGCAGCAGTTCAACGTGGATGTCAGAGAGTGCGAGAGTGAGTTTGGCCTTTCTCAAGTTCGCATAAGCTTTACATGACAATCATAAGCCTCTTTAACCTGCTTGCATGCACCTTTTCCTGATATTTCATTGTCCAAATCTGAGTGTCCTCCATCATACCGGGCATGAGACATTTTATTGCACAATGTAGTGTCCAGTGTATACCCAAGTGGTTAGAAAAAAGGTGAGAGAGCTGAAAATGAAGCGTTTTTGGCTTGCACTGAAGCTTTGCCGCTTGGCCTGTCTCTCCTTACAGCTTTGCACGTGATCACAGCTAAAACCGCTTTTGAGCGTGTAACCCCTGCTGGTTAATGGATTTCCAGTGATCCTCAATCAGCGCACACTTTCACACAGAGGTCACAGACAGAGAGACAGAATGACCTCCGTCACAAAATGGCCATGTCTCTCACACTGCAAGCTGCCTTTTTGGTGTGGATGTGCTTTGATTTACCAACCAGCTTGATAAGTACCATATCAATGATTGGTTTCAGTTGGAGAGACCACGTCCCGATAATTTGGATGTTCCTCCTTTTACTTTTATCCCTCAAACCACAGATCTGCACTTTAATCGAGATCCCACTCAAGTAAAAAATAAAAAACTCCCATCCCCCTCCATCCCACACTTCCTTTTACCCCAGTCTTGGTGAATGAGGTCACCGTGTTTACGGTTTCTGGAAGTTTCAAGGTTTGGTTTACGGTAATAATATAGGACTAAAATAACTTCTTAAAGATATTACTACTTGAATGCACCTTGATGATGTGTCTGTGGTTGGATCTATCAACAGTGTGGACATGCCTGCTCTTTGTGATAAAGAAAGGAAAATTAAGAAATGAAACGAAGATGATAAGTTCATAGTGGAGCTGATAATACATTTCTTGTTCAGTAAAAAGCCACAGCAACTCAAAAAACCCAACACTTTAAGGGATTAAATGGAAATGTCATTCCACACAATCTCTTAATATCATTGATAAAGGAGTAGATATTACTGTACATACAGACATTTAAAATAGAATAAATATGCACTGAATGCTCTCCAAATGTCTTTGGACCAAAAATGAACTGTCACGTCATGTTTTCAATATATTACTAAACATTTTTTCAGTGAAGGGTTATCAGCCACCTTCCAACTGCAATTTTATCTCGATCCCACAAGGGGCTCTGTTAATCTAAGATTTGCCTTTCACTTCTAGTCTGCCTCTTTGACCTGTACAGCTCCACAAGTGAGTGATGGGACAGTCAAAGGGAGAGCAGCATGAGCTGCAGCTTTTTTAATTCAACTGGTTTTTGGGAGCATTAATATCTTGATAGCTTGTCCTCGCTTATCCCTTAAGAGATTTATTTGCATAGTCCCTTTAATAGGGCTTTAAGCTAGTATGTGGCAGTTAGGTGAAAGCCTAGAGTTGTTCTCTTTCCTCTCGTATCTTGACAATATGTGTTCTGACATGGTCACGTGAACTATGCTGCCTTTGGCCCTGGTCGCTTTCCTGTAACAAGGCAAGCAGGGAAGTTCGAGTAATCGACAGTCTTGGACAGAGACACGGCGACAAAAGTGCGAGTGAACTGGATAAGCAGTTGCTGGCTCAGCGTTTGCGGGGGTCAGAAATAAAGATGGCAGGCGTGTAATTTGCGTGAGAGGCAAGAAAGGCATGCAGCATTGCGAGGTGAAAGGGATTTCTCCTGGCCCCGGCTTGTTTTGTCTCCGTGTGTCAAATGTTCCGACTTTCAGAATGGCGAAGCTGCTTGTTTACGGGTTCTTGTCCAAAGGCAGAGAAAGGTCCAATGGCCTCACATCCAACCCTCAGAAACATCTCTACAACTCCTACACTCCCCACACACCCCCAGACCATTGGCTTTTCACAGGTTTTGTCAGCCCCTTTGCTCAGTACCACACCATTGGTCTGGGACAGTGGCCTCATGGGAATCCACTTTAGGTTTGAGGTTACAGGGTAAATTCGTCCCCTTGTCCCACACATCCCCTCTATCTGACTTGTCAGATCAATGTTGGGGAGAATTAATGAGAGTTTGATGGTCTTTTTTCGGATGGGCCATACAAAGCCGGTGGCAGACCCAGAGACATGACTCTGTGGCAGGGGCTGCCCTGAACCACCCAACTAACCCTCCTCCCCCTTTGCCAGCACTCCCAAAACCTTGAAAGCCTCTCTCCATTTCACCTCCCCCGCCCCCACTGAACCTCCCCCTGTCCTCCCCTTGTCCCAGCTGTCATCCGTCTGCCAATCTCCTGCTCCATGGCGAATTCCCTGCTCTCTTTATCCCTCTCTCTTTCCCACAGGGTTTGCCAGGGCCGGCCCGGTGCCTGGCTTCCAGGGGGACACTCTGCTGCTCGCCTTCATCGACTTGAGACAAGTAGGTCTTTGTTTTTTTCCACTCCTTTTTCTTTTCTTTCATTCTTCTTTCCCCCTTTCTTCTGTTTTCCCCTGTTTACCCCTTAGCATCCCCCCCTTCTTTCTCTTATTCTCCCCTCTACTGCCAAACCCAACCCCCTAAACCTCCACGCTAGCCTTGGTTTTGTTTGAAGGTTTCTTTCCTTGAGTTACCCTCAGTGTGTGAGCCTGTGTAGGTTTGTATTCATATCTGTGGTCTGAATGCCTGGCCAGAAATTCACTTTTGGGTGGTTTTGTATTTACCATTGTGGCAGTTGGTGTTGAGGTAGCCTCAAGACCACCTCCTGTTTAGTTTAAGGTAAACTGTGCTATTGCTCTGACCTGAAAATTAAAACGCACTGACCAGAACATAAAGGTGATGTTGTAAAGAGAAAGTCATTAGTTCAAAGCCTTATTATCTCATCCCATTATTGTTGTTCTTACTGGTTTATGAGGATATGTTGTTAAGTACTGTGTCCAGTATCCACTACCACTGTCTAAGCAGTTCATTTGATCATTCTCCAATATTATGTTGTCAGAGCCGTGGCCTAGCTGTGCACCTGATTGTGTGCCTATGTACCAGTCCCACTTGCCCTCTCTATTACCATTATTTCCTGTCCTGTTAAATGGCAAAACCCCCAAAATAAAATGAAATAGCATGTCCAGTCATGCACCATTTGTACAAAATCTCTGCATAACTAAATTTTGTTTGTGACGTGTCCAATGAATTTTTGAATTAAGGCGGGATTAATATATTGTGTCTCTGTGTATTTGAAAATGTAGAGATCTAGAGAGGCTATAAAAACAATAACAGTGGGGGTATAAGGCTCCATATTTGAGACCCTCTCCCTCGTTGCCAATGTGGCCAACCTGAGCGGGTGTCAGGGACTGAGAGGGGATGACGGATGGGCTGGATGCTCGGGGAGTACTGGATGAATGAGCTGACAGACAGTGACATATAGCTCTTTCTTCTACTAAAACAATCCTGTTTTGTACCGCCTGCCATCATGATGCAGTGCCACTTGTTTTCCATTTGTTTTTGTTTTTTTTAAAACCTAACTTCACCATGAAGGCGCTTGTGTGGTTTTGCTTTGTTTTGTTTTTTAAGAGAGGAGAAAAGAGGATGCTGAAGAAAAGAATAAACAAAACAGCTTTTTTGCTTTTTTTAATGTCATCTTTTGCTTTGGAGCTGTCATGATGCATGAAATCTATAATGGTAACTTTCATACTGTTATTGTCATTATAATTTCAGAAATGTCAGATGGAAGTGTGTAGAGATGCACGTAAACCCCCTTACTCCCCTCCTCTCAAGCAGTGGCTTTTTCAAGGGGTTGTTCGGGTGATGAGGGACGTCAGAACCGCTCTGTTGACCCAGGCATCCCCCTGCGTGCCTGGCCCTGAATACGCCCGATAAATCAACCTGAAGGGCCCGTTTGTGTCCCAGTCTCCCGGGTCCTGGGATGGGGTTGCAGGTCAATACTTCTGGAGATAGACAACGGAAAAGTCCGGAAGCTCTGGGAGGCATTTTGGTGAGAGGCTGGATCCTGGATTCACTCTCCTATCAGAAAAGAAAAGAATGCACACAAAAAGAGGAACATCCAGACTCTGCTTCAAAGTGCTATAGATTATGATGAATAGGAAGACAAATGAAGGAGGACTGATGTTATGGAAGGAGAATCATGGAGAAGAAACAGAGAGAATAAATTCTCATTAATTCTTTCATTAATCTCTACTATCTGGCTACACTCACATAGCAGCAGAATACGTTTGTCAGATGTGTTTTGGGTGTCAAAAATGGTTATGTTATTACAAAGTTCATTTTGACACACACATCTGAAATTTTCTGCTTTAGTGTGTCAGTAGGAAATATCCGTTTTAATTTACAAACTTTCCTTTTACAAATAGAATAGAATAGAAGAAAAACAAGGAGTTCTGCAACTGATGGTATGGCCCTCACAGATCCCTGAGTCAGTCTGGGATTACACGAAGGGAAAGAAGCAACTAAGCCAAAATTAATAGCAACTGTAGCAAGTTCTCCAAGATGCTTGGAATAAACTACCTGCCAAAAACATTGAAAAACTGTGTGAAAGTGTACCTGGGAAAATTGGTTCTGTTTTAAAGGCAAAGGGCTGTCACACCAAATTTTGCACTTTATATGAGGTTAATTAATAAATAAATAACTAGTCATGGCATTTATTTTTTAAAACGTCCTCACTTTGCAGCATTTTTCACAAGTGCCTAAATTTTTGCACAGTTCTGTATGACATTGGTATAACTCCTGGCAACCTTAGAGCTGCAGTTCTATATTTAGGAGAATTGTATTAGTGGATTATATGACAGAAGGTTTGTGGTGATAGGAACACTTGGCTGGCCTTGGTGTGGGAGGCCTGATAGCCTCTGTGGTGTGGCTGACCCCCCAGCAGTGTACACACCATGGGCCACCACTTGCCCCAACTCTTGCCCTGGATCTTCTCCCTTCCCAAATTCCTTTCAGATCTAAAGGAGGGGCATGGACAGAGCCAGCAGGCAGGCTTCAGTTATGGGAGGGTTATGGGATGTAGGGATGGACTTAAAAAAGGCATAATTTAAGGGAATACTGCAGCTTGTGAGTGCTGAGTTTAACCAATTATTTCTGTCAGTTTGACTAATTTGATCATTAACTGCATGTGGTCTTTGGAATACCACACACTTCAGAGGTGGCTGGAAGACTTGTTCTGCAAGGGTTCACAGTAATTTTGCACATTGTTGCAGGTGCATCATAGCCACAGGGCATTTAATGGGTTAAGATGGAAGAGCTTGGCTTCTACCATCCATTTTGGCCAGTGACCCATGCAGAGGTTATGGTCTGCAGTGGTGTCTCTTCTCCCCTCCCTTCATGGCCTGTTCTGGGGTACAGCATAGAAAGGTAGAGGGGGCGGGGGATCATTTTCCCGCTACTGTGAATTTGGGAACCATGAGGCTGCTACGCATTCCTGTGGCCTGTCCACAGGCATTATCCTAGAATTCCTGGAACGTTGTTAAAAGGAATCAGTATAAAATGCTTTTCTCCTTTCTAACCCCCAGCATTCCTCTTTCTTGGTCCTTGTTGGTGAAAGACTAACACCAGTGACATGGCTAAAGGCTTATGTTTAGCTGCCCATCTAATCCCTCTGGGCACCTTCTTAAGTATCCATACACATATAGCTAGAAGTCTCACTGCTAGGGTCAACCGTCTGTATCCGACTGTGGCATGTGCAGTGGAACTGGCTTTACCCATGACTTCATCAGTAAACCATCCTCTCATTCTCTCCATTTTTACCTATGTTCTTTGCCTCTTTTATTGCTATTATTCTTTGATTGAGATATCTCTGTGTTTTGAGTTGAAATTTTGCTGTTCAAAAGTACTGTCAAAAGAGGTTCTGGTGGTGTAATAGTGGGTTGAGGCTTGCATAAAAATTAAAGTAATCCATAAAGTGTTCTGCTCCAATTCAATGACTAAATATTCTCAAGGTTACTTTGCAGTCTGTTTATAGGCCTTTGTTTTTGTATGTCTTTGTTTGGTAATTGCTAAACAAACTGAATCCACCAGTGACTCTGGCAAAAAAATTTGTTCCGGCAACAGGGTGCAGGGCGGGGACATTATGGCAGGACAGAAGATGAAAGCCCCCCTCTAAAAGGAGTTCACTGCGGTCTAGGGAAATTTGCTTCTTTTTCCAATCCTCAGTCAGAAGCATCCTCTGGAAACTAAGGTAATCTGGAGAACATTCCCTCAGTTAGAAAGACTTCTCTTTAAAGAAATTGGCAATTTTGTGCTTCTTTTCCAACTTCTTGCAATAGTTCTTATTTGGTAGCTGTTTGTACCCGATAGGTCCATATATATCTAGCCACTCTGTGCGCTGCTGTCGAGAAGGAAGACACAAAATAAATAAAAATAAGTGGAAGCACCAAGCTTAATGATGTTGAATTTTGAATATTACCCAGAGGCATACTGGAAAATATTTGAAAGGCTCATGCTTACAACTCACAGCACCAGTAGTTAAGTCAAGTCATTTCTATTTTATTTGTATTTATATATCGCTTCTCACAATATAATTTTTTTCAAAGCAGCTTTACAGAAAATCATAAGTCCACAGTGAACGGTTTCATTGAAAACTTCATTGAAAATCATGCCTTAATACTGTATTTTTGTCTTAAGGCCCCCAGAGAGCAAACCAAGGGAACTGTGGCAAGGAACAAAACCTTTATAAGATGTTTAGTTGTTGGATAAAACCCTTGGGAGAAACCAGGCTCAGCTGGGGGAGCCAGTTCTTCTCTGGCTATACAGCATGAACATAATGTCAGTATTAATTAGCCATGTCTAATACAAGTCATGCATTAATTGAGTAAATTGAGTAGATTTGTGATAGGCAATGTTTCAAACTAAAGGGTGGTGAATGAATTTAAGATGATTAAGTTCACCCCAAATTGACTGAAGGTGTGCAGGTACTGTAGATGCAGTGTTATTTTTTTATTTGGCTGGTAAAGGCTTTAGTTGGCAGTCATTTATTTGTCTTTGTATTCTATTTTAAGAGAATGAAGTGATGTAAGCAGTGGTCAGTAAAGTGTTAATCGATGTTTGAAATTTTTACTATCAGGAGAAAATTCACCAAAGTGCTCATCTTGTCAGAACCCACTATCCATTAAACATATTTTACTGGACTGTTATACCTCTACACATCTGAGGAACCTGTATTATTCAGTTGATTCTTTTGAAAAGGTTTTTAATCAAGTGAATCCAAATTTAGTTTTAAGGTTTTTAGGAAAAATGAATCTTAAACACCTCATTTAACTATTTTAAATAACTAAACCTGGTTCCCGCCATGAATATAGCCATAGAAGCTGGCATGGCGTAAAAAATTAAAGAAACAAAAAAACTCAATGTTTGAAATGGCAAATGCTGCAGTTGATAGCAGTTTATTAGCTGTGGAGTCCATCCTAAAGATTGAGATGATGCAAGCAGTGGTCAGTTAAGTAGCCCTTGCTCTCTGGCTGGTTGTTGGCAGCAGTTAATCCTCTGTGAAGTCCATCATAGTAGGATAAAGTGATGCAGACAGTAATCATCTAAGCGCCCCTTGCTGTCTGGTTGGTACTGCAGTTAGTAGTCATTGTTCAGCAACACATAGCGGTGGGAGTGGAACACCGGGCTGGACCGAAGCTGGATCTGACAGGCTCTTGGAACCTCTGTGTAGGTGTCCCGAGGATGAGACAGGGAAGCAAATAAAATAATATTACCCTAGATGACATTTACTTAATTTAACAGCAGAGTTACAGAATATGAGAAGTATAACTACTTGAGGGATAAATTAGATTTATGCATGTCTAAAGAGATGACTTGTTAAACTAGACTTAAATTGAGAGATTGTGCCCGAGTCCAAAACATCGCTATGAAGGCTTTTCTTGAGTTTAAGAGCCAAGTAGGAAAGGGATTCATGTCCTGTTGTGGATTTTTATATTCTGGGTACTATTAACAGGCCGGAATTTTGGGACATTAGTGAACGTGATGGATTATAGCTCAATAGAAAGTCGCTTAAGTAGAGGAGCTAGACCATTCAAAGCTTTGTACATATGAGAATTAAAACATTGATAAGAAACCTTACAGGCAGCCAGTGTAATGATGATAAGATTCGGGTAATATTATCATACAGTATTTCCTGGTTCTAGTAAGCACTCTAGCTGCTGCATTTTGAACCAACTGAAGCTTATTTATTGAGCAGGCAGAACATCAACCCAGTAGTCAAGTCATTTTTATATGTATAGCGCTTTTCACAACACACATCGTTTCAAAGCAGCTTTACAGAAAATTATATTATAACAGAATATTAAGCTGTCATCATTGTGCAGTTTGATAAAAATGTGATTGTAGATTTTAATAATAAATAATAATATTTGTATTTAGACCCCACAGTGAGCAAGACAAATGTGACTGTGGCAAGGAACACAAAACTTCATAAGATGTTGGTTAATGGAGAAAAATAACCTTGGGGGAAACTAGGCTCTGTAGGGGCCAGTTCCCCTCTGGCTAAACAGCCAGAATTATTAAAACAATATTAGTTATTTTTGTTTTTAAATTAGTAAACTAAGTAAATGTTAGGGGCCAATGTTTAAAAAGAAATTGTTTTGTATGAACTAAGATTAATGACTAAAAGTCTTTAAAGTCCATCCTGAATTAACTGCGGAAGTGCACAGAGATGCATTATCCTTTGATATTTGGCTGATTAAGGCTTTAGCTAGCAATTAATTTTGTCTATGTATTCCATTTTTCGAGAATGTAGTCCATCCTTTGACCAAGGTGATGCAGGCAGAGGTCAGTGAAGTGCATTGCAGTTTGACTAGGAGCTTGTGGCAGTTTATCCACTGTGAAGTCCATTGTAGTAGAAATGGACTGAAGTGATGTCTGGCTGGCACAGGCTGCAGTTAGTCATCACTCGGTGACACGTAGCAGTGGAGTGCATTAAAAATAATCTCATCTTGAGGTTGAAAACACATACATTTTCTTTTCTGCATCTGAAACAGAGAGCATGTGGCATAACTAAGCAATATTTAAAAGGTGGAAGAATACTGTTTGGATTGTTTTTTCCAGCAGGACAGTGCTCCATGCCACACAGCCAGGTAATTCAAGGTGTGGATGGAGGACCACCAGATTAAGACCCTGTCATGCCCAACCCAATCTCCAGACCTGAACCCCATTGAAAACCTCTGGAATGTGATCAAGAGTAAGATGGATGGACACAAGCCATCAAACAAAGCCGAGCTGCTTACATTTTTGCCCAGTAGTGGCATAAAGTCACTCAACAGCAATGTGAAAGACTGGTAGAGAACATGCAAAGACACATGAAAACTGTGATTGAAAATCATGGTTATTCCACCAAATATTGATTTCTGAACTCTTCCTAAGTTAAAACATTAGTATTGTGTTGTTTAAAAGTGAATATGAACTTGTTCTCTTTGCAATATTCGAGGTCTGAAAACACTTTTTTTTCATCTTTATTGTTATTTTGACCAGTTGTCATTTTCTGCAAATAAATGCTCTAAATGACAATATTTTTATTTGGAATTTGGGAGTTATGTCAGTGTTTTTGAGAATAAAACAAAAATGTTTATTTTACTCAAAAACATACCTATAAATAGTAAATCCACAGAAACTGATAATTTTGCAGTGGTTTCTTAATTTTTTCCAGAGCTGTATATATATATATATATATATATATATATATATATATATATATATATATACATATATGATTTATTTTATTGTTTTATTGTTTGTGATATGGGAGGAACCTTGCAGGTTCAAAGAAATCACTACTTGTCCCATTCAAGGATCTATCTGAAACAAAATGAAACACACTTACAGTGTTTGCACTGTTTCATTTTGTTTCAGACAGTTACCGCCCAACATGTGTCAACATGCCCTGGTGAAAAAATGTCATTGATCTATACATGACATAATTGTCTATTATAAGTTTCTGGATGAGTAAAAGTGAAAGGCTATGACCGAAGTATTTCAGTTGTTCAGGAAGATGAAATGAAAGCAAGTACTGTAGAACATTGATTTATGATGGATGAACACAATGTGAAAATAAATTAAGAAGTGTAAATTCTGGTTGATGGTTGAATGACCTTGAGGTTATTTTTGAATATGAAACCAATCTAGCTAGACATGGGATTTCCAGACGTTTTCAAACTTGCTGTTTGATATTTCCCAGTCATGCAAGTGCCTTAAGGAGAATGAACCCATGCAATGCTGAAGTGTCTGTCTGTGTCATTACCCTCACCCTCTGCTTTCAAACACACAATATCACTGCAGGCCCATGAGGTCAGTACATGTTTTGTGTTCACATGTTTTTTTTTTTAATAATTTTTGTTTATATTGTGGGTCTTCGCATCTTTTGGCCAAACCATTGATTTGTGTGTCACAGCTGCCCAAACATATTTATGGCGATGCAAGTTCAGCTATGGCTTGTACAATTCCCCTTGCCCCCCTCTTCTACCCATCATTTCCTGTCCTCTCTTAACTATCTTTATAAATAAAGTGGTGAAAAGGCCATAAATAACATGAAAAACTAAGGAATAGAAACACCTAATTGTTCCTTGCGTTTATGATAACATTTTATTTGATTGTGTTTGCTGTGCATCGAATATGCAAGACAACCTTTAGTTTCGGAAAGGGCTGTCAGAAGAAGCCTCCTTGGAAGTGAGTTGGGAAGGAAAACAAGACCACCTCTGTCCCACATTCCCTGTTAGTGATGTCATGATGATGAGCTGGACCCTGAGTGTATGTTTGTGTTTTTAATGAAGCCTCTCGGTCAACAGCAGTCTCCCTGATCCTTAACCTGCAAGGTCCAGTAGCTGGGGTAAGACAGACCGCACCAAAGGTGCACAGGAAAGAAGAGATGGAGGATGAAACCATATGGCCGGTGCTCTTCTCCTCACCCTGTTCATCTCGAGCCTCCCACAGATCTGCTCTGTGTACTTCCTTTGGAACAGACAAAAAGTTTGAAAGAGATGGGGAGAAAGACTGAGGAGTGCCACGGAACCTTAATTGAACAAGCAAACGAACTCACCTAGATGTTCCTGTCTTTGCTTATGGAAATTTTTTTTGAAAAAGAATCAGAAACAGTGCAAATGTAGGAAGGAGAAAGAAAAGGAAATGACACAGGCAGTGTTCTCAGACCATCTCTCCATAGTCTCCCTAAACAAGCCAGTGACAGGTGTCACAGTTTAATTGCACCCCCCCAGCTCTTTCTTAATGCCCAGAGAGTGTGTCATGCTTAAATCCATCCCCCTGTTCCTTCTCAATGGCCTGCTAGTGTGTATCAGTGAAAAGCCTGTTTGAGGCGCTGTCACAGGTCTCCAGGGGTCAGACAATGAGCTGCCCTGCTTGTATGGAGTCAGTGAGGGAGCAGATATTCCCTGAGCAGGGGGTTGACATCTCTCTTTGCTGCAGGGTCCCATTCAGCCTTATGAGGATGACACTGACATAGCTTGTGTGTGTGTGTGTGTGTGTGTGTGTGTGTGTGTGTGTGTGTGTGTGTGTGTGTGTGTGTGTGTGTGTGTGTGTTCATGTTGGAGTGAGTGAGAGATGCATGCTGAACTGTCAGCGGATCCCTGTGTTTCTAGCTTACCCCTTTTCGTCTTTTATATCTCTTAAGTATCTGCCTTTTTGTCTCTCTGTATATCGTTTTCTTTTTCTCTACCTCCCGCCTTGTTTCTTCTGTAAGAAGTGGATGGTCTTAAAGGAATAGTTCACCCAAAAATGAAAATTTGCTGATAATTTACTCACCCTCAAGCCATCCAAGATGTATCTGGGTTTCTTTCTTCATCAAAACAGAATTTAAGACTTTTAGGATTTAATTTCAGGCCTCCTCCTTTAAACAATGCAAGTGAATGTACTAAATTTTTTTATGGTCCAAAATGCATATTTAGGGTGCATCAAAATAATCTACACGACTCTAGTCAACAAATAAAGTTCTTCTGAACCCAAACGATTGATTTATTTTTTAGAAACAAAACAATACTTATATGCTTTTTAACTACAGATGTTCGCTTCCGTACATCTCTGTGACGTGCGCTCATGAGAGGGATGACATAAGCTCGTTGGTAAGGTCATTCGTCACGTGGAGTCAGAAAGCGCATCATTGTTTACAGTAGAAACTTGCACAGAGTACAGACCAAGCGCCATTCACAAACCAAAATAGTCCAAAACAATTTCAAAACAATATAAAATAAAATAAAAAATAATTTCCAAATAATAATAATAAAAAAAACAATGTAAACAATGACGCGCTTCCTGACTCCTCCTCCACGTGACGCATGACCTTACCAACGAGCTTACGTCATTCCTCTCATGAGCCCACGTCACAGAGATGTACGGAAACGAACATTTGTAGTTAAAAAGCATATAAGTATTGTTTTGTTTCTAAAAAATAATCAATCGTTTGGGTTCAGAAGAACTTTATTTGTCAACTGGAGTCGTGTGGATTATTCTGATGCACCCTAAATATGCATTTTGGACCGTCAAAAAATGGAGTACATTCACTTGCATTGTTTAAAGGAGGAGGCCTGAAATTAAATCCTAAAAGTCTTAAATTCTGTTTTAATGAAGAAAGAAACTTGGATACATCTTGGATGGCCTAAGGGTGAGTAAATTATCAGCAAATTTTCATTTTTGGGTGAACTATTCCTTTAAAGATACAGTTGAAGTCAGAAGTTTACATACACCTTAGCCAAATACATTTAAACACAGTTTTCACAAGTCCTGACATTTAATCATAGAAAACATTGCCTGTCTTAGGTCAGTTAGGATCACTACTTTATTTTAAGAATGTGAAATGTTAGGATAATAGTAGAGAGAATTATTTATTACAGCTTTTATTTCTTTCATCACATTCCCAGTGGGTCAGAAGTTTACATACACTTTGTTAGTATTTAGTAGCATTGCCTTTAAATTGTTTATCTTGGGTCAAACGTTTTGGGTAGCCTTCCACAAGCTTCTTATGATAAGATGCTGGAATTTTTGTCCATTCCTCCAGACAGAACTGGTGTAACTGAGTCAGTTTTGTAGGCTTCCTTACTTGCACACGCCTTTTCAGTACTGCCCACAAATTTCTATTGGATTGAGGTCAGGGCTTTGTGATGGCCACTCCAATACCATGACTTTGTTGTCCTTAAGCTGTTTTACCACAACCTGTAGGTATGCTTGGGGTCATTGTCCATTTGGAAGACCCATTTGCGACCAAGCTTTAACTTCCTGGCTGATGTCTTGAGATGTTGCTTCAATTTATCCACATAATTTTCCTTCCTCATGATGCCATCTATTTTGTGAAGTGCACCAGTCCCGCCTGCAGCAAAGCACCCCCAAAACCTGATGCTGCCACCCCCATGCTTCACGATTGGGATGGTGTTCTTCGGCTTGCAAGCCTCACCCTTTTTCCTCCAAACATAACAGTGGTTATTATGGCCATTTTGTTTCATCAGACCAGAGGACGTTTCTCCAAAAAATAAGATCTTTGTCCCCATGTGCACTTGCAAACTGTAGTCTGGCTTTTTTATGGCGGTTTTGGATCAGTGGCTTCTTCCTTGCTGAGCAGCCTTTTGGGCTATGTCGATATTGGACTCGTTTTACTGTGGATATAGATATTTGTCTTCCTGTTTGCTCCAGTATCTTTACAAGGTCCTTTGCTGTTGTTCTGGGATTGATTTGCACTTTTTGCACCAAACTACGTTCATCTCTAGGAGACAGAATGTGTCCCCTTCCTGAGCGGTATGATGGCTGCGTGGTCCCATGGTGTTTATACTTGCGTACTATTGTTTGTACAGATGAATGTGGTACTTTCAGGTGTTTGGAAATTGCTCCCAATGATTAACCAGACATGTGGAGGTCCACAATTTTTTTTTTTTTTTCTGAGGTCTTGGCTGATTTCTTTTGATTTTCCCGTGATGTCAAGCACAGAGGCACTGAGTTTGAAGGTAGGCCTTAACCTTCTGTGGTCTGAGGGTGTTTTGGGCCCTGGAGAAGTTTTGACATGCCTTGACATTTGTGCTTTTTTTAGTTGCTTAAAAACATATTAATGGCTAAAGTCTGATAACACTGTATTCAGCACAAACTGGGCTACAATAATATGTGAACAACATGTATATACATGTTTGTATTTTTGAGAAAATATCGTTTATGCGTGGTTTTTGAAAAAACAAAAATTTTAAGTCATTGAAATAAGGCTATATATCACATACTAAATATTTGTTCACAAGACTTTTGAGAACTGGATCTTGTAACCTAGAGTTTTTGCTACAAAATGATGTGAAACCATCCTGATCACTCCTTCATACAAAACAATATAGTCATTTAACTTTTGTAAGACACTTTTAGTGTTAGAAAGGCCATATGCGAGGAGGCATGGATGATTATGAATATTGATGTGATTCACACCTGAGGAGACAAAAACCCCTCCCCTGAGAGAATGAATGTGAGGAGACTTAATGATTGAATGTATTTTTTGTAGCGTATTCACAAAATCAAGTTTAAGTTAAAAGAAGTAATCTGACTATACATTTTCTTTACATAAAGACTTTACTTAAAAACTTTAGACTTACACTACCATTTAAAAGTTTTAGATCTGTAAGATTTTTAAATGTTTTTAAAAGAAGTCTCTTCTGCTCACCAAGGCTGCAATTATTTAATCCAAAATACAGCAGAAACAGTGATATTGTGAAATATTTTTACAATTTAAAATAACTGTTTTCTATTTGAATATATTGTAAAATGCAATTTATTCCTGTGATCAAAGCTGAATTTTAAGCATCATTACTGCAGTCTTCAGTGTCATATGATCCTTCAGAAATCATTCTAATATGCTGATTTTCTAATATGGGCATATTTACAGCACATTTTACACATTTACACCCGAACAGATATTTGCAAGCACAAGATTCGTTGATGATAATGAGGCAGCATAAACACTAGTTAAAATATAATCTAAACATTCATCTTATTTTTATATCATATTACATATCATATTTATATCATACAGCATACAATTTAAATACCTGCTTTAGCCGAAACATTTAAATGTAACTAAAACTTGCCTATTAGGACAAATTTCAACTGAATCCTCTGGATACAGGATACTCTGAATCCTGGCTGGCAAGTCTGGAAATAGTCCAACTAGTAAAATATGTACATGTTTATATAAAATAGCATGTCAACTAATATGTAAGTAAAACTAAATGACTTACCCAAAATTGTATCCTCGGCTGGATCAAGTCGCTCTTCAAACGTTCATCCTCGGATTTCCGCTCTTCTTCTGAGGAAAATATGAACTCTTCGTTACTATCCAGGTGCTTCCTCACCTGTGTAGCTTGCCATCTTCCAAACGTGCAGAAAAGTGAATGAACTTGATGTTTTTTAAGGCACTGTTGGGGGCGTTTACCATTTGCATTGATCGCCTCAGCACATTACCGTATGAATAGCGCGCTCTGCTGGTGGGTGGGATCACATTAGGGATAATTAGCTGAGCCAGGAGAAAATGTACATCGCTTTGTTTCATACAGATTACATTGCAGGAGAATATTTGTTTTAAATTTGAATTGTTCTATTTAAAAGTAGACATTTTAAGCTTTCTTTAGACATATGTTTCATGTTTGTGTGATAAATATTCGCGGAGTTTGTTCATTTTTGTGACGTGTTTCAGAAAGATGCTCGCGGAGACAGAGACGGCTAAAAGCGCACCCTGTTTATTTTCTTTATTTTACAAAAGCACAAGGTTTTGTTGTTATTGTGAGTGTACACAAATAAAAGCAGACCCTTTATAGTCTCTAATGATGTCTTACACTTATCTGTATGCCCAAAAATGGAGTATTTTAAGTTGTTTCCGCTGTTATGAGGTAAAAATCCAGCAGGACGCGCCGGCACGTCCGTCGACCCCAGAGGGTTAAAATACATCCACAAGTACACCTCCAGTTCAGTTCACCTCCTATCAGAAGCTAATTGTCTAAAGGCTTGACATAATTTTCTGGAATTTTCCAAGCTGCTTAAAGGCACAGTTAACTTAGTGGATGTAAAATTCTAACCCACTGGAATTGTGATATAGTTAATTAAAAGTGAAACAATCTGTCTGTAAACAATTGCTGGACAAATTACTTGTCATGGGCAAAGTAGATGTCCTAAACGACTTGCCAGAACTCTAGTTTGCGAAAATGAAATCTGTGGAGTGGTTAAAAAAAATTATTTTAATGACTTCAATCTAAGTGTATGTAAACTTCTGACTTCAGCTGTATATAGAAATACATAAGCTTCCAGCATCCACTTGATCTGCTGAGATATCACATATTTTTTAAAAATGGCTGAAGTTACACCTTGGGCTGGTTTAGGTATTACTGTAACTGCTGATCTCCTGGGATTTTCATGCACAACAGTCTTTATAGTTTATTCAGAATGGTGCCAAAAACAAAAATTGTCCAGTGAACAGCAGTTCTGCGGATGGAAACGCCTTGTTGATGAGAGAGGTCAACAGAGAATGGCTAGACTGGTTCGAGCTGACAGAAAGGCTACAGTAACTCAGATAACCGCTCTGTACAATTGTAGTGAGCAGAATAGCATCTCAGAATGCACAACAAGATGAACTTTGAGGCGGATGGGCTACAACCTCAGGAGACCACGTCGGGCACTTTATTAGGACCATAGTGTTCCTAACTCAGTGAGTGTGTATATATAAATAACACTAAAGACAGTGAAAAGTTAAAATAAGTAACCACTGGATTTAACTGCATAATGTTAACAGATATCTGCATATTAAGCATCAAATTATTCTGTGAATTTTGTATATACAGTATTCGAATTGTGTGTTGCACACTGTTTATAGTTCAATATCTTCACAAAAAAGAAGATTGAGACGATAATAGAGACCAGAGAGAGGCTGCTAAAGGGAGTGTTTCTATGCAAATCTGTATTCAAAGCACCAGCAAGCAAGTAGTTAAATCATGATGAAAATATATAGCAAAATATCCTTCATATTGTGTCATATATTTTCTTAAAATAATTTGCCATATGAGCAAGTAATGATTAACTTTGTGTTTGAAAGTAAAGCATATTTTAAGTTTTTAAATCATTATCTGTAACTGTACGGGGTGCCCTTTTTCTCAGTTTGAGCCACTGCCCCTTAAAATGTCTGTGCATTGTCCTGTGGAAGAATGCTGTGCTTCAAACATTGGAAATGTGATGTTCAGAGGATAGCTTGCTGTCAACACCCAAGTTCTTTACTATAAAAGACGATGTAACAGTACATCCATCGAGAGACAAATATATTTTAGCATCTTTTTTTTTTTTTTTTTTTAGAGGTTTTTGGTCCAATAATGATTATAACTATGTTTTGTCAGAATTGAATAAAAGGACATTTCTAGCCATCCATAATTGTGTAGAAGGAAATTTCTGTCCATCCAGTCATTGATATCATTGATATACTCTGCTAACTTGGAGAATTTGGAAATTTCACCATGTTTTGAAGAAATATAAAGTATTGTCGCCATAACAGTGAAAACTAATTTCATGGTTTCTAATAAAGTCTACCAAGGGAAGCATATATAATCTGAAAAGCAGAGGGACTAATCTGAGCCTGTTGACACTCCATACTTCTGCTTGATTTGAAAATTCCTCGTTTACACAAACAAAATGGTAGTGATCGGATAATGAGGACCTAAACCATGCTAATGCCTGTTCACAAATGCCAACATAATTCTCACGCTTATCCAAGAGAATGTCGTGATCTATCTCACGGGTAGATTCTTCAAGTTTTTTTTTGGAGGGGATGGGTGTCACATAAGCCTAACCACTAGGGTATCTCGATGTTCATTGCTTGCCCCCTTCCACTTTTCTATATGCAGAAACCACCCGGTCCCGTGATACGCAGCACTAACTGTCTTTTCAGCGTTATGACCACACCATCTGAGCTCATAATTTGGTCTATATTTCAGATATTTTGGCCTGGATAAAGGGACAGTACCTTCAGCTCTACCTTTTGATCATTGTGCATCTGGACTCAACAACACTTACACCAGTCAGGTCAGCCATGATGAGCTAAACTTCACCTCCCACGTCTTAATGACTGTCTGGTCATGCAGATTTGCACTTTACAACATCAGAAAGTCTGACCACCCCTGTCTAAATACACCAAGCAGCTCCTGGTCCAGCTTCTTGTCATCTTAGTACTGGACGTCTGTAATGCTCTTTTGGCCGACAGATGATCCAGAATGCGGTGGACCATTTGTTCTTCAATCAAACAAAAAGGGCCCTCGTCACGCTTTATGGTCTCACTCCACTGGCCAACTTTAGCTGTCTGTATCAAATTCAAGGCTTTGACACTTTCAGAACTGCCTCTTAATCAGCACTATCTTACCTTAACACTCTCCTACAGGTTTATGTTCCCTCTTGTCCTCAGCAATCAGTGAATTAGGGGCACCTTGTGGTACCATCACAATGAGGTACAAATTCACTTACTAAGAACCTTCACACTCACTGTCCATGAGCTTCCAGCCTCCACTTGATCTGCTGAGATATCACATATTTTAAAAAATGGGTGAAGTTACACCTTTTCTGTGACCATTTAACTTATCCATAAATACGTAAATAATCTTAAACTTCCTTGTCATGACAATAAGCGCATATCTGTTTTGCTTTTCTTTTTTTTTTTTTTTACTTTGCGTGACAATCAACAATCCAGTGATTGTGGTTCCTGTGTAAAAACATCAATTCCGCTGATGTGCTGCTTTAAAAAGTCTGTCTAAATACACCTTTTCTTGGTATACCATTTTTGAGGCAGCTTATGCTGTCTGTGCTGCCTTTGCATATTTAGCCTTGAATCAGTCTTAAGCCATCTTTACACTGCAGTGTAAAGTCCTGTATGGTTGCAATGGTTAGGCCTTTGTTTAAAATACCCACCAAGTTGAATGGACTTGTGCTGTCAACTTGTCTGCAGTTCTAGACAGCATATACTAGCAAGGATCATACAACGTCTATAAGGACATTTCTCTCCTCTTAGCCTTGGCGCCCCTTGCACATAGTTTTTTGTGGCTCAGGGGCCCATGGAATTATACTTTTTTTTAATGCTAATTATTATATACATAATACCAATCATCAAAATTGCTGTACAAAATCATCATATCAAAGAGCATAAATAGTTGTTTAATGAACACTTGCTACAATCTTCCTCCATTATATATTTAGAATGAACACACAGCTAGCAACTCTGTACTGTAAGTGATGTATGAGATGAGGAAAGAGACAGAGGGAAAGTCAGGAAATACATGCAAGTGATGTTTTGGACAAGTGAACTCATCCTGGCCCTGGCGCACGCTGGCTGACCTTCCTCTATTTAACAGCCAGAACCAGACCAGGTGTAATCACTTTCTCCGGTCTTCCTCCTGTCTTTCCATCCAAGAGAGAGAGAGTAAATGAGTAGGGGGTGGGCCAGTCAAGTGGCCTCCGGCCGACCCTGTTCACATTCCCTCGAGCCAGCGGACGATAAGCCTGGCGTGCTATCTGTCTCTCTCTTTTTCCCTCTCCTTTTCCCTCTCTGTCTCTCGCAGGCTTAGTTAGTATTGGTATGCTGAGGGGGCTTGTATGGTAAAGCAGTAAGTCTGAGTGTTATGCATGTTATACATGCTGGAAAGAGGGAGAGAATGAGGGCTGACCCTCCAGTAACCTTGGCTTTGGTCCAGTCAGGGAGTCGGGCAGAATCTAAAGTCTGAGCCCTTCACTCCATTCCACTTCAGCTTCCATTCAGATCAGCCCCACTCCAGGCGCTGTGCCCTCACAGGAGAGCCTAGGTAACAGGGGTACCGAAAAGAGAGACTGATATTATTTTCCCCCTCTCTCATTCTCTCTCCTTCCACCCCCCAGTTTCTCTTTCATATATTTTTATTTTTCCTTTCTCTTCCTGCTGTGAATTTCTAATTAAAGCATTGACGGGCAGATTGTTTAACCAGTTTTGCTTCTAACAACCACCATCTGAACTCTCATTGCCTTCTTACCGGAAAGCACAACGTGTTGTAGGTCAGAAGACATGTAACATTTACAGATGTTAATTCCATTGCCATTTAGTAACGTACACAGGATTTGGTGAATTCCATTGGGATGACAAGCACCAACCTGACCCTTAGTTTCATTTTGTTTTGCCGCCCCCCCCCCCTTTGGCAGCTGTTTATCTGTTTGTCTTCATGCTGTGATGATCATGAGTAAGCAGTATTCAGTCTGTAGCCTCTCTCTGACCCTGAACATAAGGACTATTAGAGTTCACATTCACAGAGACAGCACCATACCGTAACCAAAAAGATTATCAGATTATACCATTATTCATGCCCTGTGAAAGGGGCAGGAGTTTTGTAAAGCTGGTTTTATTGTCTGTCACCACACCACACGCAAACACACATTCACATTCTATCTTCATTTTCCTACAGCAGCTGTAAGAGTTGTTTAATTTTTTTTTTTTTTTAATTCAGCCAACCCCATTTCCTGTGAGCTTAAAAAAGGCTCTTTTTTTATATAAATGTGAATGATGACACACCCTTGGCACAAATACAGCTCTGGGAAAAATTAATAGACCCCCGCAAATTTATCAGTTTCTCTGGATTTACTATTTATAGGTAAGTGTTTGAGTAAAATTAACATATTTGTTTTATTCTATAAAGTACTGACAACATTTCTCCCAAATTCCAAATAAAAATATTGTCATTTAGAGCATTTATTTGCAGAAAATGACAACTTGTCAAAATAACAAAAAATACCTTGAATAATGCAAAGAAAACAAGTTTATATTCATTTTTAAACAACACAATACTAATGTTTTAACCTAGGAAGAGTTCAGAAATCAGTATTTGGTGGAATAACCCTGATTTTCAATCACAGCTTTCATGCGTCTTGGCATGCTCTCTATCAGTCTTTCACATTGCTGTTGGGTGATTTTATGCCACTCCTGGCACAAAAATTCAAGCAGCTCAGCTTTGTTTGATGGCTTGGGACCATCCATCTTCCTCTGACATTCTGGAGGTTTTCAGTGGGGTTCAGGTCTGGAGATTGGGCTGGCCATGGCAGGGTCTTGATCCAGTGGTCCTCCATCCACACCTTGATTGACCTGGCTGTGTGGCATGGAACATTGTCCTGCTGGAAAAACAATCCTCAGAGTTGAAGAACATGTCAGAGCAGAAGGAAGCAAGTTTTCTTCCAGGAAAACCTTGAATCATGCGTCCTTCACAAAGATGAATCTGCCCGATTCCAGTCTTGCTGAAGCACCCCCAGATCATCACCGATCCTCCACCTGCTCGTCTAATGGTTAGACGGAGAACTGGAGAGGCTGTCAAGCCACAGTTTCTCGCACCCACTGTGAAATTTGGTGGAGGATTGGTGATGATCTGGGGATGCTTTGCGCCAGGAGTGGCATAAAGTCACCCAACAGCAATGTGAAAGACTGGTAGAGAGCTGACATGAAAGCTGGGATTGAAAATCAGGGTTATTCCACCAAATATTGATTTCTGAACTCTTCTCAAGTTAAAACATTAGTATTGTGTTGTTTAAAAATGAATATGAACTTGTTTTCTTACAAAATTCGAGGTCTGAAAACACAGCATCTTTTTTGTTATTTTGTCATTTTCTGCAAATAAATGCTCTAAATAACAATATTTTTATTTGGAATTTGGGAGAAATGTTGATAGTACTTTATAGAATAAAACATATCTATAAATAATAAATCCAGAGAAACTGATAATTTGCAGTGTTCTCTTAATTTCTTCCAGAGCTGTATTTCTAAAAACAGAATCAACAAAAGATATTGTGTGTCATATTTGTAAAAATGCCTTTTGAATTTTTAATATTCCATAATACTTCATCTTTATTTCATTGTCACTTGTTTTTAACACATTTTGCAACTACAGCTAGCTTAATAACTTCCTTTTTACTGTGCATTTTCTTTTTTCTTTGATTTCCTGTGAATAACTGTCATTAAAGTCTGTTTCATCATGTGTACATTAGATAACAGATCTGGAATAGTACATTTTTCTGACCACATTTATTTAAGAATCCACATACCTCTCTAGGAAATACCACAAACTCTAACCTTCTTGAACATTTTTGTTTTAGATGCTTAGTATTGGCTCTCAGCTCTGACCGTTCTGTCACACTGCTGTCCTAGTAATAATTTTTACCATGTCATAATAGAAAGGAAGGTAAGAGGGAAGTCATGTCTTCCCCAGGCCAATGCCAGGTCCAGTTATTAATTATCAGCAACTTTACATTTAGCATCAAAATAGGTTGTGTGGTGAAATGGATGATGAAGTGGGCAATGTGCTCTTCCTCATTTCTAAAACTATCAGTGTGTAGAACTCACAAGGTTAAGAGTTTGTCTTTGAAATATACTGTATACTGTATGAGATGGAAGATGTAGAACATTTTTATGCTTAAAATGTTTTTTCATTTTTTCAAAAAAGCTTTGTGCATTGTGATTTGCTGTGCATTAGATTTACTTGTGATAATTATTGTGTAGAGATGCTCATTCATATATTAACACTGATTCTTAGTTGACCTGTTGTGGATTGTACCATTGAAAGGTTTGTAACTGTTTTGTTGCCATATTGACCTGCCAACGGCTCTCTCTTTTTTTTTTCTTTTTTTTTAATGAACAGGAAGGTGAGAGTGAGGCCATGTCTTCCCTAGATTAACGTAAACTCTGTCAAACACCAATGAATTACAGTCTGTTGCTCTATTAAAATGTGTCGAAACAAGTCAAGCAGAGGGGCACAGAGGACAGAGGGGCATCCAAAATCCTGTTCTGCAACCTAAAGACTTTTTTAATTATTTTAATGCTAATAATATATGTGACATTGTCTTATTTAATTTGTGAACATTGTTTTAATCATAATTTTTGCTTCCTGTATTACTTCTGCCATACTTAGTATTGTGATTTTACTAAGATTTGAATGAACCATATTTTTCTAAGATTCTGGTTCAGTTGTTCAGCCATTTGGGAGCTCTAGATGTTTCACAGATGGGACTGTTTTGCATTCTGTGGGGTTTAGGCACTTTTCTTGATTCTCTATGACCGCTTCACCACACCATAACCCCAGAGATAACTCTTCCTTGTCTGAGGAGGACAGGAAGGTGAGTTTGGGGCCAGTTCTTCCCCAGGCTATGGCTCCTCAGACATTGCGGCCTCAGGAAGAGGGCTGTTTTTACTTGTTCCTTATGTGACTTGCTAACGGAGCAAATAGGACTGATAACAGAACAATGACCAGAGTGAGGTTCAGCTCAGAGGCAGAGTGTATCAGCCACTGCAACCATCACCATCTTGACCATCCACTGACCCCAGACTCCCTCACCCTTTTTGGACATGCTTAGAGTTGCCTCAGTAAATGTTCACTTTGCAAGTAGAGATTAGCAGTGTCCTGTAGGGACTTATTGTGGTGTTATTGCTACACACCCAGTTAGAGAATCTCTCCAGTATTGTCACTGAGTTGAAAAGGTAGAGCTTTTGCCTAATGAAATCTTAGTTACTTGTGGTTTGTGCTTTTTAATTTATACCCACAGATGCTTGTATGAAATAAAGGAGCGGTCACACTACACTTCACGCTCCTTTCACTCCCATTCAGACGCGGGAGACCGGAAATGCAATCTCATGCAATGAAATTTTGCACTATGCTGCTGTGAAAAGTTCAAGTTTGGCAAACTCTGACCTGTGAATCTGGATGATCAGAAGACGTCTGAAGAATAGAAGATCAAAAAATCACACACTGACCTCTTGGCTCAAATTCAAACAATAAATATTTCAAAGCTGTGTGTGTTTATCGTTGCTTGAAAGTGAATGGACGGCATATTCTACGGCTGCACAATTAATCGTATTTTAACTGCGATCGCGATATTTGCCTCATATGGTTAATTAACCATAACCGTCTGAATTGTTTGTGAGCTTGCAAGCTCAAAAATATGATAGACCAAATCACAAGCTCTATCAATGCCCATTTTCACCTCAACTATAACCTGTCATGCACTCTTTAGAAGTTTGCCACTGACCAGTCGCAGAAGTTTACGAGTATTGTATGTGGCTCAACTCAACATCATAATGCGATGTTTCAGTAGTCTCAGGGTGGTTCAGTGATATATACACTATACTGTATATACAATACTATAAAGTGCTTTGAGTGCCTAGAAAAGCTCTGTATAAATGTAAGAAATTATTATTATTTATTAAAAACAGAACCCCTCGTGCATGACATATCCTGGTGCACTGCAATGTCGGAAATACTTTTTTGTACTCGAAGCCTAGTGTGACCGGGCTTAAAACCGTTTTTATTATTATTATTATGAAGTTATCTAGGCTCTTAAAATACTTCGGGTTTGGCCCTCTGCTCTGCTGAGATGAACAATCCTTAGAATCCCTTGAGATTTCCATCCGTATTGTCTTAATCATGTCAGTGCTGCTTCTCTTAATGTAATTATATAAGCCACTCAATGGTAATACAGCCCCACCAGCAGAAGGGAGCAATGCATCCTAGCAGAGTGGACCAGTAGTAAGTGGTCATTGTTCAATTTTAAATTCTCTCTTCTCCAAGTTCAGTGCTGGGCAAATTCTTTTTGAAAGTGAGCATCACTATGCCCTACTCACTGTGGAGGGCAGAGCACTTGAAGGGAGTATTCTGAAAGGTGCAGGGCATTACTGTTTGGTTAACCTTATACACCGATATATATTTTTGCAAAGTTATTTTGTTATCTTGATAACATAAAAGATTATGGCAAAAAAAAAAAAAAAAAACACAATCCATTATGTGTCTGGTTTAAATCCGAAACTCAAATTGTGTGTCTCTGTGTAGTGTTTTAATTTTTTGTGTAAATAAGGAAAATTTCCAGCTGATAGTCCTTGAGTGCATTACTGTAATTGAGGTTTTAAAATCCCAAGTAAGAAGTAATGAGTTTAGCTTTCAAAATGAATTGCAAGGATTCGCCACACAGGATCACATAAACCGCAAAATTAGTTGCTTAATGTCACCCGTTCACACATTGCTCTTCATGGGTGCAAAAATGGCATTTGGGTTTGCTTATAATGTTAAGCTTCACATATTATAAACTTAACCTGTTCCATTCAGGGATCACTTTATGTGGGAAGACAAATGTCTGGCTATACAAAACTATGAATACTGACTGTCATAAAACATTTCATCTTCATATTTCTGGCCATTCCCTTCCCTGAAGTGTTTGATTAAACCCTGTTTTGACTTTAGATTGCAGTAAAATTGAAGCGTTACTTGAATGACATGATGATGTGAGATAGTGGGTTAGAACCCACTAACTCCATAAACATGTTCCTCTCCAATTTGATTATTCTTTTATTTTTTTATTCCCTTTCCATGACCTGTCTCACCTCATTCCAATACAACAACTTTTACTCCCCCTTTTCTTCTCCTCCTGCTGCTTTTCCCCTGCCGCTGCCTCCTCTTACTTTCTCAAAACATCATTTTCCTCTTCCTACTCCACATCATCATCTTACCATGATGGATTCCTTCTTGCTCTTCTTCAATTTCCTTGTCCTCATTTTATCCTTTTAATTCTTTTTTTTTTTCTTATTATTATTATTCCTCTTCTACTCTCTCTTTAGTTTCTGGAATGAGGCACTGTTTTTTTCTATCATTTTGATTGACATCTGCAGCACTGGTGCTTCAAAGACCTTGTTATTGAGTTGACTTTTTAACTCTTGTCAAAGAGTTTGCTTGACAGATGGAGAAAAGCACATTCAATATTGTTAAACCTAGCTGACCTGCAGTTAAGAGCATGTTTGTTTATATAGACTGTGATTTGTGTTTGAGAGTCTTGTGCCCTCTGCTTCCTGGACACTTTAGCATAGATGCAGCATAAGCCAAGATAACCTCCTTAGATAGCCTCTGACCTCTGCGGTGCTATTGTGCGGACTGAAATATGGCTTGAGAAACAGGGAGCCACTTTTCCTTTTTTTTTTTTTCTGTACTCCGATACTGCTTATCATTTCCCTCCCAGCAGACTTTCACTGATGTTGAATGATACTTTAGCGCTCCTCCTTCCCTTTTTTTCCCCCGCTCCTCTCTGTCTACATTTTTTTTATTTCACTCAATCCAGAACCATGGATAGCAGTGTTTTTTGTTTGAACAGAGTAGGACAGACAGACCTCTCTGTTGGTTATCTGTGCACGTCAGTGTTAAGATAGCATAATGCTGTTCTCTTGACTTTTCCCATTAAAGTTAACAGATTTCTCACGGAAACCTCTTAGAAATGACAAAAAGTGGTGATGGTGCGAGAGTCAGAATGTATGGATGTTAAATAGACAGCTAAAGGGCTGTGCTTTTGAGACCGCCCTTTTGATTGACGGGAGTGGAAAAGATGAGTAGAGGTCATGCCCATTTTTGTCTGTTGTTCCATAGCAGCTCACTAACTGATTTTTCCACTGATTTGTCAGTTATCAGCCTTGTTTATATAATTGTTCACAAAACCTGGCATGAGACCAGGCTCATTAGCAGGTGAACATCAATAGCCCCACCACCTCAACTTCCTGCTTAGTTCAAAGGATAGCTAACCCAAAAATGAAAATTATGTCATTTACTCACCCTCATGTTATTATTAACCTATATGACTTTCTTTCTACCATTGAACACAAAAGGAGATGTTAGGCAGAATGTTATGAACTTTACAGCCTCAATCAATATACACTCTTATTGCATATGCTTTTTGGGTTGAAGTAACCCTTTAATGGTCCTACTAACTCTCTTTGCAATCTCTTGGAATAGCGAATAGTTTGGATTATCTCGATGACCGTTGGTTGGGCAGGCTCTCATGGCCTCACTAGTGTCCTGTGAGCTGGCTGTTACGCCCATGTGACTCCTCACCTCCAATTCATGCTGAGGAATGAACAAGCCATATTATCCGTGACACAACAACTATGATCTGGTCCAAACGTATCCTTGCGAAGGCACATCTTATGGCAAACTCTCTAGAAACATGTTGAACATGGGGATTGTTTATTCACGCAGCGCTCATTTTTCAGCAAGCTTAACGTTGATTTTCTGCCAATATAAGGGTTTGCAATAATTGACGGGTTAAGAAATGTCAGATGCACTTGTTTCATGTCAGAGACACTCATATCGACAGCATCAAATTTCAGTAGGTGTGACATCCCCTACCGTTATTGAGTTACTTAGTAGGTAGCTGGGTTATACACAATCTATTCCTCTATTATCCTCATGATTCCATTCTAATTTGATGGCTTCTCCCTCTGAGCACTTGAAAGTTTTATTGATCTCTTTAAGTGGAACTGCTGGTCCCTCATACTCATATTTGTTCACAGTGGAGGTTTTCTGCTGCTCTATCTGGTTTAGGATTTGCTCATCGTTCAGATTTATGATTGTGCCCTTCAGCCCTTTTTGCTGTGGTTCAAATCACAGCACACATACAGCCCATCATGACTCATCCCAGTTCAGTAGACTTTTAAAATACTTTTTTTTTTTTTTCAAGATGTAACCCGAGGCTACGTTGGCAGTTGAGTGTGTAGGCTTTTTAATATAGAACAGCCCACCTGTGCTATAGAAATTTTTTCTATAGATACTTTAACCTCTTTTTCTCCCTACTCCATCCCTTTCTCTTTCTCTTTCAGTTGTTTCAGCAAAGTGGGGGTTGTTGTTATTTCTTGCTTTACTAGACTGATCTCTCTTTTCTGTGATGGTTATTATCTATGTTATCATTACTCTGGCTCAAGCTCAACTGAGTTTGGTCTGCATGAGCCTCTAGAGCTGACGGCCTAGTTCCAGAGAACGCATCATACAACAATGAGAGCCAGAGAGCAGCCAGAGGTGAAAGAAAGGAGAACTAATGAGAAAAGTAATTAGAGGGGAAGGTATGGATGAAGTGAAAGTGATGTGCATAAAGAGGAAAAACTACTGTATGACAAAAGCATTGGTGAAAGGAGATATGGAATTCAACACAAAAGTTAAAGGAACAGCTCACCCAAAAATGAACATTTTGACATTAAATAATTGATCAGCTCCCGTAAACAGAGCACAAATCAAATATGGTGACATATCGGGGACCTGCGTAGCTCAGCAAGTAAAGTCGCAAGTTCGAATCCAGGGCGTGCTGAGTGACTCCAGTCAGGCTTCCTAAGCAACCACTTGGCCCGGTTGCTAGGGTGGGAAGAATCACGTTGGGTTAACTTCCTTGTGGTCACTATAATGTGGTTTGCTCTCGGTGGGGCGCATGGTGAGTTGTGCGTGGATCGCGGAGAGTAGCGTGAAGCCTCAAAACACGCTATGTTTCCATGGTAACGCACTCAACAAGCCACGTGATAAGACGCGCGGATTGACTGTCTCAGATGCAGAGGCAACTGAGATTTGTCCTCCGCCACCCAGATTGAGTCCCTACCACGAGGACTTCGAGCGCATTGGGAATTGGGGAGAAAAGGGGAAGAAATCCCCCCAAAAATATGGTGACATATAAATATAATTGAACTTCATTGGTTTATTTTTGGGTGATCAGTTCCTTCTCTTAGAAGTTTTTTTGTAGGTAGCAGTTAATTTGCATTTACCTCATTAAGTTGTTATAAATAACCTGACATTATTGGCTGATTAGTTGTGTGTAGGTGGCTGCTAGGTTACTATTGCATAGGGGATCATTACATAACAAGCTTGCCACCTGAGAAATGTTTTAGATTTATTACAGAAGTAAAGCGCAAATCAAACCTTGTTTTTCCAGAGCACTGCCAGAAATAGCAACAAGTTTAGGGGGAGAAAGAACACGATAGTCAATTCCCAACACCCCCTGGCTATTAACGAGAAGGGCTGTTCCTGCAGTGTTCCAAACAAACAGTGTGACGGTCAGAATAACTGCTTGGAACCCTTATCCAAATGGGCCTTAGCGAAGAGAGACAGTGTGAACGAGGGGTGACATTGAGGCTATGAGGAAAATGAGAGCAACACATCAATGTGCAACTTCATGTTTTCTTTTTTTGCCTCCCTTTCTTTCCATCATTCTTTGTTGTAGAAGAATGAGAGGAAGTGATAATCCAGCGCCCGTCCGCCCCCATGCCCCAGCTCCTCTCTAGCGTGGCCCTCTGTTTGTTCAGAGAGAGGCCGATAACGCTGTCAGGGGTCACATCGAGGTGAAAGAGACTGAGTGGAAGTTCATTGGGAGGTGAAGGTGAGGCGGAGAGGCAGAGCGGAAAGGTGAAACCCAGGTCATGGACGAGTTTGACACACTCGCTAGTGCTGTGTGGAATTCAAGTGCGTGTGTATGGGGGGGGGGGGATTACAAATGACAGCAGCAGAGCCAGGCCCCTTTCTCTCTCCCTCTCTTCTTCCTCCTCCTCCTCAGTGGCTGCTGTTGTCCTTTTTCTCTCGGCAAGGCTGCAGAACGTGCCAAAGGGAAGAAGAGAGAAGAGAGAAAACATGCAAATCTGAAAATCACTTATCTCACCCAGGTGCTTATCTGCCATAGTGTATGTGTGATGTCATGAAAAGTGTTGTTCATTAAGCACAGGTGGTTGAAGTGGGTGGCTTACAAACACACAGTTGTCTATTATGTACATTTCCTGTCATTATGGATGCATCTTCCTCGTGGTTTTATGGGTTCAGGACAGTGATTATTGTATATTAATTTGGCTTTTTTTCTGTTTGTAAGTTTTATGACATGTTTGATTGTGTTTGTCTGCATTCACATCAATCCACTGAATCTGTAATTTGTCTAAATATGTATACAGTATATATATTTATGTGTGTGTTTGTGCGTGTGTGTGTGCGTGCATGCGTATTTGTGCCAATGGCTCTAGAGAGCGAATGCTGAGGGTTGCATGTTTTGGCAAGGCTCCAGCAAGGTCAGTAACTGGCAGGGTCAATCACGGGTCATTACCGGCCAATTATTGGGTCAGATCCAGGTCACAATCGGGCTGAAACAGCCTCGCATTCAGGGCGAAAGAGTGTAAATGGCTGTTCCCTCTTTAATCTTCCTCCATTCTCCTTTAATCCCCTGCTTTGTCATGTTGCTTTCCCCTGTGTCTCTTCTATAATCTCATTTAGAGGTCCTGCTCACTTATGTAACATTGGGAGAAGTGAACAGGCCTGATCTATCAAGGACCAGCAATAGTGTCAAACTGTGTTTAATGAACTTGAATGATCTCTCTTTGTCTTCCCCTTACAACCACCAACATTTCTGTTTTTAGTTACTGGATCTCTTCACCCAGTGGGACTGGTCCACATATCTGGCTGACTACGGCCGCCCCACCTGCAAATACCTGAGGGTCAATCCACACACGGCACTGGCCCTCCTAGAGAAGTGAGTATCACTCTAACGCTCATCCCTTGCTCTCCTTATCCTTATACATGCACAGTCTTACTTTAAGGCCCAGTTAACACCTGGTATCAAGATGAGTTTTGGGTGATCCGATCACTAGTGGACAGGCGAGACACATCACTGTTTACACCTTGTCGAAAAATGTGTCCCAAATGAGTCCCTGTTGACCAGTTGTATTCAAAGCGGAGGGTCTCTGATTTCATGACAACATACATCAATCACTACATCAGTGTATAACTGCAGGTCAACAAAGTGCAAAAAAAGAATCAGTGAAAAAACAGTGCAGTGTTTTTCCCAATTATACTTGCATTTAATCCAAGCACAAACGTGACTTTTTGAGCAGATCTCTCAGTTATTTTAGTGGAGTACCTGTATTAACTTTTGGTGTGCATGCTGCTTATCAGTGTCATTGCCTGTTGATATCAGGCACCTTAAAGTAGTTCTTGTGAATGTTTATGTTTAAGACGCATTTGTTGATTGACTGTTGAATAGGTGATGCTTCATTGCTGTTCAAACGCATTTGAAAGGATGAGCGTTTAAACTTCAAACCCAATGTGGTGACATGTTATCGGCCACATTCTACCACATTCGAATGTGGTTCAAATATACAAACATTCCACATGTACACCTGTTTAGCATCGTCCTGTTTAAAACAGATTTTAATGCCAGGTGTAAATGGAGGCTAAGACATCATCCTATACTCATTTGATCTATCTGAACCTTTCTGTCTTTCCTCTCTGTCACTCCTGAGCAGGATTTCCCGATCGTAAGTACTCTGATGCATTTTGTGTTGGTGTGATGAGAGTGTGTCAGTGTTTATTAATACATATGATCAGTTTTGTGTTTATATGTTTGGATTGGTTCATATTATGCTTTTCATTGTACGATATATGCAAGTTTGGATCTTTATTGATGTGCATTTTTTTTTTGAATGCTTTTAAAAAAATAAAGCAATAGTAAGAGCTATGCAATATTGTGAATATGAGTCATGGCTAAAGTGCATTGTCAGGCACTATGTACACTTACTATATATACAATATGGCATGACCTCAAGTATGAAGGTAAAATAGTGCCTAAATTATTTGCATGCGCAGAGTGAGATTTGTAAAAGTGTAAATGAAGTTACAAGCGTGATGGACAAATTGCATGTGCAAAGTTAGATTTGTGAAAGCGTAACTAAAATTGCAAGTGTAAAAATAAATTGCTTGCACACACAATGTTTTGTAAAGGTGTAAATCAAGTTGCAAGTGTAAAAAAAATATTAGCAATACTTTAATGCTTTGCATAAGTGTAATTCATGTGTTGTAAATCTGTAATTTCATATCAACACAACGTAAATGTGGTAAATTTTTGCCACTGTTTTTGTGCCTAAACATGAACAAAAACATTGCAAACCTGCAATCAGAGATATGCAAGCAAAGAAAAGGTGTCATTAAAAAAAGCAAAACAGATTGACTGAGTAGCATCAGTCTGTATATGTAAAATAAACTACTGCAAACATGTAAATGATTTGTGTTTGTGGCATAAATATTTTTCAGCTCACTGCAATAGTCCTGCGTTTGATAAATCTGGTTCCAGAGGTGGGGGACTCGAGTTAAATGACTATTCTGACTCGAGTCGAAAATTTAAGGACCTGTGACTTACTTGATTAAATGCAGAAAATTACTTGACTTCGACTTGAATTGGATAGCTCGACAATGACTTGAATTGTTTCATGTTATGTGCTTTTATAGTAATAAAATACTATTAAAAAAAAAACTAAAAATAATGAAATTAATGTTTTTGAAAAAAACCTTTTGGAATTTTTTTTTCATTTTTTATGGATAATTCCGAAAGCTGTCTGTCATTTTGACTCAGTGCATCTGTTTTATTTTAACCATCTTTACAAAGCTTCACTCACTCTCTCTTTCACTCCCGTGCATGATAATAAAGCACAACAAAGTAGTCTGTAAGAAAAAAAAAATTGGCACGCCAATTATACCTGAATTTAAGCTAAGCATATATGTGACATTTCTAGCAGTTAGTGGAGTACCTGTATTATATCAGCTTAGGTTGTGCATGCTTCTCATCTGTGTCACCACATGTGATATTAGGCACATTGAAGAAGCTCCATCAAGTTTTTGTGCAGGAATGTGTATGCATGATTATTTCCTTTAAAAGCAACACGTAAGTTTAAAACTCGGTTGATTGACAAATAGAACTTACCTGTTACATACACCAATCAGCCACAACATTAAAACCACCTGCCTAAGATTGTGTAGGTTCTGCATTCTGAGATGCTATTCTTCTCACCACAATTGTACAGAGCGGTTATCTGAGTTACCGTAGACATTGTCAGTTCAAACCAGTCTGGCCATTCTCTGTTGACCTCTCTCATCAACAAGGTGTTTCCGTCCACAGAGCTGCGGCTCACTGGATTTTTTTTGTTTTTGGCACCATTCGGAGTAATTCTAGAGACTGTTGTGAGTGAAAATCCCAGGAGATCAGCAGTTACAGAAATAATGAAACCATCCTCAAAAGTTTGTATACCCTTGGAGAATTGGTAATATATGTACCATTTTTAAAGAAAACATGAGTGAGCAGGCAAAACACATTTCTTTTATTTCTTATGGGATTCATATTCAAATGTAGATAACAGATTGGCACGATCATAAAACAAAACATGGCAACAAAGGAAAAAATGAAATGACCCCTGTTCAAATGTCTGCATACCCTTAGTTCTTAATACTGTGTATTGCCCCCTTTAGCATCAATGACAGTGTGCAGTCTTTTGTAATAGTTGTCAATGAGGCCCCAAATTCTTGCAGGTGGTGTAGCTGCTCATTTGTCTTGGCAAAATGTCTCCAGGTCATGCAAAGTCTTTGGTCGTCTTGCATGAACCACACGTTTGAGATCTCCCTGGAGTGGCTTGATGATATTAAGGTCAGGCGACTGTGATGGCCACTCCAGAACCTTCACCTTTTTCTGCTGTAACCACTGGAGGGTCAACTTGGCCTTGTGCTTAGGGTCATTGTCATGCTGGAAAGTCCAAGAGCGTCCCATGCACAGCTTTCATGCAGAAGAATGCAAATTGTCTGCCAGTATTTTCTGATAACATGCTGCATTCATCTTGCCATCAATTTTCACAAGATTCCCCTTGCCTTTAGAGCTCACCGCCCCCCCTCCCCCCCCCCCAAACATCAGTGAGCCACCACCATGCTTCACGGTGGGGATGGTATTCTTTTCACTATAGGCCTTGTTGACCCCTCTCCAAATATAGCGCTTATGGTTGTGACCATAAAGCTCTATTTTGGTCTCGTCACTCCAAATTGCAGTGTGCCAGAAGCTGTGAGGCGTGTCAAGGTGTTGTCAGGTATATTGTAACTGGGCTTTTTTTGGCATTGGCGCAGTAAAAGCTTCTTTCTGGCAACTTGACCATGCAGCTAATTTTTGTTCAAGTATCGTCATATTGTGCTCCTTGAAACAACCACACCATCTTTTTCCAGAGCAGCCTGTATTTCTGCTGAGGTTACCTGTCAGTTTTTCTTTGTATCCCGAACAATTCTTCTGGCAGCTGTGGCTGAAATCTTTCCTGGTCTACCTGACCTTGGCTTGGTATCAAGAGATCCCTGAATTTTCCACTTCTTAATAAGTGATTGAACAGTACTGACTGGCATTTTCAAGGCTTTGGATATCTTTTATATCCTTTTCCGTCTTTATAATGTTCCATTACCTTGTTACACAGGTCTTTTGACAGTTCTTTTCTGCTCCCCATGGCTCAGTATCTAGCCTGCTCAGTGCATCCACGTAAGGGCTAACAAACTCTGACTATTTATACACAGACACTAATTGTAATTTAAAAAGCCACAGGTGTGGGAAATTAAACTTTAATTGCAATTTAAACCTGTGTGTGTCACCTTGTGTGTCTGCAACAAGGCCAAACATTCAAGGGTATGTAAACTTTTGATCAGGGCCATTTGGGTGATTTCTGTTATCATTATGATTTAAAAAGGAGCCAAACAACTGTGATAATAAATGGCTTCATATGATCACTGTTCTTAAATAAAAGACAGTTTTTTTGCATGATCAGTCATATTTTCAAAATCAATGCCAAAGTTTCATAATTTCTGCCAGGGTATGCAAACTTTTGAGCACAACTGTGTGTGTGTGTGTGTGTGTGTGTGTGTGTGTGTGTGTGTGTGTGTATATGTATATATATATATATATATATATATATATATATATATATATATATATATATATATATACACACACACACACACAAACACACACACACAGTTGAAGTCAGAAGTTTACATACTCTTAGGTTGAAGTCATTAAAACTAATTTTTTAACCACTCCACAGATTTCATATTAGAAAACTATAGTTTTGACAAGTCGTTTAGAACATCTACTTTGTGCATGACATGAGTAATTTTTCCAACAATTGTTTACAGACAGATTGTTTCACTTTTAATTAACTATATCACAATTCCAGTGGGTCAGAAGTTTACATACACTAAGTTAACTGTGCCTTTAAGCAGCTTGGAAAATTCCAGAAAATTATGTCAAGCCTTTAGAAAATTTGCCAATTAGCTTCTGATGGGAGGTGTACTGAATTGGAGGTGTACCTGTGGATGTATTTTAAGGCCTAGTTTCAAACTCTGTGCCTCTTTGCTTGACATCATGGGAAAATGAAAAGAAATCAGCCATGACCACAGAAAAAAAATTGTGGACCTCCACAAGTCTGGTTCATCCTTGGGAGCAATTTCCAAATGCCTGAAGGTACCACGCTCATCTGTACAAACAATAGTACGCAAATATAAACACCATGGGACCACATAGCCATCAAACCGCTCAAGGAAGGAGATGCATTCTGTCTCCTAGAGATGAACGTAGTTTGGTGCAAAAAGTGCAAATCAATCCAAAAGCAACAGCAAAGGACCTTGTAAAGATGCTGGAGGAAACAGGTAGACAAGTATCTATATCCACAGTAAAACGAGTCCTATATTGACATAACCTGAAAGGCTGCTCAGCAAGGAAGAAGCCACTGCTCCAAAACCGTCATAAAAATGGCAGACTACAGTTTGCAAGTGCACATGGGGACAAAGATCTTACTTTTTGGAGAACTGTCCTCTGGTCTAATGAAACAAAAATTGAACTGTTTGGCCATAATGACCATTGTTATGTTTGGAGGAAAAAGGGTGAGGCTTGCAAGCCAAAGAGCACCATCCCAACCGTGAAACATGGGAGTGGCAGCATCATGTTGTGGGGGTGCTTTGCTGCCGGAGGGACTGGTGCACTTCACAAAAAAATTAAAATTATATGGATATATTGAAGCAACATCTCAAGACATCAGCCAGGAAGTTAAAGCTTGATCGCAAATGGGTCGTCAAGGTATTGGAGTGGCCATCACAAAGCCCTGACCTCAATCCGATAGAAAATTTGTGGGCAGAATTGAAAACGTGTGCGAGCAAGGAGGCCTTTAGACCTGACTCAGTTACACCAGTTCACCAAAATTCCAGCAACTTATTGTGAGAAGCTTGTGGAAGGCTACCCAAAAATGTTTGACCCAGTTTAAACAATTTAAAGGCAATGCTACCAAATACTAACAAAGTGTATGTAAGCTTCTGATCCACTGGGAATGTGATGAAAGAAATAAAAGCTGAAATAAATCATTCTCTCTGCTATTATTCTGACATTTCACATTCTTAAAATAGTGATCCTAACATCTTAAATGTATTTGGCTAAGGTGTATGTAAACTTCTGACTTCAGCTGTTTATTACAGCAGTACAAAATTACAACAAAAATGTTGATTTAAACAAAACGTTGATTTAAAGAGCACCTATTATGGTTTAAAGGTCTCATACAATAGATTTACATGCATCCAAGGTCAAAAAACACTTAGATTTGCTCATAATTTAAACTGCAGCATTACCTTTTTTCCCAGTGTCAAAAACGACTCATTCAATGATCCGTTCTAAAGGATTCATTCTAAACTCCTTTCAGAGAGCCTACTCTGCTCTGATTGGTCAGATGTCCCAGTCTGTTGTGATTGGTCTACCGCTTAGTGTAGTGTTTGAGGGCGGGGCAAAGCTGTTCGCAAGCAGCCAGTGAAGACCAGAGGCGGGTTTTTTGTTTCCAAATTATGTAGGTTAGTACAGGAAGTAAGTTTGGAATTACTAACGACTCGTTTCAGGTGTTCAGAATCAGTTCTTTCTTTTGGGAGTCAATAACTCCATTTGCCTTGCACTTTGATTTTTGAAACTTTGCAGACTTTTTTACATTCACAAACAGCTATATAACACACTACATGAAAGATAATATTGAAAAACCATAATAGGTGCTCTTTAAACTACAGATGAAATAACAGTTTAAACAGAACCATTAATTTAAGTGCTTTAATAGAATTATAAGCTAAGATTTATGCCTTTTAACCCTCCAAAAATTGTGCCTCACTGAAACCTCGATTTGTGCTGCTGCTGCTTTTTTTTTTTTTTTTTTAAAGAAAAGGAGGGATAAGTCTAAATAAATTTTGTGGTAATCAACATTATACCACAACTGCTGCCAGTTGAGCTTAATTTGTATTTTTACCCAGAAAATTCCTTGAATGTAGTTCTCAGATATACAGTATGTATAATTCAGAAAAATCATCATTCCTCAGGGGTGGGGATAAATAAGTAATTCAACCTGTCTCCTTGATTCTGTTTTGTACTGTGACTTGACTTGACTATAAGCAGGACTCGATTTGATTTGCTTGAAGTGAACCACTGACTTAGCTTGTCTTGCTTGACTGTATGCACTGCTGACCTGTGACTTGACTGGGGGTTTGTAGGTAAGGACTTGAGACTTGCACATGTGTGACTTGCTCCCACCTCTGTCTGGTACATATATCATGACATGTTACAAATGTTCAAACAGTTGAGCTCAATATTTGTACATTTAATATATTTTCATATATTCAGTTTACCACAGAAGTGCAATAAACTAAGTCAGTGCGGACGCTTTTATTCTTTTACACACACGCGGCCAATAATCCCTAACACTCAAAAACACATTTGGCAGCATCCATCTTTTTGTTTGTTGAAATTAGCCTGCACGATATATAATTTATCAAAATATCGTAAACGTATATGTCGCAGGTTTGCGATTTGCTGCTGTGGTCTGTGTGGATATATCAAAGAATGGGTTTCAATTAATGGATTGTCCATTGAAATTATTCCTATCAATCTCAGTGTGGACTGACAACAAGCACGTTATACCAAAGCAGAAAGCATGTCTACGGCAACCATTTTTCAAAATAAAATATTGAATCCCATATTGAATGAAATAATTTTGAAATTAATACGAACATGAATTACAGTGTAATAATAAAATATTTTATAACACAGATTCTTTTAGGATATTCCAGAATATGGTGAAATTAACTTTATATTCATATATATAAAAAAAAAATTTAAAAAAATGCAAACAATTGAAGATGAATTTTAATATCTGCTACAGAGCTAATGGTAAAAAAAAGACCTTTGGGATAGAAGGTCCTTTTTTTTCCAGTAAACAATTTATTTGGGCAGTGGGGGTTCCGATGTTCTGTGCACTCTTATCGTATCGCATGTCACATTTTCCAACAGCTTATCACATATCCCATTTTTCCTCCATATCGTGTAGCCCTAGTTGAAATCCTGAAGTGTGTCGCACACTATCACACTCATAAAAGCAAGCATTCTGTTCTAGGCATGGTGATCATATCAATGGTAGGCAGCAATCTGTAATAAGGCAGCGATGCATATTGTCACCCAGCATTAGAACAAATGAGATTCACAGGATGAGTTGATGGGAGGAGACCACTAATCTACAGTGAAGCCACTGAAGTTATGTTTATCTATATCAAACAGTATACCTCTAACAAACTTCAGTGGCAAACGGATCAACTGAAAATAAACAAGTTCACTGAAACCGAGGTAAGATACAAAAAGACATTTTCAGACGTACTTATTGTGAAAATGGAGTGGTGGTGGCGTAGTGGGCTAAAGCACATAACTGGTTCAGTCCCCACAGCCACCAACATTGTGTCCTTGAGCAAGGCACCTGTCAGTCATTGAGGGTCTATGGCAGTTGGGGAATACCAAGATAGTCGTTTGAACACTTCAGGTGGCTTCACCTCCTGCTGGCTAGTGTACCATTGCATCAGCAATCTAGTTCTTTTTGTATATAATTGGAGGAGACTGATGTTGGAGTTGGTTTGTGGCTGGTTGTGATAACAGACATTGCTTCAGTAATGACCTCTGTTACAGACTGAATCTCTCTAACAAAATTTGTAGTTTGCATAATTGTTCATTGAAAGGGGTTGTATTCACTTTTGTAGCATTTTATTTGTTCCTTGGCTAATCCAATGGCTCATTCTCGTGGAAGTAGGATGGCTAAAATCGCTTAAAGCACCTTTAAGGTGGTCGCACACCGGACACATCTACGGGACGACACATAGCATCCTTAAATTCTAAACCATTGTTTTCTATGAATGTGCACACACAACCGCCGCCATTTAGCATCTATAGACTTTGGATGCTGCTCAAAATTGTGCCACGCGCTGAGTACCGCTTATAGACATCACTTTGTTAATTCTTGAATAAGCACAAAGTGATTACTGCAGTTTCACTGTTTTGGACTGCCACCTCCATTCACCGCACCAGCATGTTCTGTGTGTGATACCTATGCATTCTCCTAACGGGCGGTTTTTGCTACTATATCTTTAAGACTTATGTATGTAAATGACTTCTGTTATTGCCTAAATTATTTTATTTGGTTAAATTCTTTATTTATGAATAGCTTAACTAACTTTTTTATTTCAAAGCAATCATCAGGCTGAGGACTAAAGACTACATAGAAGAGAAAAATGACTTTTAAATGCCTGAAGGATGATGTATTGCTTCAGTATTTTGTCAAACTCTGAGAACTTTGGCAAGGTTTGTCTGGTTGCAAGGAATGTGCGTGCATTGGCTCAGTAATCTCCATGCTACTGAGAATGAGCGTTTGGCACAAGTGGCAGAAAAGTGAGCGGCCTCATTAGAACCACCATGCAGAACAGCTCCAGGATTCCTGCAAGAAACCACCATGTGGAAAGTCTCTCTTTAAGCACACAATGGTAGTCTCCATGGTTGAAGTCGGTGCCATTCCTTTAGGTCTTTAGGGGTGCAACACCCTGTGACCAACATGGCATGCGAGTGGAAGTGGCGCCCCACTCTTATCATCTTATCTGGCCTGTTTTCAGGTCATATGCTCTACAACCATTGTAGTGAGGTTATTGAATGACAGATTTTCCAAATTTTCATTGAATTAGAAAGACCAGATATGTTTTAAAGAAGTCATTCTACTTTCTTTGTTTCCCTATTTTTTTCTTTTTTTTTTTTTTCGGCCTGTCTGCCTGCCTGCTTCGAGTTGTAGGTTGATTTACCAGTATTTTATTTGGGAATAAATGAAAATGTCTTATGTTCTACAGATGACTTAAGATTCAGAGCCAAGGAAAACAATCATTTGCTGCATCTTTTTTTAATTAGATGATTTCATACACTTCCTTCATTTATTGTTTGCAGGATGAAGGACACCAGCCGTAAGAACAACATGTTTGCTCAGTTCCGTAAAAATGACCGGGACAAGCAGAAGCTCATAGACACTGTCGTCAAACAGCTGAGAAATCTCATCGCCTCCAACCAGGCCTGAGAAAACATCAGTGGGACGGCCTACTTCCTGATGAGTTACCACCACCAGAGGGTGTGGACTGTGCGTTCACATTTCCATCAGTTGAATGTGTTATTTTCCAGACCATTACAAAACACACAAAGACTCACACACTTAGATGGCATTTAATATGAGCGTGCACCTCAAAAGTGCATCTGCTTAACACAGTGAAATCTGCCGTCCTGTGCCTGTGTGATATGGTGTCCATTTCAAATTTGCATTTGAGTCTTCATATATGACTACATAAGCACAGTAAGGATGCAAGATCACCCTTTTCTGTAAAACAGGAATTTTGTTGCCTTTTATTGTCTCGACTTCAGCTTGTTACAAAAGACTTTTGTTCTGTCACATTAACTTCCTGTGACAGTTTAAATTGCCATTACAATAGTGCTGAAGCCAGATTATTATTTGTCTTTTTTTCCAACTACTGTTACACTGTGGTTGATATCGTTGCTTTAATCAATGCAAAGGTAAAAGTAACAGGAACTCCAACTGGGCTCAAAAGTTACTTTCATAATGTCAAATTACAAAACAAATGTAACAATATCTGTGAGATTATGATATAAAGTGTTGATCATAATGAGGGAAGTTTTACTGACTTCTCTACACAGGGAATCAAGTAACTGCCCTCACCTCAGTTAAATTCTTTACAAGTAATTGTATTCTAGACATGTCCCCATACTTGTTTAGCTATAGTCCATTACTGCTAAGATATTAAATGTATGGTTTGCTTGTATACTTGATTCATAATTGACTTGCAGTTGTGTGACGGCTTTGGATGAGTTTAGTTTACTATTGTCACCAAAATGACCGGGATAATGTGGTTAAGATGTTTTCTGATTGGACTTCCAAAATGCAGAAAAGAGGCCTATGTCTTTCGTTTTCATTAATTCCAAATATATTAGCCAGCGTTGAATACAAGAACTGACAGAAGTTGTGTAAGAATAGGGGTACCTATGGTACTCAGATGTCACACATTACCCTTATATAACTACCTTATGAATTACACATAAAGAGAATTATATACGAGCATGCTAAAGTCTATTTTTTTCGGACTGCACATTTGTGTGTGTGTGTCTACTATGCGAGTTTGTTTGTGTGCACCGCTGTACATTAAAACTAATATGAATTTCTTTTAGTAAACCATGTCGTCTTGCCGCTGTTTTTTTCTCTGATAGAAATGTGGGTGCAATATTACGTCTTATTTTCTTTTCAAATGCAACAGGGTTTTAGGTAGCAAAGATTGTCTTGTTTAAAAGGATTTTTTTGTTTTGTTTCATTTTTGTTTTTACTTGCACAAATGTGTGTTTGAAGCCTGTCCCTTACAATGAATGCAAAATCATTCAAATATAAAGGGAATTTTCTTCATGTTTGGGGACAAAACCTGTTATGACAGATTATTTTATGAGTTGTGTGAGCATGTGTGCCTGTGTGCACGTGCTCGCCAAATGGTGTTTTCTAGATTCAGCTCTTACCGTCTGCCTTGACTTTTTATTGCCATGCCAATAATTGATTATGGAGTTTTCCGCACAGCACCTGGACTTGGATATATGACCAAGGAATGGACCTGTGTTGTGTGAGAGAGAGTGCACGAGAACATGCTGCCCTTGCAGACAGCTGTGATTGTAGAGAACATTACTGATTTGTTTCACTCTTTACAGAGAGAGATGCACCGTACAGATTGTTATATTAAACCACTAATTACATAATTGTTTTTCTATACTAATAATTTCAAGAAATGCATAATAAATCAATTGAGAATGTGTCTTGTAGACTTTTATTTAGCATTTCAGTTATTTAATTCTTCAGTGCTGCACATTCATAGACAATAAAGGAGCCACTGGTTTTCCCACAAGTCATTTCTTGACTTAACAGTGAAAGCATCTGATAATGGAGTTTACAATGGCATATGATTTTTTAGATTTTTACCAAAAGTGACTTACTAAATTAAGTATACTTAAATCTTAACAGTCCCACAACAGTAGCATATGTGTGTTCATATGAAGTCACCCTGTTCAACAGTATGCTTGATGAAATATGAATTAGTGTTTTTAAAAAAATGTTTAGCCAGACTTCAAGTTGTAGTGTAGGAACCACCCATACCGCAATTTATAAAAGTGCTGGATTGTTATGGTGGTAAATGATGGCTGATTTCACTATGTAACACAATTTTTGTTCCTGGGTAGTAAGTGTTATTTCTTAATTGCTTATGCCTCAAAAGTATAGAAAATGGCTATTATTCCCCACAAACTTTGCTTTTGTGACCAGGACAGTGATATTTTGAAATGTACCTATTTCCAATGAGAAAACAGGTGAATTTGTGTCTTTTCACATAAAGTCAGAAAAAAACTACAAATCCAAAATCCTCCTTAATCTGTGGTCCGACGAAGACACCAGCTTTGACCTTTGCCTCAGAAAGCTTAGGGAAGAAGTCTTGAAGGTACTTGAAGTCTGCTGACTACTTATCTAGAGCTCTGACAAATTGTTTCATAAGGCCCAATTTGATGCGCAGTGGTGGCATCAGCACCTTCCAGGGGTCCACCAGTGGCTCCCACTTGACGTTGTTCCTCCCCACAGAGAACTCGGTCCGCTATCGTCAGTCCCACCTGTGGTAGTGCACCTTGGTGTCCCTGCTGTCCCAATGGCAAAGATAGCAGGGAAACTTGGTAAAACTGCCTTGGAGGCCCATCAGGAATGCCACCATTTTGAAGTCTCCTATGACCTCCCAGACATACTCATCATACTTCAAGGCGTCCAGCAAGGTTTGATGCTGTTGTAATCATCTTTGAGGTGCACCGAGTGAGCCAGAGGAAGAGACGGGTACTTGTTACCATTATGGACCAGCATGGCTTTGAATATTAATTTAGTATAAATACGTTAATTTGGATTTATATGTTGTTTTTTTCTGACTTTATGTGAACGAAAAGACACAAATTCGCCCGTTTTCTCATTGGAAATAGGTAGATTTCAAAATATCACTGTCCTGGTCACAAAAGCAAAGTTTGTGGGGAATAATAGCCATTTTCTATACTTTTGAGGCATAAGCAATTAGGAAATAACACTTTCTACCCAGAAAAAAATAAAATAAAAAAATTGTTACACAGTGTTTTTAGATGAGACCTTAGATGAACTTGAGCTACCTTTAACTTTTCTAAGGGACACCAAGTAAACAACATTCCTCTTTCATTTTCTTGCTCTATATCTTACTCCATCTTCCGTTATTTCATTGTGGCACAAAACCTGCCTTATCCAATTCTACGCGATCACTGTCACATCACGCAGTGTGGAATGTCTCCTTCCACCTCCATTTATGTCTGTGTGGAGAGCATCACTGAATTGACCACACCACAAACACATTTTCCTTTTCCACTTCTTCATGCTCTCAGATGTTTTGAGCGAGTCGGGCAAAACAAATCTTTTGGGGCTCACTTGAGCATGACAGGCTTTTTGTCAGGGTTCAGGAACCAAGCAGTGTCAGCTTAGAACCGCATGATGAATCCTGCCTCCTACTGCCCATCTCAGCACCCGTTTCACTCCCTCTGGCCCCGGGACTGAGGGCAAAGTTCGGAAGTTCTGGCAGCTATGGGTCTGTTGTGCCAACTGTAAAACTGAAGATTAATTGTTTCTTCATACGGCCCAAGATAAAGAACTTGCTTGAATGATTTATACTTTTGTCATATGACCCATGGTGAAGGAATTCAACGATCCAGTCCTCTTGGACAGTTTTCTTTAACACTTAAATAGGCTGTAATTTTATGCAAGATGTCCACGGACAAGGGTGACTTCACATCCTTTGTGAGTAAAGATGGCTTCAAGTCACGCATATACTGCTTGTTTCTGTTTTCTAACCCTTTGAACAATAGATACAAAAGCAGAGGAAAGTCGAGAATTAATTGAAACATCAGCTGAAAGAGCAAAGAACACATTCTTGCACAGGAAAGAAATATTATGCCTGAGGAGTAAGTGTGGACAGTTTTCCTTGCACAGTCCCAAACACAAACAATTTACCCGAACTTTGAAGCTACCACTTACAGTTGAAGTTAGAAGTTTACATACACCTTAGCCAAATACATTTAAACTCAGTTTTTTACAATTTATGGCATTTAATTGTAGAAAACATTCCCTGTCTTAGGTCAGTTAGGATCACTATTTTAAGAATATGAAATGTCAGAATAATAGTAGAGAGTATTATTTATTTCAGCTTTTATTTCTTTCATCACATTCCCAGTGGATCAGAAGTTTACATACACTTTGTTAGTATTTGGTAGTGTTGCCTTTAAATTGTTTATCTTGGGTCAAACGTTTTGGGTAGCCTTCCACAAGCTTCTCACAATAAGTTGCTGGAATTTTTGCCCATTCCTCCAGACAGAACTGGTGTAACAGAGTCAGGTTTGTAGGCCTCCTTGCTCACACACACTTTTTCAGTTCTGCCCACAAATTTTCTATCAGATTGAGGTCAGGGCTTTGTGATACTCCAATACCTTGACTTTGTTGTCCTTAAGCCATTTTGCCACAACTTTGGAGGTATGCTTGGGATCATTGTCCATTTGGAAGACCCATTTGTGACCAAACTTTAACTTCCTGACTGATGTCTTGAGATGTTGCTTTAATATATCCACATAATTTTCCTTCCTCATGATTCCATCTATTTTGTGAAGTGCACCAGTCCCTCCTGCAGCAAAGCACCCCCACAACATGATTCTGCCACCCCCATGCTTCACAGTTGGGATGGTGATCTTTGGCTTCCAAGGCTCAACCTTTTTCCTCCAAACATAACAATGGTCATTATGGCCAAACAGTTCAAATTTTGTTTCATCAGACCAGAGGAAATTTCTCCAAAAATTAAGGTATTTTTATGGCACTGGAATTGTGATATAGTCAATTAAAAGTGAAACATTCTGTCTGTAAACAATTGTTGGAAAAATTACTCATGTCATGCACAAAGTAGATGTCCTAAACGACTTGCCAAAACTATAGTTTGCTGATATGAAATCAGTGGAATGGTTAAAAAATGAGTTTTAATTACTTCAACCTAAGTGTATGTTAACTGATTTCAACTGTAGATGAATATGTGTATGTTTTTAACAGGGGTGTAAAGTAATTGAGTAAAAATACTTAAGTATTATACTTAAGTATTATTTTTTGGGATTTATACTTTACTCAAGTGCAATTTAAACAGAATACTTGTACTTTTACCAAAGAAAAAATAGTACTTTTTACTCCTTACTATTTTATTTAAATTTAAAAAGTGCTCTACATTTTTGCAGATTATTTTCATTCCTCTTACTGGACTGAAGCCACCTTTTCACTGTATCTGACAAACGACAGTACGAAGTGAGAAACAATGACGGTTTTTGTCCTAAACTTTATTCTACACTTGCTACTTCTACAGATTGGACAGTTATGATGTCAAAAATGATCATTCAAGTTGCAAATATATTATATATATATATATATATATATATATATATATATATATATATATATATAAAGGCTTTTGTAATTAAATATGTACATGTCATTTATTTCTACACTTGCCTTCATATTTAAATCATATCTATGAATTTCTACTCCCTATTTGCTGAATTATTATTGTTATTGTTGTTAGGCAACAATTAATTATAATAATAACTATAAAACCAGCAATGATAATGATGAAAATAATGATGATAAAATAATGGAATCTGTGCAAATATTAATTATGAATTCATCCATATGCTCAACAGCAAGGTTTGGTAGCAAACCTCAGAAAACAATTCACAAAACCAGCAACATTACTAACTTGCAGTATTTAGATTTATTTTTTTTATCTTTCTCTATGTCTCAAGGGGCTGGGTGCTCTGACATTGCAATTTGTGCGTGCCTTCTCCCATACAATGAACACCACGTGATTGGCAACGTTTTTGCTAAATAAAATTATGTTGTTCATTACACCTCTCAGGGCAGTTCCTAAGTGAAATTCCACTGTGTGGCACTAAAAGCAAGTGAAATGTTCTCCTAACAGATGAGGTTTTTAAGGTTAATGTTCTATCAACATTTAGACCTCCCTACCCTAAACCTTAAACCTAAACATAACTGATAGTTTCATGAAGAGCAAATCTGAGATGAAAAACACAATTTCTGAAACAACCAGGTAATTTTGTGGTGCTTCTATGACACTATCGGCTCACGCGTCACCCGCATGCTCTTCAGGACTCGTACCCTTTACGTCACAAGTGCAACACTCTATCAGTTGAGCTTCCGTGCAATTTGATCACACTCGAACAAGCTTGTAAATGTATTTGATTATGTAACGCAAGCGTTAAAATGAGAAATGACAGTCGTCGGAGACAGTAAAAAGGCGATTTAACATCCTCATTCAATTTCCTCTCTTGATTTCATTGTAGCAAGGAAAAACTTTTACTTTTTACTTTTTAATACTTAAGTACAATTTTATGTGAAAACTTTTTTACTTTCAAGTATGTTTTTGGCTAGATACTTGAACTTTTTATTCACTCAGTATCCATACTTTCACTTATGTATAATTTCTGAGTACTTTTACACCCCTGGTTTTTAATATATCCTGATCTTTTCTGGACCACATATACCTAGAATGCCATTCTGATGCTTGGTTAAATAACTTGTGGATTCGTGTGTGTATGTGTGTGTGAGAGAGAGAGAGAGAATCAGGGAAAGGGATGAAAGACAAGACACAGTCTCATCTTGCGATCTAGATCAGGCATCACATTTACATGTTGCTTTGAGCAGAATAAAAAGATTTGGGCCACTACAAAGAAAAAAAAAGATGACCTGTAAAAGCTGATTCATCTCCCAGATAGTGCTAAAACACATCATGATAAAATAGACATACTTTGCATTTTACAAAACTTTAACAAAACTCTTTCATAGAAATTATCCACTCTTGCATACACATAGGTGTAAGTAATGACTGACAATGAACCATTGAATTAATTGGGGTCATTTTTTTATGATTAATATTTTTATTGATTCCTGCATCAAACACAGAATAGCAAAACATAAATACATGGAATCAGCATTTAACTCCCACTACCAGCCGACATCCAACCCCTTAAAATCACTTGTCTGGCGATCATAACACTGGTTAGGACCCAATTTTTTATATGTTTATTCCCTATATTGATGACCACCCCATCGCCTAAAATACAGTCTGGGGCAAAATGAAATTTGAGTGCCCAAAACGTCACATATAAATCTCTGAATCTTCAACCAAAATTCTTGGATCTTAATACACCCCCAAAAAACATGGATTGCGTCTCCATCTTCTGATTGGTATCGCCAGCAGTTGGGTGTGTCTTTAAGACAAAGCCTATACAAACTAGAGGGGGTCCAATAGAATCTATGTAAAATCTTGAATTGCATAAGGCGAACCCTTGCATCTCTAGATGCAGACTTGACATTTTTTTTTAATCCTAGTCCACACTCCTTCCTCCAATACCAAGTTTAAATCTATCTCTCATAATCTCTTGGTAGACGTTAAATGTTAGTCCCCCAGACTTTGAATTAACAGAGAGTAATACATTGATGCCTCATGACCTTATGACCTCATGACTCCAAAAGCAGTAATCACCTCTCCCAGAGTTTCTGCCACTTTAGAGGGATGTATGCTACTCCTGAAAACAATACAGAGCAGGTGGCGCAGCTGTAAATACCTATAGAACTGAGATCTGGGAATCCCAAAATGTTGAACAAAATTTTCAAAAGATCTCAACATTCCACTCTCATACAGGTCACCGAGTGTAGTAACCCCCCTCACAATCCACTCTGACCAGCAGAAAGGGGACTTATAAATACATAATTTAAGGTTCAGCCATTTGCTTGAGGCAACATTTAAATAAATGTCCGAATTAAACACTCTGGACACCTTCGTCCATACCGAGTGCAAATGCGAGATAACGGGGTGTAACTTAACTTCTCCGGTTAGTTTGATAGAAAGGCTTTGCAATGGCAAAATAGGGGCAAGAACGTCCTGTTCAATACAAAACCAGGGAGGGGCTCTCAAAGCTGGAAGCAACCAATGAGCCAAATGTCTGAGACCGAATGCATAATAATAAAACAAAATCTTGGGTAGGCCTAGCCCACCTTTGTCAATCGGCCTATGTAACTTATTAAAATGTAATCTAGGATGCTTACCATTCCAAATGAAGGTCTTTGCTATGCTATCAAATTGCTTGAAATAAGAGAGGGGGACATCTACAGGGAAAGACTGTAGCAGGTAGTTACATTTTAGAATACAATTCATTTTAATAACATTAACCTTCCCAATCACAGATAAATGTAATGAAGCCCACCTGCCCACATCGCTCGAAAACCTTTTTATTAAGGGATAAAAATTAATTCTAAATAAATCAGACAAATTTGCTGGGAATAAAATGCCCAAATACTTAATTCCCTGTTTGGACCACTGGAAGGCACCCGGCTGGAAAGCCGTTACTGGGCAGTATGCTATTAGAGCCAAAGCTTCGGATTTAGACCAATTGACTCTGTATGCTGAGAAATTAGAAAAGGAATTAATAATTCTGTGGAGGCAAGGCATAGATCTAATGGGGTCGGAGACGAATAGTAAAATATAATCTGTGTAAAGGAAAAGCTTATGCGCCATACCTCCCGCCACCACCCCTGGAAAATCCTCTTCCCTTCTTATCGCGGCTGCTAATGGTTCCAGGGCAAGACAGAACAATAATGGGGAAAGAGGGCAACGCTGCCGAGTGCCCTTATCTAGAGTAAAATAATCTTAATCCATTTGTTTGTACCGCCGCTACCGAGTGTCTATATAGTAACTTAATCCATCCAATAAACGTATTCCCAAACCCGTACATTTACAAAATCTTAAAAAGATAATCCCATTCTACCATATCAAATGCCTTTTCGGCGTCAAGTGAGATGGCAGCGACCGGGGTCTGATCATTCACCACCGACCACATGATATTGATGAAACTCCTAATATTATCAGAAGAGCAACGGCCCTGAATAAACCCTACCTGATCTATATGTATAAGAGATGTCATAACTTAATCGGTTAGCCAGAATTTTTGACAATATTTTTTCATCTAGCTGGATCAGGGAAATTGGATGGTAACTCTTATACTTGCTTGGATCTTTGTCCTTTTTAAGAATCAGACTGATCCGGGCTTGTGTCATGGTTGGCGGAAACTTTCCATTCTTTAATGATTCCGTATAAACTTCTAGCAAAATTGGAGCCAAGGTAAAGATTTCACCACCAGCAGATTTCAGGGAATGGTAGAAAAAGACTCTCTCTGCTTTATAAATCTAGCCAAATGTTTTCCTGCCTTGTCCTCCGACTCAAAGTATGACTGTCTTGCCCTGAATAGCCAAAACTCCACCTTCCGTGACAAAATAGTGTTATATCTGTGTTTCAATTGGGGCAATTCTGAGGCCATCAGACGACATTCAACGCTTCAGCTCTGCGTCGGCACTTTTAATATTCCCTGCCAGCTCCACGAGTTCTTGTGCTTTGGATTTTTTGATGAATGAGGCATACTGTATGATCCGACCCCTAAGAACCGCCTTAAGTGCCTCCAAAGCCACGCCCACAGAGGATACTGAGGACCAGTTGGTCTCCATTTAAACATTGATTTCGGCCTTTAACATTTGTTGATATTCAGGATTTTGCAAAAGGGATACATTAAAGTGGAAAGTATATGATTTCTTTTTCTCCATATGTGGCAAAACCTCTAAACTCACCAGGGCGTGATCTGAAACTAAGATGTTTCCAATTGAGCAGTCCACAACAGATGAAATGAGGGACTTAGATATAAAAAAACTAAATCTATTCTAGAATAAATCTTATGGACTGATGAAAAAAATGTATAATCCCTACCAGATGGATTCAAAAGTCTCAAAATATCTGTAAGACCAAGATTTTTACACATCCTGTGAAGCGTCAGTGTTGCTCTAGGGGGTTTACACACTTTTGCTTCACAATGATCAAGGACTGAGTCCATCAATAGATTAAAGTCTCCTCCCAATATTATATCATGAGGGGTGCCAGCGGCTTGCAAAATCCCTCCAAGATCAATAAAAAAGCACTATGCATTAGGTGTTTGAATATTAGCCAAAATAAGACTTTGCCCCTGTATTTCTGCTAAAACAATAATGACTCTTCCTAATTTATCTTTACTCTGTTTGAGACATTTGAATTGTAGATTTTTACTTATCAGTGTAATGACTCCCTGCTCTTACTTGAGCCAGCGCTAAAGAAAACATGTCCACCCCATATCTTCCCATATTTTCAGCTTCCTGCGGGAAAAGATGCGTTTCTTGAAGAAACACTATATCATATTTCTTACGTTTAAGAAAAGAAATAACCTTCCTTCTTTTTATGGGGTGCCCCAACCCATTCACATTCCACGTGGAGAGAGACAATCCGTTCATATTAACATCTGACATTTTGACACATGAAAAAAAAAATAGATTGTGTGTCAAAAATGAAATGATAAAGACCACAGTCCAACATTGGTGCAACAATCAACCCCCGAACATCCCCCAGAACAAAAAAAACATGTGCATTAACCCCACACACGACAGCACCAACTGACACCCATCCTTCCAAACTCAAACAGTTCATGTACGCCTATGAGATTCCCCGCGACAACTTTGCCGTTGGATTGCTGAAGTCCGGTGCTTCTATACAAATTTTGTGAGACAGAATTACACAACAGAAAATAATCTATAAAACAAACTCCAGCAAATAGTCGGAATAAGCACAAAGAACATGTAGATTCATCCACATAACTGTCCCGAAGGTGTGTTCCTCTACAAAACAAACTCCAGCCACTAGTATAACCAGCACACAAAACAAACAAACAAACAAAAAAAAAAATGTTCAGATTCCTCAGACAGTCAAATGAATGTTCAGTGAGCCAGCCCATTCGGCTGTCACCTTAGTGTAACAAATGCCCTAATTCCTCTAATGATTCACAAGAAATATTCCACAAAACAAACTCCATCCAATAGGAGGCATAAGCACAAAGAACGTGCAGATTCATTCACAAACTGTCCCGAAGTAGTGTTATTCCACAAAACAAGCTCCAGCCGCTTGGCTAAACCAACACCAAAAGAAATAAATTAGGCGCTCAGTTTCCTCAGACAGTCAAGTGAATGTTCAGTGAGTCAGGTCCACTCGGCTGCATCGAGAGCATCCCACAATGACTTACTCCATTGACTTTATAAAGGACATCGCCTGCTGTGGGCATGTAAATACTTTGCGGCCATCCTTAGTATCTATTCTCAATTTGGCCGGGAACAAAAGAGCAAAAGCAAACTTCCGTTGATGTAAGAGTTTCTTGCATTCATTGAATGTTTCTTTCTTGTCGAATTCGCAAAGTCTGGGAACAAGAAAATCCTGTGGTTCTTCCAAGAAAGCCTTCCTTAACTCCTCGCCTCACGTAACATGAGATCTTCATCAGATGATCTCAGACATTTGGCCAGAATTGATCGGGGCCTGTCTCCCTCAGCGGATCTCTGAGCCGGAACTCTGTGAACTCGCTCGATTTCCAGCTTATGGCCTGTTATGTTGAGCAGACTCGGGAAGAGCCTGTCTAGGAATTTCACCATATCTCAGCCTTCTTCGTTCTCAGGAATTCCAACAATTCGGACGTTGTTTCGCCGATTACGATTCTCCAAGTCTTCCAACTTTTCCCAAACACGCTCCAAGTCCACCTTGGTCGCTAGCGGGTTAGCAGCTAATTCCTTCTCCGATGACTCCAGATAATCGATCCGTTTCTCAACACCCGACACTCTTAGCAGTGATCAATGTATTACAGCAAGATCCTCCAAGTCAGCAACAACCTTCATCAGCACTGCCGTCATGTTCGACAATTGTCGCTGAATCTTTTCCACTGCACCAGCCAAATTGAGTCCCAGGCTTCCGGGCTGTTGTTCAGGGCTTCATCTTGAGCACATTAAGTGTCTTTTAATGTCTCCAGATCCCGCGGATTTTGAATTCTTTGACATATTGTCTTCATAGAACAGTTAAGAATCAGGGTGTATCGAATCTCACCGGTTTATGACACAGAAAGTGTTAAAACTTGCAAAGTACGCAAAGCTCGCCGTTCACACGTCCGAATCTCGCATGGCGCCACGCAACCATTTGAGGTCATTTTAATCCCTTGTCATTTGCTTGATCAGTCTTATTGTTTTTGTATTTTTCTGGTTCTTGCTATGGTTGACTTTTTGAAGTTCTGTTAATTTGAAACTTTGTAACAATTCTGAAAGCGTGTTGGAAAGAGAATTTTAACTGCTGTGTGGTCAACAAACCTGGAACTATCTCATTCATGTAGTTTTTCTCCCATAATTTGTTTGTTTGGCAGGAAGTCCCTAAAGACTGAAGATCTTTTATATTAGCGAAATGGTGGGGATTTTGTACTGTTTATGTTTTTGTCTCTTAATGTACAAGCACATTATGAATGAGATGGTGTTTATAAACTCCACTTTTAAATGTTACAAAATTATGAATCCTTGACAATGATCTAAGACAAAGAGGTGAGAGAGGTGGGATGTAATTTAGCATATTCGATAATATGTGATAATGAATGCACTTTGTGTGAGAGCCTACAATATAATTTTAACCAATATATTTGTTCAGGTGGAAAGACTCGTCACATAATAAATGTCTTTAAAGTGTACAGGTACAGTTAGTATGTAAAGAAATGCAAATATAATTTTTTTTTATATGCTGCTCCAAAGATATAATCAATCAAATAAGCAATTTTATAATATCTTTATATATAGTCAATTTTATAATATCTTTATATATAGTCCTAGTATATTAAATCTTAATATATACATTTTAATCCATTAAATATACAGAATGTATTTCTCTGTGGAGCGAGCGATACAGGGGGACTGACTTTATTGCGTCATAGATGACACTTTACTCAGCTTGGTTCAGTATCTGTTGCAATCTGTTACCCAGAATAAAACCTGCTCCGGAGCAGGTTAGCCATGTAGTGTTAATTACCATGGCGATGAACACCAATAAAAGCTGGCCTGCCTTCTTGAGACCGAAAAACCAGAGTTTGCTTAAACCAAACTGACACTGAAAATGGCTTCATGAGACAGGACTCAGGTGAGGTCACGGTCTGAGTGAGTGACTCCAGTCCCACAATCCAGAAGGAGAGAGAGAGTGGCATGGACAACATAGCATGCAGAAGAATATAGAATAAACATTTATGATAGTATGTTCCCCCACGGATCTTTGTCTCTTACAGAAGAGGAAATATCCTGCATGTTTGTATGCTGATGGTGGAATTTATTGTTAAAATTTGTATGTGTTTGCAAATAGGCCAGATGAAAAAGTTGAAGAGGGAAGAACAGAGGCAGAACGGTGGTGAAGTTTGCTTAGTGTCTACCGCAGGGTCAAATCAGACTGCTGATCATGGAAATATGGTGATCTGTGATCACACAGGCCTCCATTAAACAGTAATGAAATGGCAGGTTGTTTAACATACAATAGTAAATTGCATGAAGTTATCAACTAATCAATTTTTTTTCTCTCTCTTTCAGTCTGTAACACTGCAGTTTATCTATGCACTAACAGAACAATAACAAACTGAACATTTGAAGCAGTCATATCAAAATCACAGAAAATAGGAGTGTTCTGAATGTTTTACCACCCATAATCAGACCCAGTGTGCTGAATTCTTGACAAAAATCATCCATGCTGTGCCTTTGACTTCACAATTGCAAAGAAGTGAAAGAACTATGTTTTGGTCTCAGTACTGTTATGGTTTGATTTATGGTTGGGGTTAGGCGTATATTAATGTAATCACTACAAAAGTGATGCCAAAAATAGGTGCCTTTCACCTCACATCCATTCAAAGGAGCAATTTCTTGTACTTGTGCGGTGCATGACAACAGTAGTTCCATCTTCAGCCACTGGGAACAGTTTGGACATTTGGAAATCATACACCGATTTTAGCAGTCAAAACATATGACCTCCTGTCGCCCTTTTCTTGTTAAATCAATCTGGTCACATTTCATGTTTTTTTTTACATGCATGGCCTAACGCATATCACCTTCTTTCTTGCATGAAACACCAAAGATTAGGCAGAATGTTGGGGACTGATAACCTCAGTCCCAGTTCAATTTCATTGTGTTGGAATGAGCTGTGCCATCAACATCTATGAGCTTATTCAATGTGTGCATGTCTAAATGTGTAACTGTAAACCTGATAAGTTGCATATAAACCCTTAAAATGGGGTTTTATTATAATAAGCTTTTTTCATTACTAATGTTTTGTTGTTCATGTAAGCGTTATGTCTACAAAAAGGCGTTTGGTCTCTAAAGCACGGAGTATACTTTGGTTTTGTTGTGAATGATTAGCATCTGCATACAGTCAAATGCTAACCTTTCAAAGTATACTTTATTTGACTATGCCCGCATAAGCAGGCGGTTGGCGCATGTGCGCTACAACTCATATGAGATACTGGACTACTTCTCCTCTCGTGTTTAGGCACATAAAGCTGTATTTATTTTCTTCAGATGTGAGTGTTGCCACCTTGTGGACCCACCAGTTAGTGCAAATAATTCAGGCGTATGCGCATTCTAAACGTTCAAAGTGTATCGGGTGTTAAGTCGGGTGTTAAGTGCTTGCTCACTCTGCTGATAATGACATTTGCGTCACACATCCTGTATGCGGATGCTCAGCGTTTGCATCTGATCGAAGTATACTATGGGCTTTACAACGTACAGCTGTAAAAGTGACCCTAAACATGTAGTGGACAGATTTCACTATTTCAATTTCAGTTAGTTAGTTAGTTAGTTGAGGTGAAAACCTAATCTGAGGAGGAAAATTTATAGATCTGTTTCCCTTTCATTGCTGTAAATGAGCATCAACACAGAGATCCACAGGAGACAAAGAAATCGTTCAAAGCAAATGTTAAGAGGGAAAATTGACAGTCAAAATGGAGATAATGGGGAAAGTGAAAGTGAAGAGAGAGAGTGGGAGAAGATGGAGTGATAGGGGAAGAGAGGAGAGACAGCAAGCGCACGTTCTCCTCTCCCCCAATGAAGATGGATTGCAGCCCACCCTCCCTCTCTCTGTGCTGCTGGGAGGTTATTGATGGCCTCCAGGAGTCAAAGGTTACAGAAACAAAACCCTAGCTTCCTCTGTGCGCTCCCTGTGTGTCCTCCCCTTCAGTCAAGGTGTTTGGGAGGGATTCTGGGAGGGGCTAAGTGTTTTGTTTGAAAACTGACAGCGACACACCCTGGTTCCTACACAGGCCCAAAGGGGCCAATCCATCATTGCTGTGAAGCATGGAGGGTGTGCATGAGAGACAGTGTGTGTGTGCGATTGGCAGTTTATAGTTACATGGACATGCTAATAGCACTGGCCCCCACAAAGCCAGTGAGGTAGTGGGGGTTATCACTGAGCCATCCATCTCCATCCACCCAGCTATTCAATCACTCCTTTTTTACTGTGTTTTTTGTGCGTGGTTCTTCAAATCTCCATCCGTCATCTTACAATATAGCCATGAATAACACCTCATCCAATTAGTAAATCTACTGTGTCAACTAATTTGACAACATAATGTTTTCTGAGATTATGAGAATCAAAAGATGAACCTTAATAAAAACTTGGGGTCTAACACATGGCCTGAATTCCATCAGACTCACTGTGAATGTGGCTACAGTAGGTCGAAAGTTTTTCAGCTAAAATCAGTCTGTACTTATCGAAATTTGAAGCACTGCCTCCAGTGGTTGAAGCTGGAAGTGTGAGCTCCAGTTTCCAGATGAAATGTCCACAGAGTGGCACCAAAAGCAAGTTCCGTAAAAGTTGTCGTAAATGATGCAAAACTGTCAACGGGAATGCATATTTTATTAACCATACACCTTAACCAAAACCCTAAACCTAACCGTCAGTGGAGTAAAAATTTTATCTTCGAATCACGTTCATCATTGATTAGGTGAACACGATTACATCCTGGTTTCCATGGGGCCAGAATCTGTGTGTCTGGGGCTGCTCGGACAACGAATCCATGACAACTCCATCATCTTCCACCATCATAAAGCGAATGCTTCAGACATCAGGACACTTGCACTTTTTATTTTACATTGTTCATTCCCTTAAGAAACCATCTTTGTCATGTTAAACAGTTATTTTTTTCAAGATGTTCAACATGAGTCACTCAGTATCTTTGCTTTCAAGACATTAAACAAGGCAAGGAGTAAATGAGGAACCTGTTTATTTCTGACAAGTGTACTGGAAAACACAAACCACATTTCATTCATCACGCACCTCATGAAAGAGACAATGGACCAGACAAAATTTGTTTTAAACAAAATTGGTTAGCCAAAAGTGGATTGAATGACTGCTTTGGAATGTAGTTGCTAGGAATTTGGTTAGATTAGATATGGACTCCCTCGGTTGCCTGATTCTTTTGGGTCCTATTACTTTCCCAATGCTGATATCTCTATTTTAAGATTTTTGCCCTGAAATCGAAACCTTGCCTCTAATAAATAATGTAATTTAAGGTTTCAAGAATGGTCTTGATTCAGAACTTTTATGCCAAAGCCAAAGGGAAGAACGTAAAAAAAAAAGACCTGCATTACAAGTTGAGGCATTTACCTCAGAGTTCTTTTTTTGCCAGAATGACTCCACATGTTCTTTCTTTTTTCAGCAAACCATCCTTGCCTCCATTCTGCCTTGCCTTCCCATCTTAATTTTGCATTCCCATTTTGAGGGTATCAGTGTAAGATTTGTCAAGGTATTTATATGGAGTTGAAGTGCCAGATGGAGAAAAAGCACTCTGTATGGTTTGTAATATGGCCAGACTTTGTGTGGGCACAACCCTTAATGTGATTAACCCAAAAAGGACATGTTCCTGGATCAACATCCTTGCAGGTTTTGGAGTCAGTACTCCAAAGAAGATGAACTGTTGAGATAAAATGAATGAGAGGGATGTTTTCTCTCTGGTTAACTGCAAGCAAATGTGTGAGTCATTCATTGTGTCGATATTGTGTATTCTGAGTCATTGACTCTTTTCGGATGTCAGTATTTCATTATTCACTCATGCTATTACTAAACTACTAACATTAATTACTAGCAATTATTAGCAGTAATTACATTATAATAAACATCACAAACTAATTCTGAGTGTGATTTTAGTGTCCCCATCTTAGATAACCAACAGCTGAACCTTAAATTCATTTGGCAAAACTAAAAGGCTTTCTCACAGGGACATAGTCATTTCTGCCTCATCTGTTTCTTTTCTCCTCCATCTGTTTTGAGGAACGGGAATGTGCTTTTCATTGGGTAGCATGTCACAAATGTTCTGGGTTTCCTGAAGTGTGGAGCTGTGCAGAATTTCGTTATTTCACCACAGATCTTGTAAAAGAATTGTTAATATTAATGCATATTTCTCTTGACACACACACACACACACACACACACACACACACACACAAACATTTTGTCAATTTTACTAAAGGTAAAATAAGTAAATAAATGAAATATAGTAAATGCATAATATATACACAAATGTATAGTATATGTAATATGTTTTTTTTTTTTTAAACAAAATATAGTGATAGCAGGTACAGCTTGTATCGTGTATTGTCCTCCTGTTTTAAATTATCATATTTTGGATGTTGGAACAGTTTGGCAAAGATTATCAATAGCCTTCAATTCAACTGAGCCTTTAATTCAGTTGATTCAATTTAACCTGTTACGTTTGCCTCCATGTTGAAGATTTAATCTTGGGATTTTTAATTTGTGTGCTTACCTGCAAGATAAATATCCACAACTGCCAAACCAGTCTACTACAATTAGGCCTCTATCATCCAAATGCTTTAACAAGCTAGCTTCAAATTATGCATTTTTGTTCAATTTTTCTTTTTAGTTGGCAAAGAACAAGGCAATTCAAAATTCCCAAAACATAGGCTAAGGGTGACAGAAGGACATGTGAAAAACTTGACAGTGTTAATTTGAAACACACTTTCTGCATCTTGCTGTTGAATTGACCCCAGAGGCAACCCTGGTTTTGACTGGGGCACATATGTCCTTTTGAACCGCCCAGTTTTTGCCTTTTACTGCAGTTTGTGTTGCTGACATGTTCCAATACTTTTTATCCCCATTGATGTTTGGTCTCCGGATAATTATGTGCAGTTCCTGTTTCTTGTGCATTGAGTTCTGGGTGTTAACTCAATTGACACTAGGACATTGAAAATAAATTATTAAGCTCTTTGTTTTAAACTTTGATTCTGACAGGAACTACACAAGGAGGATCTTTTAAGGTAGTATTTAAACACTTTTTAATGCAATTCTTTGAGCCTCAATATCACCCATTTCAGTGGTTTTCAGCGTCAAAGCAGCAAACCATTTGAAACTGTAAAATGTGAAAAGCTAATAGTCAAAGATTAGATTAAATTTCAAGGTAATAAACCCATCACTAATGTTGGGTGTTCTGATATATGTTGGGTAATGTATTAACTCCATCTCTGTCCTCTATTATGGAAACATTAACCATACTTGGGAAAACCTCTGAAACACTGAAATCAAGCTACTCTGTACCAAAGAGATGGACTTCTGAATCGCTCATAGTGTGGCTTGTTTTTTTGTTTTGTTTTTTTTTGTCTCGATGTCATCTCTGTTTGTCCCATAAAAGGAGAAATGCCATGTCATTTTTTTTTTTTTACTAATTGAGGGAAAGCACAGGATTAACACATGATTTCATTGTGTGACAAAACCAGGCACTTTTTAGTCTTATACTCCAATTCAACTGGTCTCTTTGACCCCTTGATAATGTTCTATGGGTCCCAGGTCCACGGTTTCTTAATGAGGTTTAGTTACATTTATACATGTTACCAGGTCTCAAAATTGATTGTGGAAACACTGGAAATGACTTTGCTTGATTTTATGGGCAAACCACAATGATTCCGTCTTTATACCAGGTAATGACTTTATGTACTGTAAGCTGTTGTGGATAAACTCTGTCCACTAGCTGTAATGCAAGACAGATTAGCAGCTGAAATCTATCAGACCTCCTCGTGAACCATATTCCGGCTGTGGTCTGTGTAATGAAAGTGAAATAGGATATACTGATGATTTTCAGATAACAGTCTATCAATAATCCTCCTACTATCTACAATCTGCCATATATAACTCGATTTCAGGAATCATGAGCTCCACAGTGACAGCAGATTATGGCCTAGTCTCACTCAATTTACAGTACATACACTGATCTTTTTGTGAATTTGGGGACAGGAGGTAAAAATTGTCATCTAAAATTGCTCTATTCTTTCCTAATTTCCAAACTGTCCCCCAATGGCCGAAACTGGAACTACAGTTGTATGCATGATAAACTTTCATGCGATGCTCTTCGTGAGTGTAAAACATGAGCAAACAGATGAAACACTTAATTAATGGAGTAGTAATTACATGAATATACTCCTAACTTAACCCTGCCTGGTCATAGAGAAACGTTACTATACCTACACCGATCAGCCACAACATTAAAACCACCTGCCTAATATTGTGTAGGTCTCCCTCGTGCCACTAAAACAGCCCCCACCCGCAACTCAGTATAGCATTCTGAGATGCTGTTCTTCTCATCATAATTGTACAGAGTGGTTATCTGAGTTACCGTAGACTTTGTCAGTTCGAACCAGTCTGGCCATTCTCTGTTGACCTCTCTCATCAGCAAGGCATTTCTGTCCGCAGAACTGCCACTCACTGGATGTTTTCTGTTTTTTTGCACCATTATGAGTAAATTCTAGACACTGTTGTGTGTGAAAATCCCAGGAGATCAGCAGTTACAGAAATACTCAAACCAGCCCTGGCACCAATAATCATGCCCCGGTCCAAATCACTGAGATCACATTTTTTCCCCATTCTGATGGTTGATGTGAACATTAACTGAAGCTCCTGATCAGTATCTGCATGATTTTATGCACTGCACTGCTGCCACACGATTGGCTGATTAGATAATCACGTGGATGATTGTTGGTGCCAGACAGGCTGGTTTGAGTATTTCTGTAACTGCTGATCTCCTGGGATTTTCTCAAACAACAATCTCTAGAATTTACTCAGAATGGTGTCATAAACAAAACAAAAAACATTCAGTGAGCTGCAGTTCTGTAGACGGAAACACCTTGTTGATGAGAGAGGTCAACAGAGAATGGCCAGATTGTTCAAACTGACAAAGTCAATGGTAACTCAGATAACCGCTCTGTACAATTGTTGTGAGAAGAATATCATCTCAGAATGCTACAGATGAAATAACTCTGATGTCACACCGCAGGAAACTGCGCTTCTGGGTTCTTTCGGGCAGCAGATTTCAATGGTGGAAATAGGCAGCGCTGCAGTTTTAATAACCTTTTAAGCTTTATAGAATTTAATAATGTTTTTTTTAATGTTAATAAAAGTTATTATAAATGGTTTTTCTATGGTTTACATTTTCTATGGTGAAGAAATTATGTGGGTTCTTTTCTGAAATATCAGGAAAACAAGTTTAAACATGTTTCAGTGAGCCTGTATGATTATGTCAGACATGTAACAGGTTGATGAATACACATCCTCACATGTTTAACACACTTCTAAAGCCTAAGAAATGTGATATATAAAAATAAAAACTACAACTAGAAATGTAATATGTGTCTTTACTGCCTAAATTATTAACCCACATACAATAAATAATATTCTTAATTCAGTATGATCATATTCCATATCAAAACTTAATAACTGCTATTTTCGATTGAACAATATAATTTACTGCATTCCAAATAAATGCAAAGACATAATTTAACTGTATTACATTATTTTTATTCACTCATCCTTCACAAACAGTAGTCCATGCACTGCGGTGGTGGAGACGGGATCTGTTCCTCCTAAATATCGTATATGAGGATTTTGATCAGTTAAGATCACTGTTAGATCATATCTGACCTCATATCTTTCACAGTAACAGCACATTGGAATTTAAAAAGCAGTTTACAATCAGAGTTTACGTAAGTTTTTGGAAAAAAAGTTAATATCGAACAACAGCTACTGCAGGTCAGTTGTGTTTCACAGAGCAGACGCAATAACAATGACGGTGACTCGTGAATTATCATAATTTATGTAAAATCCTATGTTCTTCCTTATGCAAAGATCTGGTGGAAATTTAAAGAAGCCCCACTCTCAAATGTTCTGTGGGAATCGGGGTGTTCCAACCCCACAAACAGCACTTTTTGTTCAGTTTCAGCACAAATTGAGCGAAGCACCATAGACAGCAAGGGCACATTCAATTCAAAATTGTGTGGATGGTTTCCAGGTTGAACGACATGTTTCCTCGAAACGGTGTGCAGTGGGCTTTGAGGTACATTTTCTCTCATTTAGTGGGTGTGTCAGAGGTGTTACCCAATCAGCAGGGACGTATATATATAAACCCCGCTGTATTAAAAAGGCAGTGCGCACAATTGATCCAACTAAAGTCCTTTACAAATGTGTCCACTGCAGCTTGGTGTATGCAACAATTGAAGACATTAGAAGAAATGTTTGCCTTGTCATCCTGAAATGCGAGGCAAATGTTGGACCACCATAATTAGGAACCACAGTTTCCACATATCCCTTCACTCGATTGGGATGTTCTCTGCTATTCTGGATGGCAAGGGCAGTGACCGTAACATCAAGTGTATTTTGTAGTATTAAACACATATTTAAACCGATTTCATCATGCTCCGAAAATTCTTCGAAAAGAACGCAAAGAATGGCCTTCTCAGCTGCCATAGTTGCAACGCTTGCGTAACACAACAGGGTGTTCAACGCACCACCGTTTCTATTTTAATAAACGTTTTGCTATGTTTTGTCGGGGCTGAACATGCCCCAGTTCTTTTATGGGCTACCAAAAAGAACCCAGAAGGGGCGGAGCAGTTGTTTGTAAACAGTAACTTCATCTATTCTGAGATGCGGGTTGGCGCTGTTTTGGCGGCATGAGGGGGACCTACACAAAATTAGGCAGGTGGTTTTAATGTTGTGGCTGATCGGTGTATATTTTTGCACAATTATTTTTAAATGGCTTGTTATATCACGACAGTTTCCGGGTGAAATAAACTGATGCACTAAAACAACAAACAATTTTCTTTTCTTTCATCAATCATGAATTCAAGGGCAGATTATCAGTTCATAAACACTTTTCACCATGTTACTCAAACAATGCTACAGTATCTTCTAACATATATACATTTTTGCCATAATACATGACTTGTAGAGCAGCACATTTTAATGTTTGCAATTATATAACCAACTTCATTTACAAGCTTATTCAGGTACAGTTAATTTGTGCAGTAGCTCAACTGATTGAGCATTGTACTTATGGTGCAAAGGCATACAAGTTCTGGAGAGCACACGAGTTGACACACAAGTGGAATGCGTCATAGAAGCACCACATATGTGGTTGATTAAGCAATTGTATTTTTCATCTCACATTTCCTTTTTATGACACTATCGGTTAAGTTTAGGTTTAAGGTATAGGGTAGGGAGGTAGGTCTTGATTTAATACTCGATCGAGCATTAACCTTACATACCTAATCTGTTTGGGAGAAAATTTAACTCACTTTCATCACCACTCTATGGACGTTTCACCTCAGGGCTGTTGCGATATGTGTAAGGAGCCACGTAATTCATTTTGCAGAAATGTCACCACAGTCACATAATTTTAATAAGATCAGACTTCCTAAACCCTAAACCTAATCATAACCCTAACAGTACTGAGACCACATCAGTGTTCTTTCTCTTACTTTTTTGCAAACACAGCATCTTGCTATCAGGAAATCAAACTGGCTGTGATGACTAAAAAATAGAATGAACAGCAAATGATTAATTAAAGTTCATTCTTTTTGAGAAATTCAACAATGTCATGCATTTGTTGGTAAATAGTAATACATGAGAAAGTAAGAAAATTGAGAAAGTAAATAGAATGTAATAGAAAAGTGGGTTATTAGTGATTGTTTCTGGGATATGTGTCTGTGGAAAAATTCTTCTGAATCCTGTTATGTGCGTGTGATTACTGGGTTTGCTTTATCTTGAATCCTGTATGGCCTTTGCTTAATGTTGATTAGTCACTGTACCCATATTTTCGCTGTCATTTCCTTCAGCTTCATTACTGTCAGCCAACTCAGAATGGATTCATTGTGCATGAGCAGCACTGGTGAGTCATATTAGATTTACTAGAAACAATTTTACTCTGAACATGTCCTTTATAAACTTCCTGTTAAAAAGGTGTATAAAAGGTGTATAATGGAGTATGTACAGTTACTACAGGTGTGTGTTAGTGTGTGACCTAGGTACTGGGATCCCTCTGTTCTTTCATTTCCTGTGATTTCAGGATTTGAAAATGTGTTAGCATTGGTTTTCTTATAAAACATATGCTTTGTCACAAGGTCTCAGGGTCAGGTGGTAGACAATTCAAAGTATTAAATGGTGGACTGTTGTTTAAATTTCCATTACTTTCCTGACAGAATGTAATATTTTGCCAACTTTTTACAGGCTAGAAATAATGAATGCACTGTTTTATCAGTGTGTATTCACTCTTCTTTCATGACAAGATTGGTTTCAAGATTATCTGTGGAACTGGACAGCCATTCAACATCAGATGATGGTTTGTAGAAACATTCAAAACAGACACAATCAGTGCAGATTTACTTCTGTCCTCCCTCTGAATAGACATAAATTGCAGATAAAAATGTTGCCAATTCTGGTTGTGTGGCTTCTATTCTATTCTATTCTAGTATAGTATAGTCTATTCATGTTCTTCATCCTATTTTAAAAAATAATAATATTCAGTATAAATAGTCAACATTTCATTAGGTATCAAATTAAATTTTCATTAGAATTTTCATTAGATACATAGTAATTATTCGATTATTAGAATCATTATGTATATACCACACACACACACACACACACACACACACACACACTAATATAAACTGTCACCGAAATCAATGGCTGTGCAAATTTTATGTAACAAATCCCCATAGCAACACTGATTCATCTGTTACACTGTCTTTTATTTCATAAATCAACCAGCACCTTAAATCACATGCACTTTAATAGGCTTCTGGAATAAATCTGGTAATTCCAGCCTCCCAGGACTTTGCGTCATAACTAATTCTCAAACAACAGTTCATCAAGATGTGAACTCTCTCTTAAATGACAAGATGTCTGTAGTCACGTATCTCATATTTTCTGAGGGACATATTGATATGAAAAATGATAGAAAACTCAACATAATTAACTATAAATTAATGTTGCGTATTAATATAGTTTACCAGATAAAAAATTAGTAGGTCAGAAGGACAACACCTCTGGTCTGGTTTAAATTAACCTCAAGTGAGGTCTTTTGTGGGAAAACGCTTTGTTATTTTCAGTATATTTAGGCTAATAGTTATTTTATTTGACATGCTTTAATCTCAGAGGGGCATATGAAACATATCTATTTTTGTAAACGCTGGAAACATAGTTAATAATACCTCCATTACACATGTTAAATAATCTAGACATATGGCAGCAGCAGTTTTCAATTACCTTCATAGGAGGCAGCTATGATATCAGCGATCGAGAAGTTCCCTCTGACTCCGCTAGGCGGCAGAATAACGTTATAAGACGCATCTACGTCGACAGAGGCAGACAGCGTGAGTGAAAGAATGCTTTGGAAAATACCATAAAAAAGCAGAACACCCCTGCATTTCACACACACACACACACACACACACACACACACACACACACACACACACACACAGAGAGAGAGAGAGAGAGAGAGAGAGAGAGAGAGAGAGAGAGAGAATCTAGTTTTAGAAGGGGGGAGGGGGGAGTTGAGAGAGAGATAGTTTACAGAGGTCCCACTATTACTGTTGCGAACACAGAGTCGGAAGGAATAAATGAATGGTTTCAACTTTGCTTATTATAGGCACGTGCTTTAAAACACTTAACCTCGTTTTAGAGTCCTTTCGAATATCATTACACTTGATAGGTTTAAAGTAAGTTAAAAAATAATTGATGACGAGCATCTGTTTCATCCTGTGCATCAACTGTGCGCCTAGGGTACCAGAGGTAAAGAGGGTCGGCGAAACATCTGCGGTTCGGATCTGCTGCTTGTCTCAAATGCAGAGAATCATTACATAACTGGCCCTGAGTGATTATGATCATAAGGTGACCGTAATTCAAACTATCCACAGCTGTAATTGACGGCACCGTCACGAAACTGTCACTCTCTTCGCTGCTCTGGTGAAGCAGAGTTCGTTTAACTGAGAAATGGACTCAGTCGGATGAATGAATTTTAAATGTGGCTTAAGTTTACTCTTTCTCATGTGATAGATCGATCAACCATAGGCATATTCCTCGAGTCGCAGGTGATACGTTCTCGATTGAGTAAGACTTGCAATTATTTCTCTCTCTCTCTCTCTCTCTCTCTCTTTGGGCTCTCGTCCAGGTCCCGCACGCTCCAGCGGCCGGCCCGTTCACTTTTCACCCCGCCTCAGTTCGGTTGGGTGGGGTGAGGGGGGAGCCGCTTGCACCCTGGCCGAATGCCGCCTCGCTGCCTCCGCTATATAAACACACATTGGAGGCTCGCTGTGCGACTCGAACTCACATTGAGAAACTGTGTGTGAAGAGAGAGAGGTCGAGCGAGAACGAAAGCGAGAAGTAGTGAAAGCGCTTCAGAAAACGGGCTAGCGAGACGCACTTCAGTCATCTGAAGATTTTTACTGCTAATTGGCATCCAACTTCGGAGGATTATATCTCTCATTTATTTCTACGCCTTTCTTTTGACCATTGCTTGATTTTAGTGCATCTAAAGATATTATAGGTTTAAGTTCTTTTTTTTTTTTTTTTTTTTTTGTAGGAGATAAAAAAATAAAAAAAAATAAAATAAAAAAAAATACAGTAACTAAAAAGAATAACTCATTTCTAAACTAGATTTAGCAAAACTCAAGTTTGACAAATTCAGGCCACATTTATACATTTCCAAAAAATTCACGATGACAGTGGACACCGATTTGCATCCTCTAAAATGAGATGCCAACATTTAACCTCGATTTATAATATCCATCATTCAGTTAATTAAACAAGTCAGTTTATTCATTTACTGTTCATTGCAGAACTGGTGCGTTCATTTTCAGTGAGAAAAAACTTATTTTAAAAATCTGCTTAAGCTGTTTTTTTTTTTTTTTCCGAATAATTGTAGCAAATCACAACACAGTAAACCCCTGAAAACTCCTGAAAAGACGAACCACTGTAGTGCTCCTAACTCCAAAGAGATATTTGAAACAAGTCCCCGGACGTCCACAGTCATGCTCTTCGACAGTTTTGACCTTGTCTCGGCGCTGGTGACGCTGGCTGCGTGTTTAGCGTCCATGGCACTTCTTCTGGCCGTATCCCAGCAGCTCTGGCAGCTGAGATGGACTGCAACACGGGACAAGAGCTGCAAGTTGCCCATGCCTAAGGGCTCCATGGGATTCCCCATCATTGGAGAAACATGCCACTGGTTCTTTCAGGTAAGCACGTCGTCTCTCAATACATCTCATCGTAGACATCTTTGCTTTCCAAGTTTCCAGTCGCCTTGGTGTCGCGTGCGCGCCAGGCACCGCGGGTCCGTCCGTTCACTGCATAGTCTCCCTGTAGCTAACTGGGTTGTTAAACGCACATAAAGAGTAGGATAACGTCCACTAATGCTTTTTGCACGTGTTTGCTCGTGCGCAATATTGCGCTTTAAAAAGAGAACGATTTGCTGGCTAGTTATTCCCATGTGTCCTATTTTACCCGTGCCATATTTCCATGGTGTTAATAAGCTGTCTATTTTAGATATAGTCTACAGTTTTGTTTCATACAGTTCTCAAGCCACGTGGAACAACCTGTTTGCGACTGCCAAGAGCGGAGCGCGCCCTTCCAGAAATATTCTAGTCCTTGGCTTCTGATGCGCAAGAGTGCACCGCCAGTGAACTTGTCAGAGCGCATATACGAGAAGTGCGCGGGTGAGATTGATCGCGCTCACATTGAGTTTATGTGTAATTACGCGCGCAAGTTCCCCTGGAAAAACCCGCGTGACTTACAGTGCTGGTGATACCGTGCAGTTCTGTCATAATAGCCTGAGAGCGAGTGTGCGTATGGGACATGTAGGGGATCTCTATGATATCTTTCTTGGTAAGTCAAGTCAGATGGCTTCAATTAGAATAGTAGAAAATACGACCGCATGAAGGAAGCACACTGAAATGAACTAAAATAAATAAATAAATAAATAAATAATAATAATCATAATGTGATATTTTAAAAAGCACATTTTATTGGATGAACTTAAACCATAGACACAATAAAAAGCCATTTCATGTAGTAAATAAAAAAAAGACACATCATGAATACATGTATTAGGAATTCTTTCCATATTAAATCAGTGGTGCACATTGAGATGTCCTTGGGGCATTGGCTTGCAGTAGCTGGAGTGGGTTGCTTTAAACATACCCTCTTTGCTAAAATTCTGTAGGGAGGAAAGTCCTGGTCTGAGTGGTGCACAGATCAAATTATTTGGTCAGGAATAGATTCTCCAAACTTTTTGGAAATCCAGAAGAGAAATTCCATACAGTTGACACTCTCTATAAAAACAAACAGACCAACTCCATCTCTGAGTTATATATTGAAAATCAATAGGATTTGGATTCCTTCTTTCTTGCCAAACTTCATATCTCTTTAAGCGGTAACTTATAGCTTGCGCCAGGACGGAAGGGTGACTGAAAGCTACCGTGCAAACTTGCACTTTATTGTGCATGCATTGGTTTTCAACTATCTGTGTATATTGATGCATTTAAGACCCTGTTATCCCAGTCGGTTTGTCCATTTTGTGGTCCACATCTCTCAGTCTGTCTCCTTGAGACTCCAATCTCAACAGAACAGGGGAATCCAAAAGTGGGTCAGGTGTTTGATTGACAGATTTAAGGACTTCATATATTTGCCTTCACTTGTGGTGTCTGCGACACCTTTATGCAGTCAGTCAAAACGTATTATAAACAAACGCGTGTCGCATGTCTTTGTGTTGCTATACGTGATGTGCATGGTGCGATTGGCTCATTGTTACATTTTAGTTAGTATTAATAATAATTTATGATGGTATCATGCAAATATTTTTTCTCTCACATTTAATTTTTGTTGAAAATCTGTCGTTTTTTTCATTTCTTTCTTTCTTTCTTTCTTTCTTTCTTTCTTTCTTTCTTTCTTTCTCCATTAGTGACATTGACATATTAGGATGCTTTTGGTCTGTCTATGAACCCAAATATTACAATGATTTTTCAGCTCACCACAAAAATCTCTGGTGCGAACAAGTTTTTTCTAAGTTTTGGCTGAAATATCCATATAGAGCACAAACATAACTGTGACCAAACCAGTGCAATTACTTTATAATAATCTTTACTTTTTTGGTCAATTGCTTGAACATTACAGTGTAGTGGATACTGGTGAGATCAGACTGATCATTAAATATAAATTCAAGATAATCACAAAACACACAGATGCATGCAAACTCTCGGACACAAACACAAATGTATATGGACTCATTCAAACTCAAATGAACCTGTATAAGCAAACAGTTCTTATAAATACATGAATTACTTTATGAACTTTATGCATTCATTTACAAGTGTAGTGATAATTCCTTGATATTGTATGAATATATGTCAGAAAACTCTGTCTAACATGAGAAGTTATCATGCCACAGATCAGTTTTTGAGGGCACGTCTCATGCAGCGGGCAACCCTCCCTAACCTTGACCCAGATTGATCCTGTCTGGGTGGTAATAAAGCCGCCCTCCGGGGGGTAAGAAACCCCCCTTACACACACCCACACCTTGGGGCAAAGGGTACAGGGCTTGGGGCTCTGATCAGAATTCCAGAGAGCATGGCCTATACAGACCTGGGGATTTAAGAATAGTCTTCCAGCATCCCCTCTCTCTCGCTCTCTCCTGGGGCTTGTCAGGATTAGCAAGCATGAAACGGGCATTACTGGCACCAGCATGGTGTGGCCCCCTTTTCACCTCTGGAACGCACCAGCAACCCCTCAAACAGCCTCTTGTCTGTAGGAGTGAGGGGGGCTTGGCAGCAGTAGTGGGAGGAGGAGGAAGGTAGATGGATAGAAAAGAGAAGAAAAGGGGGTCCCCAGGGTGAGCACTCACACTGCACTGAACAACCATAATCTCTCTCCACAAAGTGTTTCCAGGTCAAAGGGGAGCCCATTCTCTCAGCTTGGCCTTGTTCGCCCACATTTAGGTTCTTTGCGCTTGTCTCGTGGGCTTTGGCATTGATTGAGCAGCACCGAGCAAAATCATTTCTCTCTTATGGCGATTGCAACCTGATACTCACTGAATTGCTTTACACCATATGTTGTTTCATTTATGCATAGCCATGTGCCCTTTTCCAATGACCCATTAGCACCCAGCACCACAATCATTCATTAATTCACCCTCTTTGGCAACAAAGTGCAGCATCTCCAAAGGGTGACTGATGGCAAAATAATGGGACCTCAGCTCCAACTGCCTCTGCTCCCTTTCCTCTCTCTCTGTTTATGTTCTCCTCTGCAGAAATGCCGTCTATACCCCAATGGAGACTGGCCAATGCACACATCCTGAGAGATTCCAACTGGCTATTTCAGTAAATGGACATATTATCTTGATTTACACTGAGACTGTGGGTCAGCACACAGAGAACTCCCCCTGCACAGTTACCTGCCCATTCTGAACCAATAAACACAGCAGCCACTAGACTAAGCCATGCAGACACACACACACACACACACACACACACACACACACACACGCACGCACACGCACACTTACACACAAGGACACACAGACAAGGGTCAGAATAATGATGGAGCCCTCTCATGTGCCAACCAAAACTTGCTTTACACTTTTTTCAAATCCCTCTGCTCCATCTATCTTTCTTTTCTTCGCGTCTTTCTTTATGGCAGTCGTATGCTCAAGAAACACATTGAGGTGATTCAAATTGCATATGAAATTGCACCCCCGCTCCTTTGCTTAGCGTCCCCGTGTTCAGGTCAGCCGTAGCTGATCTGAACAAATATAATTAAAAGTTTTTTTTTTGTGGTTTTAATAAAGGGGTCATTTGTATAACATTTCCACTGCCACACAAAGGCTACATTTATGTAGCGGGAGGCTCGACTGGTGTCCAATTTACACAGACATTTTTATTTTTAGTCCTGCGCACTCTGTGTGGAATGGGCCAGTGGAAAAAAAGTGGTCCTCTTTATTGCGCCCCCTTGTAAAATATCTGATAAATTTCTTTTCAAAATAAAAGAAACTATTGAAAGTGGCGAGTTAACTCTTAAACCACCAGACCAGACACCACGGCAGAGAACAGGCATGCTCTGTTTTATGTGAGGTCAAGAGAAATTTAAAAAAATCATAGAACTAAACACACTCATACACACATACATCTCATAGGTGTTTGAAAATTAACATCTAAACATCTATTTACTCAACACATCTCTTTTAATTCCACGTTCCAAACACATCCAGTTTATCATGTCAGCTATGTCTTCCTCAGCTGCCACGTCTGCCATAATTTCATTGTCCCGAGCAAAACTCAAAAGTTTATGGTTTGACGGAATAAATATGTCAGGTAGAAACGCAACAAAAGCCCCACTCAGCTGCAAGAGCTTTGCCCACATTATTGTCATACAGCGATGGCTGTTTCACAGTCCAAGTGACTACAGAAATCTTTTTCATCTTATCGCTGAAGATCATCTAACCTCACTGTCTAACAGAGTTCTTGAACTCAGTCTGCCTTCGTTCAAAACCAAAAGATTTTGAGTGACAGCCAATTTCACTTGCCGTTTGGACCAGTGAAGTAACAATAACTGTGTCCGTGCATCACAATGTGTGCGTGCAGAAGTGAATGAACGCACCTTTAACCGTGTGTGTGGGTTTGACAGTGCGAGCAAGCTGCAGATTATTACCTCATTGCTTTTCCAGGGTGTGTGGAGCTTTTGTGCGTCAGTGACCCTTTTGGGTTTTTTGTTTTATTTTCGTTCGCTGCACGTCTGAGCTTCTGTGGCCTCGTGAAATGAGGGAGGACATTTATCACCTTCTAGCCAAATGACATATGCGCAACGACGCCCAGCGAGTTTGTCTCCACATTTTGTATCATGACCTGTTCTGCTATTTCCAGCCCAGCTAGTTTTTCGCACAATTTTCTTATGTTCACCTCATTGTCAGTCACTTCTTACTCTCTCTAATATTCCCCATCTTTTAACTGCTCTCTCCTTTGTATTTTGCACTCACTTGATCTTGTACTGCACACTTCAGGACTGGACTGTTTTTGGCTGAAAGCTAAACTCCTTTTGGCTGCCCTACTGTGTACACTTGTTTAAGAGGGAACTGTTGGCCCCTACATTTGTGTAAATACACACATGTAGATGTGTGAAATGTATATGTATTTTTGGTAATGTAGTGTGTGACCATACATTGCACAGCTTCACTGTGTTTGTCTTCTACTCTCCTGGAGAGGGGGAAAAAGAGACCTGGCCTGGACAGCAAGTGGTGTTTAAAATGGATGTTCTTGTTCCCAGAATTATTAAACACCCGAAGTTCATGCAGGTTACAAGTGATGTCAAAACAGAAATTGTCTAAAGGGAATATATGACAAAACAACAATAAACAAATATAATATAATGCAAATTACAAGTTTGCTTGTGCATGAGTGTGTTTACACACATAAATCAACAGAGAAAGTGCCCTTATGTTGGGCATGTGTGAAATACAACCTTGTCCAAGATCTATCAGGTTGAAAACTGTTCCTTTCTCTTATGCTGACTGGTCCCACTGCTGAGATGTGAGCACGCACACACACACACACTCTCTCTCTCTCTCTCTCTGACACAACGCTCATCCATCATCACACACACTCAGTTCTCACCATGTGGTGAAAGATAGTACATTTATTTCCCCCCCTGTTCCCCTGTATGCTTTGGGATATGTGTGTGTGTGTGTAGTTGTTCGTGTCAGCATTACCCCTTGCCCTCACACCCACCTGATATGTGAAATCCTCAATCTCTTTAAGTATAGACTTGCTGTAAACTGGCCAGTGACGATTTCTCTCACCCCACACACTGTCCGCGCAGTGGCTTTTCCCCCAGTCTAACACCTGGCTAAATTCTGTTTGGCCACAGCCAGCAATGCTTTGGAGGAAACTCTGGTCATACTGTTTTAGGCGCAGAGAGGGCTTCCTTTCCTTCTTTATTTCTCAGAATACAATCTGTTTGTTTTCTGAAGCTCAGATTGTTCAGGTATGATGCTGAAATTATACTCCTGATAAAGAACCAATAAAGGCTTTGAAAAAAGTAGAATCCCAAAACGTTAATAATCTCTGAACTATAAAATGAAAACATGCACCTGCCGGAAAATTTAGTAAACTGAGAAAGAAAAGTGTGAAAAACAACAGTGTGAAAAATGGTTTAAGTTGTCCACCACTGCACAATTTACTGCCACATTTTCAGCCAGACCTGTGTTAACTTTGGCAGTTGAGAAAGTGAGACCTAATCCCCTTTTGTTTGACCTTGTCTAAAGTGTTAACGTGTATCCCCTGTCACACCCCCTGACATCTGTCACCCAGACATCTATTAGATGTGTACGTTTTTATCCAGAAGATGTAATTTTTCGAACATTTGCTCATCTATAATGTGCAATGTCTATAAAAGCTGTCGGATGTTAGAACAACAATTAATCTGATGTTTTCGCTGCGTTAAGATGTTTAGTAGATATTTTAAACATAAGATTTAGAGCGCAGATGATGCACTCATTACAGATGATTGGCAACATATGTATGCTAAGGGTTATTATGTAACTTGCTGGCAAGACTTCATTCATTAACTCATGTGTCTGTTTGTTTACATATTGAGGTGAGTAACCCAAACCTTGGCCACAAGTTCCCCAAAATGGGTGGAACACTGAGAACTTGCCCATCTCCAAAGAGACTGGTTGCTGGACTGAGAACTGAAAGGAAGGGAGATGGAAAGTGCTGAAGAAAACTTAGCCTGATAGTAAAAGCATCTAGTACTGTACGTGTTCATGGTCTGTCCCTTACATTTGAAACCATGGCAGAAATGTTGACATCAACTAGTCTGTCCATTCACAGACTTTCTAAGGGATGTTTTTGCGTCCGTTTGCGCTGTTTTTCAATTGTTTTTCAGATGTCTCTGACCATTGTGCCATGTCTCACTGTTTTTTTAGGGTCTTGTGAAGGAGCACCACTTTTTTAGACATCGTGCCAAGTTGAAATGAATCTCAACTGTTAAAAATGCTTCTGGAAACACGAGTTCTGTTCTTTTAGTTGTGCCGAATTTAGCTTTTTTAGCGCAAGAACGCATTAGATGTGAACAGCCCTCTAAAAAGGCTTTTAAACTACATTCGCACAAGCATCCACACATACTGAATTAAAGTGTATTAAGACCAGTTTCACTCAGTCAAACAAACAGGAAAGAAGTCATGCATGCTTCTAATCTTGTCCCCCCAAATGAGAGTGTAAGTGTTGGAGTCTGCTTGATGACACTGGTCACAAATCTTGGTGAGAGGAGGGGGAAAGGAGGCAAGAGGAGCAAACAGCTCTAATACCACTTTCTGCCATGGGGTCAGTATGTGTACATTTGTGTGTGTGAGGATGAGAGGTTACAGGCCGTCTTTATGTGCTCAGCAGAGGTCTCAAGGGCTACAGGCAATTACTGTATGTTATACAGAGCAACTCCCTCCAGAGCTAAGAGCCTTTTTCATGTTTATAACTGTGCACTTTAATGTGCATTATATGTAATATAAATACATTTCACAGTAGGATTAATGTAAAGTGTAAAATAATGCATTTAATTGTTTTAATATCCTCTACAATGTTTTGTTTTATATTTACAGCATAATTATGGTGTATGATATGGCCATTCCACCATTAGATACTATTCAGGTTCACGTCTCATGCCCTGAGAAAGCCAGAGTGTTGCCTAACAGTTGCTGTAAAGTTCCTTACACTTCCCATTCAGATATTTGGGGTGATCACTATGACTGTTCTTGAATCCTAGAGGTAAAGGTGTCAACCAGAGCTGAATGTTAGCAGGATCCACTAGATTCCTCACTTATTAGCACATTCAGATAGTCTTTTACACAACACATGACTTCTCCGAGTCAATGGCTGCACTTATTTGCTCATTAGATCACAGCATGATCCCAAAAGCTAAGCCTGAGCCACATCGTTGCTAATCGCTAAATCTAACCCACTTGCATAAAGAATTCTGTCAACAGGACCCTTATACACTTACAAAACAAAAACAAACAAGTGGGTTAATCCCACAGGGCTAACACCCTTCATTCCAAATATTTATTAGCCCTAACACCTCATCACATCTGTAATATCTAGTTGAGTACACCAAAAGCCCCTTAGCCTGCAATATTAAGGGCAATCGTGTGTGTTCCCTGGTCATTGAATGTTTTAGGGGGATATCGCAAAATTTAAGGCTAATAAATTGTTGGAGCTATCATAAAATGTAATCATTTATGCTGAGCGATCGCTTTAGCTAATATGATATTTCAATAGAACGCTAGTGTAATTGGCAGATAAACAGTTTTCTATTAAGTCTGTTCATCTGTTTTTTCTGCACTGCTGTTGAACAGCGGCACTCTGTCGCCACTGAATTTCCATAGGCACAGCAAAAAAAACAAAACAAAAACAAACATATTTTACTCTGATGGCAAAATGTTTACAGGGGACTGAGGCTATGTGTCTTGCAAAAATAGAATTCTGTATGAAAAACTGCTGCTCAATCATTGTTTATGTTTATTATGTAATATTTAAAAGCACAGTGTGTCTAAATGTGTTCCACCTTCCATACCTTTTTGTCTTTACAGGGTGCAGGGTTCCATGCTTCGAGAAGGCAGAAGTATGGGAACGTATTCAAGACTCACCTGCTCGGGCGGCCGCTGATCCGTGTCACAGGGGCTGAGAATGTGCGCAAAGTTCTGATGGGAGAGCACAGCCTGGTCACTGTGGACTGGCCCCAAAGTACCAGTACTCTACTTGGTCCCAACAGCCTGGCTAACTCCATAGGGGACATCCACCGCAAAAGGAGAAAGGTAAGGTTCATACACTGTTGTGTACATATTACATGCACACAAATATACACTACCGGTCAAAAGTTTTGAATCACTTGACTGAAATGTTTCTCATGATCTTAAAAATCTTTTGATCTTAAGGCGTATGCTTAAATGTTTGAAATTAGTTTTGTAGACAAAAATATAATTGTGCCACCATATTAATTTATGTCATTATAAAACTAAATTTTAATTTAATAAAAAAAAGTTTTTGAAATTGATGACTTGGACCAAATAATAAAGTAAAGCAGCCAATAAGTGCCCAACATAGATGGGAACTCCTTCAACACTGTTTAAAAAGCATCCCAGGGTGATACCTCAAGAAGTTGGTTGAGAAAATGTCAAGAGTACATGTCTGCAAATTCTAGGCAAAGGGTGACTACTTTGAAGATACTGAAATATAACACGGTTTTATTTTGGATAATGTTTAGTCACAACATAATTCCCATAGTTCCATTTATGTTTTGATGACTTTACTATTATTCTAAATGTGAAGAAAAAAAATTATAATAAAGAATAAGTGTTTCAAAACTTTTGACCAGTAGTGTACATATTTGAACCCACACATATTTAAAAACAGCTCGTGCAGTTTTATTTCAACACTCACAGACCCACATATATAAGCACACACATCCCTTATGTGGGAAGCTACCTTATCTCGTAATGGCTAGTACCATTTCTATGCATTACCAATGCCAGCAGATAGACAGTGGTGAGAAACAACATTCTGGATTAGAGGATGAAAGAGTGGAAGAAGGATAAAACAGACAGGAAGTAAGAGAGATGGAGTGAATGAAACAAGATAGTAAGAGGACTGTCAAAATAGATTTTTTGTGGACCCCGGTTCTCTTCAGTCTCTTGGAGGCTTGAGTTTCACCCTACACACCTGTCCCATTGAGGGGTCAGCGGGGTGTAATCAGTCCGGTTAATCGTCCAGGTGCAGGGCCTCACGCAAACCCCCTAATGACTGCTAATTATTCAGCACAAAGACTGCCTTATGGACCCCCTTCAGGCAGGTTGCAATGTCCTGCTTTGCACACTAATATCAAAAGTGTATTTTCATTTGTTCCTCAACCTCTCTGGAGATGTACCACATTAAGCACCACATATGACCCTGCGCTCTGACCCCAGCTTGGCTGGGATATGCAAAAACTGGGGGCAGTGGTGGCTCAGTGGTTTAGGCTTTGGGTTACTGATCAGAAGGTTGGGGGTTCAAGCCCCAGCACCACCAGGATGCCACTGTTGGGCCCTTGAGCAAGGCCCTTGACCCTATCTGCTCCAGGGGCACCATATCATGGCTGACCCTGCACTCTGACCCCAGTTTAGCTGGGATATGTGGAAAAAAAGAATTTCACTGTATATGTGTGTTAAATAAAATTATAAATTTTTATTACATATTGGAATATGCAGGGATTTCCAATATGTATACCGCATATTAGAAATCCTCACTTTCAGGTTAAGTCGGGCTAAGCAGGTTAAGATGAAATTTGTAAATTCTGCAGCACAAGTGTTACCAAACGGAATCGCAAAAATAATCACTGTTTTCAGACTGATTCTAAAAAACATCCCCCTGTATTCTATTGGTCAAACAAATGTTTCTGTCAGACTGGGTCATTCAAAGAAACAGAGGAATATTTTGATAGTGCCACAGAGCCACTGTGTTAGTTTTCAGTGACATCAACATAAGATGGGATATGAGAAAGAATAAAATAAAAAATAAAAATAAATAAATAAAATACACACATCAGGTTTAAAGAAACATACCTTATACATATGGAAGTAGTTCAAAGATAAATCAACATTTCTTCAAGTAGTAATCACCTGTTTATCCTTAGAGGAGTTCTCTCCTTATTAACTTACAGACTGTGTAATGATTAAACTTACTTCCTGAGTCCTGACTCTAATCCTTCCTTCCCTGGACAAAGCAACATGAGAACTGCCATGTGCCAGAGGTGTTTAATTGAACATCAATCTCAACAATAACATCAGCAAGCCTTCTAAACACCCCTAAACCCTCTGGGACATCAGGTTACAGTTCATACCAAAGAAAGGAATTGCTTTACATTGTCACGTCGTAGAGTGCAAGAAATTGATAAATTACAGATTTATAATTTCCTTAAAGTTACTAGCATTTTATGTGCCAAGAGTTAAATCTGATGTTTGTGGTCTTTCTGTTAATGGGAATTACAATTAAAAGCTTGGAAAAAAATATGAATCTGTGTTTTGCTCACTAACATGATGCACAGCAGTTCCCTGAGTAACATTAGATGCACTAAAATCAGACTTTCGTTAAGTAGTGGATTTGGTGAGGTGTTGAATTTACAAGGTTGGCCAGTAGAGGGCACAGGTTTTAAAGATGCAGCTCACCTGCTTGCTCTAAAGAGCTCTCTCTTAAAGAGGGATTTTGTGTTAGTCAGCGGGGCAGAGAGAGAGAGAGAGAGAGAGAGAGAGAGAGAGAGAGAGAGAGAGAGAGAGAGAGAGAGAGAGAGAGAGAGAGAGAGAGAGAGAGAGAGAGAGAGAGAGAGAGAGAGAGCGCGCGCCTGGGAAAGTAGAGAGAAGTGTAAAGAAAGCGAATGGCTGGGTGGGGGAAGAAGAAAGAATAAAGAGGTCTTTACATTCTGGTCAAACCAGCAGCTTTGAGCAGTTTCATATAATTTAAGACATATGGAAATTATTAGGGTGGGGGAGCTTTAAAAGGCTTTGTGGAAGTGTGTGTGTGTGTGTGTGTGTGCGCACGTATGTGGAAAGTGCAGTACAAGAAGTCACGTTTTGTAATGAAGACAGACAGCTGTTTTTTTTTCCAGTAGTGTTCAGAGTCCTGTATAACTGGCATTAGCGGAGCTTGAGTGACGTCTGTCCAGTAAGCAAAGACTCCCCAAAGGAAAACAGTAACCTTCAATAAAATAAATCCACTCAGAACCCAAACCAATAAGCAGTGTAAATATAGTGCTGTATTACATATATTATTTCATGGGTAGAAGTGAACAGAGATGTGTGACGTAAACATGTCTACACACACACAGCCACTCAGGATCAGATATAAGTGATGTAGTGGAGTTGACAGATCACTGAACATGCAGACAGATACAGGGAGAAAGGCACTGGAAAACAAACAAAGTGTTGGTGGAGAGTGGATTAGGCAGATGTAGCATAGAGCACTTCTATTGAAAAGACCAGCTTAACCAGCATTCAGTAACCATGCTGGTCTAGACTGGTTTATGCTGGTTAGGTGCTGGACTAGCTGTGGACCAACATAGCCATGTTGCTCACCAACAAAACTTAGCTAATGAAGCTGGTCAAAGCCTTGTTGGTTAAGCTAGTCAAAAAGCTTTTTTTGGAACACCAACCATGTTGTAAACCAGCATGCAAAACATAACAGATGCTGGTGATCAGCTATACTGGGTTCTTTGTCCTTTTCTATTTATTTTTATTTTTTTTTTATTTTTTGTACTACTGTAACAATTATAGGGATCAGAAGTAGGTAGGAAGGGTGACTAAATGATACACTAACAGAAATTGAATAAGAGTTAAACTAGTTATAGAGTTAGAGAGGAAGAAGTGAGTCTGGTCAGCATGACTCTACACACCACAGAGGAACAGAGAGGAAAGGAGACACAAAGAAATAGGCCTTGGTGGGAGAAAATCAGACGTGAGGAAAGAGAAGGACAGAGCAAGACAGGAGGAAACATGAGTCTCCACCCTCCTTCCCTTTACCACTGTGGAAAAGCGGGGCAGAGCCACGCTGTTTGAAGTGAGATGGCATATAAAAGTTCTATTGTTAGTCGACAGCACTGGCAGGTGGATGCTATTTCACTAAACAAACCAGTACAACTGAGGCACATTAGAACTGCATCTATGTGGCCAGGAAAATCTTACCTACCCTTTTTACTCTCACTGCTGATGCAGAGGGAAACTCTCTCTCAGAACATTACACAAATATTCAGAGAGAGAGAAAGAGAGAGAGAGAGAGAGAGAGAGAGAGAGAGAGAGAGAGGTGGAGGTACTGTAGGTGAGTGGCAGTTAAGAATTAGAGAAGGTCAAAATTAGTGGGGACTTTAGAATTAATGGCAATGTTCCATGCTTCAGGCTTAAAGAAACATAAGCTTGTCCTTTAGCAGCTGACTGTGGCTGAAGGATAATATTTTAATGGCATTTCTCATGTGAATGGCTCTGACATGCTGGGTTGTGATTTTATGGGTTAGTTGTATTGTTGGAAGCGTAATTCTGAAATGAAGGTCCATATTTCTGTTAACAAATGTATTTAAAGGTTTTTGGAACACTACAGCTCAGCTGGGCCAGTTAGAGTATTTTTGTGTGGCATTTGGCAAAATAATAATACTAATTTGTTTTGAGCAACAAGAATACTGCTTATTCACATACTGTACCTATCAATTTATCAGACTACCAACAGATTGCAAAACAGTTTATCATGCCATTTGTGTTTAGGTTTGGTATTTACATTAGTTCCCTAGTGCATTTTGGCCATTCATTATATGAAGTAGAAACTGAATTGCCTATCAAATACTGTAGAAACACATCAAAGCAAACTATAACCTAAACATCAAAACACAACAGATTCACCACACTTTCAATTCTATTACTCAGATCTTTGCAAAAGTCTTCAGTCATGAAGCTCTGGAGAGCTACCTGCCCAAGATCCAGCTGGTTATTCAGGAGACCCTGCGGGTGTGGAGCTCCAATCCCGAGCCTATCAATGTGTACCGTGAGTCCCAGCGTCTCTCCTTCCACATGGCGGTGCGTGTGCTCCTGGGTTTCCGAGTCTCTGAAGAGGAGATGCACTGTCTGTTCCACACTTTTCAGGAGTTTGTGGAGAATGTCTTTAGTCTTCCCATCGATGTGCCATTTAGTGGTTATAGGAAGGTAAAATGGCACTATATATTTTCTAAAATGTTTAAATTCGCAATTAATATGTTATTTGGATGTTTACTTGTACTTCAGTGGGGATACTTTTCTATACAGCATGCATTCTCTGAGGTGGTAAACTCACTTGTTTTGTATGTGTGTTTTGCATGTGTGCAGGGCATTCGTGCAAGAGACTCACTCCAGAAAAGTATAGAAAAAGCCATCCGAGAGAAGCCACTCCACTCACAGGGGAAAGATTATACTGATGCTCTTGATGTGCTTCTAGAGAGCGCCAAGGAAAACAACACAGAGCTTACAATGCAGGAGCTCAAGGTGAGTGAACCATCACTTTTACACTGTAGCTGTGTTCATGAACCTTATGAGCTAAATATCGAGCATTTTAAGACATCAAAGGTGTGCTCCCAAACTAGATAGCATTGCATGTAGTGCTGTCACGATTATGAAATTTGGCTGACGAGTATTTATCAAACAAATAATTGCGATTCTGACAATTAATTGTCTCTTTTAGCGCTATGACAATTAATTGTCTCTTTAAGGGTTTTCACAATTAATTGTCATATAATTTTCATATTTCTTAAGGTGTGCTTTTTTCTGCATGTGTGCTTCGTACACTTTAAGAAGTCATTTTTACACGTTTAACTTGAAAAATAAAAACCAAATAATAAAATAGGGAGATGTGATTTCCTTTTAAGGCTTTAAAAGTAGGCTATTGAAAATGTCATATTTTAATTTAATTCTGCTCAAATGAACAAAAGGACTTGAATAAAGATTCATTCATTTTGCTGAACGAGACTCAAAGATTCAAGTCAGTAAAATCCGATCTTCCCATCACTAATTCAGAGCGCTTGAGAAGCTCTTCACGCGCTCTTCCAGTCAGGAGCTGGTTTGCGTCCGTGGTGCGGCTCATAGTAATGGGAAGTCCAATTCTTTTCCGCGAACCGGTTCTTTTGGACGGTTCGTTTCAATGAACTGGTTAAAAAAACGGATTCACCAGTTCATTTATGTTCATTTGGAATTAGAATGCCCAATAATCGCGGTTGTCTCAAATAACCGCGGTTAGATTAAAAAACTGCGATCAGATGGTTATTTAATAATCGCCACAGGCCTAAATGCATGTATCCTAAATAAATATATCACAAAGCAATTCCAAGATGCATGGCAATGAGCTTTGTGGGAAAAAACAATCCAAGATGGTGGACAGTCGAGATAAATGTTAATTATAAACATACAGTATTAAGACAATAAAAAGCATTGTTCAAATAGTTCCAGTTGCAATCATTCAAATGGGTTGTGTCACCCAATATGTTACCCATAGTGCAATGTGTCCTTTGCATTTTCTGTGCTTTTAAAACATTCACGTTGTTAGCCTAGCAAAATGCTAACAATAAAGTAAAAAAAAAAAAAAAACATCATGCTAATAAAGTCTTTGGAATAAACTGTTAGTGCTTTGTTTGATGCGCATGAGTGACCTTAAAGAGCACCTATTATGGTTTTTCAAATATTACCTTTCATGTAGTGTGTTATATAGCTGTTTGTAAATATAAAAAAGTCTGCAAAGTTTCAAAAATCAAAGTGCACGAAATATGGAGTTATTGACAACCAAAAGAAAGAACCGATTCTGAACACCTGAAATGAGTCCTTAGTAATTCCAGACTTACTTCCTGTACTAACCTACGTTAGCCTCTGCTAACCGGCTAACTCACGTTATTGTCAAACTACATATAAACTTACCACTGAGAAACGTCCTGTTCTCGTCGTGCTTGAGATGGTGGTTCGGGTTGATCTTCCGATGTATCAATATCGGACTCGGGCTCAGGCTCAAATTGGTAAGGTAAAACAGACATTTATTCAGATGGAGCTGAAACTCGGATATGGAAGTGGGCGATTCCTTTCCGACACGCGCTGTAAGCGGTAGACCAATCACAACAGACTGGGACATCTGACCAATCAGAGCAGAGTAGGCTCTCTGAAAGGAGGAGTTTAGAATGAATCCTTTAGAATGGATCATTGAAGGAGTCGTTTTTGACACTGGGAAACAAAGGTAATGCTGCAATTTAAATTATGAGCAAATTAAAGTGTTTTTTGACCTTGGATGCATGTAAATCTATTGTGAGACCTTTAAAACAAAATAATAGGTGCACTTTAAGAGAATTGCTGCCTTCAGATCAGTTACTTACTGTATGAAGTTCCATGACAAATAGGATGCTGCCTCAGAAGGTAGCTGCCTATTTTGGCAGTGAGCAAAGCAAATCACCTGTGTCTCTATAATAGAGTCTCTCTGAAACAATGTGCTGTGTTACTGAAGAAACTTTGGAAATATCAGAATTTTAAATCACCAAACATTTCAAGTTACATTTCAAGGTGATTTGTTTTGTAGATTTGACAAAAGTCATCCACATGCATGTTTCGATATTTTGGTTTGGTTTGGTTTGGTTTTGCCTCACTTCATAATCACCTGCAAGATATGTGTGTGTTTTGGGACGTTGTGTCTTTTTGTCTGCTGAAAAAACATTACTCATCCATAAAACCACTCACAGATTTCACCACATAGTCTTTCTCTTTGTATTTAGCATGTTCTTTCAACAGATTTTTCTGTTTTTAGTGTGAGATCAAAAGAATGATTACTTGATTACTTAAAGGCAGTGCCTTTATTATAAAGCACCTTTCCCACTGACTACTATCTTTATTTCTTCTACTCTTTCCGCTCTCATGCCACAGCTGGGTGATGTAGACATTGTGACACAGACAGCCAATAAATGCTGTCCTGTTGGCAGCTGTTACCTGGTTATTTCACTCAGCTGAGATGTTTCAAAGGGTTTTCTTTTCTGAGGTACATGCATAGTCTCCACACCACTTGCTCTCATCCTCAGACAGTGGTAGGCAGGCGTGGCTCCCGGGGCTGTCAACACCAACTCACTGGCAAGCAGTTAAAAAAGGGAGGGAGAGAGAAGAGAGAGAGAAAAGAAAACCTTTGACTTGTGGAAGATAGCTGCCAAACCTCAGTGAAAAAAAGGGAGAGAAAGAAGGAAAGAAAAGAAATAAAGAAGCTCAGGAAATGTCAGATTGCAGCACAGTAGCTGACTGCTGAATTAGTGCCATTTTCCATGTACTCATCCTTTAATTGGGACATACTCCATATCATGTTAATAGGAATATGGAAGCATTCTATAAGCAACCCAAATATCTTAGTCAGAACATTGTCCATTGATTAGAGCCAATTAGAGTTGTGCTGTTGCAGTATTTCGTCTAGACATAAATCGGGGGTTGCATTGGCAGTAGAGTAGTGTTCTATGATTAAACTTTCTTTCCTTTGCTTCAGTTACTAGATTGAAAGTTTACCAAACTTTACACAGTGTCTGAACCCTTGTTCTCCTACATCTGTCAAAGTTGCCAGAAATGTTTACCAATAACAAGAAGTGAGAATTACGAGAAAATCTTTCTTGTTCCCCTTCAGGAGTCCACAATTGAGCTGATCTTTGCTGCTTTTGCCACAACAGCCAGCGCCAGCACATCTCTGATCATGCAATTTCTGCGACACCCCGCGGTCCTGGAGAAGCTGCGTGAGGAGCTGCGAAGTTATGGCCTGCTCCATGATGGCTGTCTGTGCCAGGGAGAGCTACACCTGGACAGCATCATTAGCCTCAAGTACCTTGACTGCGTGATCAAAGAGGTCCTGCGTCTCTTTGCCCCCGTTTCTGGAGGCTACCGCATTGCCACACAGACCTTTGAGTTGGATGTAAGTTGTTACTGTGGATATGTAGCGACTGTCATAGCTTCACACCTTGAATATGTCATTGCAGTGATTTTGACCTGTTTTCTTTTTGTAGTTCTGATGTTATTTTGTTGCACTAATTGGTAATTTGTTGATAATATCATCACTCTGTGCAAATACGTGAATGCAAACGCTTCTAGCTACAAGCTTGATTTCGTGCATCGTTGTGTTCCGAAATGCCAGTGTCAGATGGTGATTCATTACACAACATGGGAGTTCTAAACAGAAGTTAGGGAGGAGCATGTTCATTTAATCCGACCAATCACAACACTAGTGTTAGCATATATAAACTTCTGCTTACCTCACTTTTGCAACAATTCTTCTGGCATCCCCCCTCAATCCAAACTCTACTTCATGTCTATTTCACAAGTTTGCATTTCCACCTAGCCCCTAAAGTGGAAATGGTAAACAGATTGTTAATGGTAAAATGTTTTGGCTTGGTGTCCGTAAAGGAGGGGCTCGAGCATAAGGGCCTTGGGCATGCAGCTTGCCCCAGGCTCCAACCCCCCACCCCCCCAGTACTACTTAACTAAAGTAGGTTAAGGTTAATAATCAAGGAGGGGCAGGGGCAGTGGAGGGATGCCGAAAGAGTCCATGCCTGCTGGCAGGCTTTCCCCACCATCCTTGAGACCTGGGAGGGAGACAAGGGGAGGGAAAAGGGGAGAAGGAAAGAGCGAGGCGGAGCAACAGTGAGAGAAAGAGAGGAGAGAGAGAAAAAAATTGCTCGCTGGAGGGGCCTGGGTAGCTCAGTGGCAAAAGACACTGGCTACCACCCCTGGAGTTTGCTAGTTCGAATCCCAGGGCGTGCTGAGTGGCTCCAGCCAGGTCTCCTAAGCAACCAAATTGGCCCGGTTGCTAGGGAGGGTAGAGTCACATGGGGTAACCTCCTCGTGGTCGCTATAATGTGGTTTGTTCTCGGTGGGGCGTGTGGTGAGTTGAGCGTGGATACTGCGGTGGATGGCATGAAGCCTCCACACGCGCTATGTCTCCGTGGCAACGCGCTCAACAAGCCATGTGATAAGATGCGCTGGTTGACGGTCTCAGATGGGGAGGCAGCTGGGATTCGTCCTCCACCACCCGGATTGATGCAAATCACTACGCGACCACGAGGACTTAAAAGTGCACACAGTTCACACTGTTGCCTGGTCCTCGACCACTCCTCCACCTTCTGGTGGATGACAGCCACTCCTCCCTGGGCGGACAGCAGTGAGTCCTCCCCTCGCGGTTGGCGGCCGTTCCTCCGCATCCAGGGTGCTCCTTTGGGTGGACGGCAGTGGCGAGGACTCCACAACAGCGCATCCCTCCTCCTTCCCAGGTTTCGGAACCAGTGTAACCCGGGGGGAGGGGGGGGGGTTAAAATGGGAAAGGAGGAGGCAGGAACCGGACGAACCATTAAAGTAATATTTAATGAAAACTTAAACAAAAAGACACAAACATAAACATACACACGCCAGCTGCATGTGGCTCTCTCTCTCTCTCTCTTGAACTGCCACATCCAGTTTGTCTTTATCCCTCTCCTTGGCTGATTTGCCCGATTGGGGGCCGGTCGTGTGCACTCACGGCCCAGACTCACCCTCTTCCTCGCCACAGTTATCACTTCTGTTAATCGGTTAAGTGAACATGGTAATCGGCCAATGCTGATAATCACAAAATGGCCAAATGTCGGCCGATTAATCAGCCTGGCAGATATATCGGTTTTTCACTACTATTTATTACTATTTAAGTAAGTCCAGAGCAGTACTTAGAGCTCCGGTCGAGTACCAAGCTTGAGTCCTCCATTATGGACAGTGATTAAAAGGAAAATATTAGTCTGCATTCATGTACTTGCGTAAAGTTTGTTTCTGGTCATATCCTTGTTAAAAGTCCCTTCTAACCAACTGTTCCTCCCTCTCTTAGGGTGTGCAAGTACCCAAAGGCTGGAGTGTCATGTACAGCATCCGTGACACCCATGACACATCGGTTGTGTTTAAGGATGTGGAGTCATTTGACCCTGACCGTTTCAGTTCAGAGCGGAGTGAGGACCGTGAGGGCCGCTTCCACTACCTACCCTTTGGTGGGGGTGTTCGCTCCTGCTTGGGCAAGCAGCTGGCCACTCTCTTCCTCAAACTTCTGGCCGTGGAGCTCGCTGGAGGCAGTCGCTTCGAGTTAGCCACGCGGACGTTCCCCCGCATGGTTTCAGTCCCTGTGGTGCACCCCACCGACGGCCTTCGCGTAAAATTCTTCGGCCTTGACTCCAACCAGAACCAGATCATGGCCAAGTCAAATGACATGCTGGATGCCACCGTCTGACAGATTAAGGGGGAGGAAAAGGAGGAGAAGAAAGAAAAAGCAGACTTTTTGCCCTCTCTGATGGTAAATCAAGAGAGTTGTCATCAGAATCTTTTTCTAAAAGACAGTCTCATCTGCCAAAAATGTATAGTCTATCATTTGTAAAGAAAATTCAAGAAAATGTAACAAAAATATATAAATGTATTGAACATATTGCTACATCAGGAGAGCACAAGTAAGATTTGAAGATAGATCTGGAGGTTTAAAGGGACAGTCATATACGCATCTTCCAATGTAGATGTCACAGGGTATGGCCAGTTCTGCTTTAACCAGCACATGACGGGTCTGGAGGAATCAGTCTTGAAATTTTTTGTGATTAGAAGTTATGTATGTGTATGAGTGTTTTATATGTTTTTGTTTATTTGAGTGTGTGAATGGTGAATCGTCATTTATATGTATATATAGTATGTGTGTTTTTCTGGTTCTCGTGTGCGCCTGTGTATGTAAATACATTATATGTTTTTTCTTGTGTGTCTCTGAGTGTGTGTTTGTGTGCATGGACAAGTTGTTATTCAGCTAAGGTATTAGGAGTTAGAGTAGGCAGTGTAAACTAGAATGAATGGGAGGATTGTGTAATTACTCAGGTGTGTTAGCAGTACAGAAGGAGCTTTCAGACTAATCCAGTACCTGTTATACATGCTCTGTACATAAGTGACAATTTATAATATTCTTTTTAAGAGAGTGTGATGAGAAGAAATATGAAGAAAGATATATAAATAGAAAGGGAGCATGAGAAAAAATGAACCTGTGCTTTATTACAGCAATGTCACATGACATAATCTCTGTCTAATTTTGGCTGTGCGTGTCTGTTTTAAAGTTGGGCTCTCAAAACAAGCTATAGAGGGAATGAGGGACTCATACCTGCTGCAAATTTTATATCTGAAAACATTTATAAAAATGAATGATAACTGTTATATATGCTGCTTTGGGAGTTGCTTTTTATTTATATGATGGAGCAGATTGGCCACTGATCTCAATAAAGGAGAAGGACGCTGCTTGGCATTGCATCAATATAAAAAGAAATTATACTAAAGATACAGTAGATGATGGCGGAACTGAGTGGCCAATCATCAATCTATAACTCCTACTATATACCACCAGTCAAGAGAGTTTTCTTGTGATGCCTTTGAAGAGACTTAATGGCCACAGGGACTCTGCATGTGGATGACTTGCTGTAGGTTTGAGAGAGAGGCACTAGGACTCTGGTTGAAATGAGAAACACTATGGGGCTCTTCCTTCACTTCCTCTACAGGCTGCGAAGGACTTTTCTTTGATGAAATATGCCACTGATCTTTTTTCATGAATGAATGAATGAATGGATGAATTAAAATAATTAATGTCTGCTGCTTTCAGTGTGCCATTTTCTAACAGAGAGTAACCTTTCTCTGCAGTTGAGATTTACAATTTCTGAGCAAATGTTCATGTTGTGAGTGCAAAGAGGGATTTAGCATTTCACCTACTATGGGTAAAGCATATTTGCATTGTCTAATATCCTAATATTCTTACTATTATTATTATTATTATTGTAATAAATCTTATTTTAAGTGCTATTTTTGTTATATTTCAGAATAGAGTTCTAGTATAAGTAAAGTCTGTTGGTAAATACTGTTCTATTTAGAATTAAATGAATTTCAGTTATATTGTAAACAGTGTTTAAATGTTAATAAGGTTTTATCTTATTGTAATAATTATAATTTTGTTATCATTATTATCTTTGCATTAGTTAATATTAATAAACAGAAGCACTTGCGAGGTATGTTTATTTTGGGTGCCATTTGACTACATGTTCTGTTTTTTTTGTTTTGTTTTTGTTTTTTGAGTTTGTCTGTACATATATTTGATTTCTTTTTACAAATTCACATTTCACTTAGTTCAAATATGAATGTTTCTCCCTCCTTTTTTGTTACAGTGATTCTTAAATGTACTTGGTAATTTTATAAACCCTTGTAATAAACTATAATGTGAAAATCAATCATTCAGTCCTATTTTTTTCCCCTAATTTCTTGCTTCACTCAACAACATTAACAGCTTATTTTATTTTGACTCAGAGTATCAGGATATGTTTTTAACATGATATTTTAATTATGGCAAAAAATATTTTAATTGTTAACCACATATAAGTCTGGGTCATTGTTTTATGTCACATGGCAACCACAGTAGATTTGTTAGATGAATTGAAAAGTGATCTTATTTGTTCTTTCTTTTTGACATCATGATGCAAAGCTAATAGCTTAACTGCATTTCAGAGTAGCAAGGTGGTAGCTTCGCTAGTTTTTAAATCAAGTAGGTTTCAGTAGCGAAGCTATATTTTTGACTAGGTAGAGGCTACATCATTCCTTTCACCCGGTGTTTCCTATTGCCTGTGTTCAATCAAAACTAAAGATGTCCGATGACAAATTAATCGCTCACCTGATTCGGTTTTTTCAAATGAATTGGTCACACGTGATAGGAAAGCAGTCTGAATCGGTTCACAATTCAATATGAATGCATCAGAAAGCTTGCGTGCGCACTGCTGAATCATTTGTGCGTGCTCTCACTTGCCAATAAGCTTACGGAGTACTTTATAACATGGAAACTAAAGATAACGTTGGTTGCAGTGGATCTACAATTAATGGAAAGGAAACCAGCAAATGCATCCTATTGTTGCCAGTGATGAAGAAGGTCTTTATAAAGTTCAACACTTTTGCAGCTTGTAAACGACTTCTGCAGGTAAATATATTTTCCAACCAAAAGAGTATCAAAACACGTATTAGCCTACACGAAAACACATTAAAAAAAGTACCACTGTACCATTACCTGGACACACTATGTTAATACAATGGTAGGCTATATGAATATAGTATTCATATAGTGAAGTACCATGGTATTTTTTTTAATTACCTTTAAGCACCATGTAAATTCAATTGCATATGAATATGGTAATCATATATCAATTTACCATGGTAGTTACATGATATTCTTTGATGTAATTTGAAGCACCATGCAAATACAGAATGGTACATAAATATGGTCATTGTATATCAAAGTACCATGGTATTACCATCTGATTCCACCAGATATCACATTGTTATTGACCAGATGTGGTCTCTCACTCTCACTCTCACACTCACACTCACACTCACACTCACACTCACTCTCACTCTCACTCTCACACTCACACTCACTCTCACACTCACACTCACACTCACACTCACACTCACTCTCACACTCACACTCACTCTCACACTCACACTCACTCTCACACTCACTCTCACACTCACACTCACACTCACTCTCACTCTCACTCACACTCATACACAAGAAATTTGGCCTCTGATGATATATCCTGTAATTCTATGTCTAGCTGCTGTATTTCTGTTTTGTATAGATGAATAGTATAATGTATGTACAAGTTTTTATACAGGAATGTGCAAATTAAATTGTTTAAATGGGTTTGTAGAGTTAGTAGTATAAATCTGAAAAATAAAATGTAAAAATAGTGATTTTTCATATTGAACATGTTTGTAGAGGTAGTAGTATAAATATGAAAAATAAAATGTACAAATATTGACTTTGAATGTTGAACTTATGGCTTTGTAGAAGTAGCATATCTAAATATGAATTTACATGTTTTTTTTTTTGTTTGTTTTGTTTGTTTTTTACGTGCACATACTGGTACGTATTGCACCATGCTGTATACTGGTATACTGTATTGCATTAAACTGTAATATACTGTTAGCTTAGCTTAACACATTTTTCTGTTGAGTAGTTTGTAGCTTAGCTTACTAAATTTGAGTAGCTTGCCCAACACTGCATAAAAACAATAATTCTCATATTTTACCACTCTTATGCCATCTTTCATGCTCCTTTTTTAGAGCTTGAAAGTTTAAGTTCCATTACTTGCAATGTATGGTCAAAAACATTTAAAAAAAATCTTAATTTGTGTTCCACAGAAGAATGTCATACAAGTCATTTTTGCTTTGGAGGCTTGCATTTACGGCTTTTTTCAATCATTATCACATGCTGTTAAGTCATTAAAACCACCCAAGTATGCTCTAAGAGTGGTATAAGAGTGTATGTATGTATGTATGTATTTTCACCAATACTCGGGGTACTGCATGGTTAAGGTTGGGGATAGGTTAAGGGTTGAGATAGGGTTAACCCAAGCCCTAAAACGAAATGAACGGTTAATGCCTCAATCCCTATAAGATGATCTCTGAACACTGGTTTTCTAATACATTTTTTAAACCATATATTTCCATTCACTAATTTTCTGTAGATTTCTGTATTCCCTATATCTTTGAATACAGTGTAATAATGAATATTTAATTAAACTGATCCATGATGTAAGCTAAAATAAAATAACTTGAGGGGAAAGGGAAGAACAACTTGACACTCTGGACCACAAGAAATCTATGACATCACTATCTGATTTCCCATAAGATCATCGCAGATCACTAATGGGGTCACTTCCTTTCTCATATGTATTCAAGACAAATCAGATAACTTAATCAATATTGAAAATCAGATAAATCCTGAGGAAGATGAGGAGTCCATGAGATTAAAAAGCACAAAGACCATTTCACTGAAAAAGTGGTTGTCTATTTGATATTATTAGGCCAGAAACTTTGTGAGCATTTGAGTCCTAGGCAGACAACACTCTTACCCTTACAGTTGTTTGGGTTGACTGTTCATGGTGGGCCTTCACCAGTCGTCTAGCAGGGTGTTGTGTAATGTGACCGGTGAGGGATCCATATGATTTTAAGCAGTCTTTATTACTTTCATATTCATGTCCTCTCCCCACTGTTTCCTTTTCTACAGCTATCTATTTGACTCCACTTACCCTCATTGTCTTATCAGCTCTAATGCAGAACAATGGATTCCTTTCAGCTTTCAGCCCCCCCTTTCCCAATGCTACCAGAAATACTCCTTTCCAACCACAATGTCAGAGTACACCTGGGAGCAGATTTTTGGATTACGTGGAGATGCTCCAGGATTTTTGGACTCCTTCATTGTTCTCAATGGAGAACACACTGTGAGACATCCATGGTCACTGCAGGAACCCCTGTGAGTTAGTGATCCATTTTTTTCCACAACATTCTTGATGAGAGCTCAAATGTTTCCATTTCTTGTCTGTTGTTAGCCAGTTTTCATTTCAGGAACACAAAGGTCTCGCTGAATGGACAGAGAAATCCAAGGACAAACAGTTTTGAGCAGGTTGGACTACATTTTGGAAAGACTGTGACATTTGAAAAAGCACATATCCAGGGTTGACACAGACATTGAGCAGATTTGTGCATAAAATGCTGGCTGGATTGGATATTTTGTTAATTGCACATAACAGAACAATTACAGCAATAAAGTTGGCCTTACTTTTCAGCAACACTGCAGTTAAACCTCGAAGATTTAGACATACACTACCGGTCAAAAGTTTTGAAACACTTGACTGAAATGTTTCTCATGATCTTAAAAATCTTTTGATCTGAAGGCGTATGATTAAATGTTTGAAATTAGTTTTGTAGACAAAAATATAATTGTGCCACCATATTAATTTATTTCATTATAAAACTAAAATTTAATTATATATATATATATATATATATATATATATATATATATATATATATATATATATATATAAATATTATTTTAATTTTTTTATTTATTTAATTTATTTTTATTTTTATTTTAATTTATGGACCAAATAATAAAGAAAAGCAGCCAATAAGCGCCCAACATAGATGGGAACTCCTTCAATACTGTTTAAAAAGCATCCCAGGGTGATACCTCAAGAAGTTGGTTGAGAAAATGTCAAGAGTACATGTCTGCAAATTCTAGGCAAAGGGTGACTACTTTGAAGATGCTAAAATACAACAGTTTTGATTTATTTTGGATTTTGTTTAGTCACAACATAATTCCCATAGTTCCATTTATGTTATTCCATAGTTTTGTTGACTTTACTATTATTATAAAATGTGAAGAAAAAAAATATATATATATATATATATAAAGAATGAGTAAGTGTTTCAAAATGTTTGACCGGTAGTGTACATCAGGCAGATTGTAGTCATATATCAATGTGTAGCAATAGTCAAACTGTAAAAATAAGACGAAGTGCAACTAGAGAAAAAGATAATGTTTTACATGTAAAAAAAAAAAAAAAAAAACACCCTAGCACAAAATGTTATTGTGACAATTCTCACGACAGTTGACTCATTCAGTGTTTTTAAATTATACATTTTTTCAGTAAAGTTGCTCTTTCACCCTTCTCTATGTGTATGGTAAGAAAGCTCACACCCTTACAATTTTTTTGCGGTTGTTTAGCATCAAAATTCTGATGGGAACAACCCCTGGCTTGCCAAAGAAGTACACTTATATTGGGAGCAACATGCATCATCACAAAGCCATGGGGATGCACGTATTCAATTTGCGGGTAATTGCTATGAGCTGATTTGGGGTTTAAAACCCTTAGCTGAGAAGTCTGGATGGAGCGTTGACAGGACTTGGTCCATGTTCCATGTTTGATCATGGAACTACAATTAAATAAAAACCTGCAAAACAACAGGCATTTAGTGGGGTTGGACCAAGGTAAATACTGAGAATGTGCCCGAAGCCGAATACCTTATTCGGAAAGGCACTATTAATGACTTCAAAATGAATAACATATTCTGCCAAATAAAAAAATAAATAAATTGTTAGACTAATTATCAAACGAGCACAGGGATAGAGAGATATTTAAAATAAACATATATAAAATGACAACACAATGATGAGTCTGTGAAACCAGTATGACTGAAGTATAAACTTTATGAATGACCATGTGCGTGGTGTGATTTCAAGTTCGGTTCAGATGGTCACCTTGTAGTCTCCATTATTGTGTGCAACTCAGAAATCTGAGCTTGTCATGACTAAGATACTACATCATATATATTTTCCACTTATTTAAATTTATGCATTTGGCAGATGCTTTTATCCAAAGTGACTTACAGTGCCCTTAGTACAGGGACAATCCCCCTGGAGCAACCTGGAGTTAAGTGCCTTGCTCAAGGACACAATGGTGGTGGCTGTGGGGATTGAACCAACAACATTCTGCTTACTAATTCAGTGCTTCAGTCCACTACGTCACCACCACTCATATGTCTATGTAAATGTTTAAAACCTTTCGAACCTCAATAATAATAATACAGTATTATAATAATAAACAACTTGGTTAAAAAATTAGTTGTTAGTTTTTGCAAACAGAAAACATGCTTGAATAAAAATATATGTTGGTAAATAATGAATTTTAATTACTGTATTGTTGTAATGAAATGAAAAATGAAAATTTTATTCCTACATTCAGTGAAAAACTGTGAAAAACATGCCTTCAATATTTTTAAATTGATCTTTTACTTCATTAAACATTTTGAATCTACTTGTATAAAATGTCTGTTTGTTTGAAATTATGGTGCCTCTGATCAAAATAAAGTAATTTTAAAGTAAATTAATATATAAATATATATATATATATATATATATATATATATATATATATATATACTGTATATACTGTATATACACTACCGGTCAAAAGTTTTGAAACACTTACTCATTCTTTATTATAATTTTATTATTTTTTTTTCACATTTTAGAATAATAGTAAAGTCATTAAAACTATGGAATAACATAAATGGAACTATGGGAATTATGTTGTGACTACAAATCCAAAATAAATAAAAAACGTGTTATATTTTAGCATCTTCAAAGTAGTCACCCTTTACCTAGAATTTGCAGACATGTACTCTTGACATTTTCTCAACCAACTTCTTGAGGTATCACCCTGGGATGCTTTTTAAACAGTATTGGATTTCCCAACTACTTATTGGCTGCTTTTCTTTATTATTTGGTCCAAGTCATCAATTTCAAAAACTTTTTGTTTTTTTTATATAAAATTTTAGTTTTATAATGAAATAAATTAATATGGCGGCACAATTATATTTTTGAATACAAAACTAATTTCAAACATTTAAGCATACGCCTTAAGATCAAAAGATTTTTAAGATCATGAGAAACATTTCAGTCAAGTGTTTCAAAACTTTTGACCGGTAGTGTATATATCGATAATATTGAATAGGATGAAAAATATTGAGATATAGCCTGATTTCTTTTAGCCGTATCGCCCAGCCCTACTGTTGTGCCGTTAAGAAGTCACACTTTTGTTGTTTATTTCTGATTAAAACAGAATCTTTTTGTATTATATATATATATATATATATATACAGGTGCATCTCAATAAATTAGAATGTCGTGGAAAAGTTCATTTATTTCAGTAATTCAACTCAAATTGTGAAACTTGTGTATTAAATAAATTCAATGCACACAGACTGAAGTAGTTTAAGTCTTTGGTTCTTTTAATTCTGATGATTTTGGCTCACATTTAACAAAAACCCACCAATTCACTATCTCAAAAAATTAGAATACATCATAAGACCAATAAAAGAAAACATTTTTAGTGAATTGTTGGCCTTCTGGAAAGTATATTAATTTACTGTATATGTAATCAATACTTGGTAGGGGCTCCTTTTGCTTTAATTACTGCCTCAATTCGGCATGGCATGGAGATGATCAGTTTGTGGCACTGCTGAGGTGGTATGGAAGCCCAGGTTTCTTTGACAGTGGCCTTCAGCTCATCTGCATTTTTTGGTCTCTTGTTTCTCATTTTCCTCTTGACAATACCCCATAGATTCTCTATGGGGTTCTGGTCTGGTGAGTTTTCTGGTCAGTCAAGCACACCAAGACCATGGTCATTTAACCAACTTTTGGTGCTTTTGGCAGTGTGGGCAGGTGCCAAATCCTGCTGGAAAATGAAATCAGCATCTTTAAAAAGCTGGTCAGCAGAAGGAAGCATGAAGTGCTCCAAAATTTCTTGGTAAACGGGTGCAGTGACTTTGGTTTTCAAAAAACACAATGGACCAACACCAGCAGATGACATTGCACCTCAAATCATCACAGACTGTGGAAACTTAACACTGGACTTCAAGCAACTTGGGCTATGAGCTTCTCCACCCTTCCTCCAGACTCTAGGACCTTGGTTTCCAAATGAAATACAAAACTTGCTCTCATCTGAAAAGAGGACTTTGGAACACTGGGCAACAGTCCAGTTCTTCTTCTCCTTAGCCCAGGTAAGACGCCTCTGACGTTGTCTGTGGTTCAGGAGTGGCTTAACAAGAGGAATACAACAACTGTAGCCAAATTCCTTGACATGTCTGTGTGTGGTGGCTCTTGATGCCTTGACCCCAGCCTCAGTCCATTCCTTGTGAAGTTCACCCAAATTCTTGAATCGATTTTGCTTGACAATCCTCATAAGGCTGCGGTTCTCTCAGTTGGTTGTGCATCTTTTTCTTCCACACTTTTTCCTTCCACTCAACTTTCTGTTAACATGCTTGGATACAGCACTCTGTGAACAGCCAGCTTCTTTGGCAATGAATGTTTGTGGCTTACCCTCCTTGTGAAGGGTGTCAATGATTGTCTTCTGGACAACTGTCAGATCAGCAGTCTTCCCCATGATTGTGTAGCCTAGTGAACCAAACTGAGAGACCATTTTGAAGGCTCAGGAAACCTTTGCAGGTGTTTTGAGTTGATTAGCTGATTGGCATGTCACCATATTCTAATTTTTTGAGATAGTGAATTGGTGGGTTTTTGTTAAATGTGAGCCAAAATCATCACAATTAAAAGAACCAAAGACTTAAACTACTTCAGTCTGTGTGCATTGAATTTATTTAATACACGAGTTTCACAATTTGAGTTGAATTACTGAAATAAATGAACTTTTCCACGATATTCTAATTTATTGAGATGCACCTGTATATATATATATATTTATTTATTTATTCATTCATTTATTTATGTATATATAATTTATATATTAGCTTTTTTTGTTTGTTTGTTTGTTTGACAATATTGATGATGAGGGAGAGCAATCCACGGCTGACAACACATAATCAGCTTTATCTTGTAAGAAAACAATAAAATTAATGTAATTATATATAATAATAATAACAATCAAAATAACAAATATATCTTCAAGCAGTAATTATGGGGCCAAGCACTGGAACAGCAGGAGTTGCACCGTAGTAAGCACAACACATTGTATGTATATGACATACAATGCAACCACACTCTACTTCACAAGTCGCCCAGCAATGTGATTGAACTGATGATTTTCTGTGCCACAGTTAAGCTCTAAATCCAATGCACCACACTGCCACAAGGTGAACAGCCGCCAAGCTGTGATTCAGCACACTTAAGCATAGTGTTAACCACAGTCAGCTTAGTATTTGCATTCAAAATTGAGAGTACAAAATTATTGCTGAGAAAATGTTTTTGGTACATCAAAGTGGTTTAAATTAAAGCAGGAATTACACAGTTAAGTAAGGACTACATTATAGTATGCAAAACATGAAGACTCAAAGGTCAACTGCTAGAAATGTACCAAGTATCATGTCTAGCACGGTTATGCAATATCTGTGGTAATGCACGTTCCCAAAAATCATTGTATTATAATCATAATTTTGCATTTCTCATGGCCATCGATGATTGTGCTCTCTCGTGCTCGCACACGAGCAAACACATAGCGCGAGAGGACAGAGAGCGTGCATCCATGGTGGTGATGTACTGTATGTGTAGGCTTGTATATAAGTAGAGGGGGCTTAAAGGTAAAAAGTTTGGGAACCACTGGTCTGGTGCATATTTTCAGAGAAAAACAATAAAAAATACAGCATATACAGATGCAGAATTGCTTCTTTGTGGTAGTTTATGTCATCTAAAATATATTAATGTTTATTAAATATATTAATAACAACTGTTTTGCTAACTTCTGCTAGACTCTCAATCAACTCCGCAGATAAGTAGTCAGGGCAATCACTGATCAGTGAGTCAGCCATTTCTAGGGCTGTCCCAGTCGCAAAATCGTTCCAATGCACTGAAAATGCTGCTGCCTAAAAATTCCCTGAATGCACGTAAAAACCACGAAGCATTGTTGCTCACTATATTCTCATACCAGAAAAGTCGCCATGTTTTCTGATGTCTTTCTATGAAGTCAAAGCTGTAACGTTGGGTGTCTAGGAGTGGAAGAGGAAGAGAGGAGACGAAGGAGTAGATTCATTCAATCCTTTAACTATAATCACTGGAGTAGAACATTCGCTGGAGTGGAAACAAACTATAAATCTAAACATCAAGACTTAGCACAACATAACTCTTCACAACGTAACACTTCAAGGACTGACAAATGATGAAGAAAACTAGAGGGTATTTATACACAGGGAACTAATGAGGGAATAGGATACAGGTGAGGATAATAAAAAACAGATGGAAGTGATTAGGGCAGTGAACTATGGGAAATGCACTCCAGTGGAAAACTTCAAAATAAGAGTCCTTGAAGAAAATGAAGAAAATGAGGAAGACAGACTGTGACATTACCACCCCCACCCCCCCCCTTAAAGGGCGACTCCTGGCGTTCAACTACGGATGAGGAGGGTATGATGACGCAGAAGATGAAGGATCCAAGGAGAATGATCAGGAGGCCTAGGGCTGGGAAAGGATCCGGGGGCCTGGGGGGCGGCTTCAGTGCTGGGAATGGATCAGGAGGCCTGGGAGGCTGCCACAGAGCAGGGACTGGGTCAGGAGGCCTGGGAGGCAGCCACAGGGCTAGGAATGGGTCAGGAGGCCTGAGAGGCGGCCACAGGGCAAGGACTGGGTCAGGAGGTTGAACTGCTGGGGAAGCGGGTGGAGCCGTGGAAAAGTCTGAGGGTGGAGCCGTGGTGGAAGGTGGAGCTGAGGAAGGAGCAGCCGTGGAAGACTCTGAGGGCAGAGCCGCAAAAGGCGGAGCCGTGGAAGACTCTGGGGGTGGAGCCGTGAAAGGCGGAGCCATGGAAGACTCTGGGGGCGGAGCCGTGAAAGGCGGAGCCGTGGAAGACCCTGGGGGGCGGAGCCGTGGAAGGCGGAGCCAAGGAGGGTGGAGCCATGAGAGGCTCGAGGGGCAAAGCCGTGGAAGGCGGAGCCGTGAGAGGCTCGAGGGGCAAAGCCGTGGAAGGCTCGGGGCTGAGAGCCATGGAAGAGAGTACAGGCCGAGGCTGGGGATCGACCTCCTTGGTCGAGAGCTCGGGTGGAGACGGGGGAACGACCTCCGTGGTCGTGAGCATGGGCAGAGACTGGGGAGGAGGAGTCCTTTTCCTTCTCCTATTCTGGCCAGCAGGGAGCATAGATACGGGGACGGTAGAGGCTACAGGCACTGGCTCTGGGACGGTCGGGGCTAGAGGCACTGGGACGGTCGGGGCTACAGGCATTGGCACGGGACGGTCGAGGCTACAGGCACTGGCTCTGGGACGGTCGAGGCTACAGGCACTGGCACTGGGACGGTCGAGGCTACAGGCACTGGCTCTGGGACGGTCGGGGCTACAGGCACTGGCTCTGAGACGGTCGGGGCTACAGGCACTGGGACGGTCGGGCTACAGGCACTGGGACGGTTGGGACTACAGGCACTGGCTCTGGGACGGTCGAGGCTACAGGCACTGGCTCTGGGATAGTCGGGGCTACAGGCACTGGCTCTGGGACGGTCAAGGCTACAGGCACTGGCTCTGGGATGGTCGGGGCTACAGGCACTGGCTCTGGGACGGTCAAGGCTACAGGCACTGGCTCTGGGACGGTCGAGGCTACAGGCACTGGCTCTGGGATGGTTGGGGCTACAGGCACTGGCTCTGGGACGGTCGAGGCCACAGGCACTGGCTCTGGCTCATTAACCGTGTCAGGCTTGGGCACTGGCTCGTTAACCGTGGCAGGCTTGGGCACTGGTTGTGGCCTGGGGTTACCGCCATAATTCACCGCATACAGGGGAAATGCAATCTCCGTGGTCACTGTCACTACCGCTGACTGTGGTGGGGAATCGACCACCGGAGCTTGGAGAGGATGAGCCCCCCCCCCCAAAAAAAATATTTAGGGGAATAGAATGGAGAGGAGTTACCTTGGAGATAGGGGGCATGGAAGGTGCAGAGACAGGGGTCATGGAGGGAGTTGTGGAAGGAAGAGTCGGGGAAGGCGCGGAGACAGGGGCCGAGGAAGGCGAGTTGACAGAACTTGGCGGTATAGTCCAGGAGAGGAAGGTCTTGTTTAAATAAATCCATGAATAATCCAGTAAACTCCATGATTTATGTGGGTCTGGACGAGTGGGAGAGGATTAGAGGGATCGCTGTGTTGGGCCTCATGTAATCAGATAGAAGACAAAGGCAGGCCTAACAGTTGTAAAACCTAACTCAGCCCCCACACATTCCATGTCGTAAACTATACTGATAAAAATCGCGCCAAAATCAAACAAAGGGGGTCCAAAACAGACTACAAATCCATGAAGCCTTGCTCACTAAAGGATCGATCTCACAGCTCCTATTGGATGAGGCACACAACAGAACGTCCTTCAAACATGACATCATCAGGAGTTCAAATAATTCTGAAATGCTTCCAGAGTTGCTTCCAGCGACTTCGTTTACCGAATAAAGACATAGCTTTTGCTGCTCTCCGGTGCAACCTCGTGGCACAAGGGAGTAATGTCCAACTTGAAACTGTAGCCATACAATCTCCATCTCGCTGGACGAGTTGAAATGACTCTGTGTTCAACCGAACACTCTAACAGATCCGAAGGAGACCGCCGAGCAATTCGCATCTTCATCTGTTGGCCTACAGAAGTGAAGAGATTAAAGATTTCTCTTCCATCTTCAATCAAGTCGACATTTCTGAGTTCTCCGCCAGCCCGCCGAGAATCAACAGCCGTACCGCCCGCCGACAGAGTGAGGAAACGGCCTCCCGTCATCACCCGAGCCTCAAGGAACCGGGTCAGAGTTAAAGGATGGAGGAAAACACATTCTACCTGTGTCCTCATGCGATTCAAGTAAGAGGTTACGTCTGGGCAAAGATAGAATATTATAGCGTGTTATTCTTGTGTTTCAAGGTTTTTGCTTGTACAGTTTACGGACCGCCATGTCCGCTCATTATTAATACTCAGGGTATTAATTATCACAAATTTGTTTTGCTGTATTGTGGTCCAACCAAATTGGATTGCTGTGCATTTTCGCCATCGTGGGTGAGACAGAAACTGAGTGCATCCATTAGAGTCAAATAACGCAGGACTTTTACGAGCCCCGCTCATAAAACCGCGTCTCTGAGTGATAAGCACAACTGCTTTCTCTCCAGCTATCGTGAAATCAGCTTTCGGGCTGTCACTTAATCATCTCTCTCTCTCTCTCACTAACCACACTGACACACACACACACACACACACTGTCACACACACACCTTATGTGTTATAGGATTATTTTTATTTCCATATCTAATCATATCACTGTTTAGTTTGTAGTTGTAAGTCGGAAGTTTATTGACTGCACTGTATTAATTATTAATTGATATTACTGCATAAATAAACTTTGTTTATATTACAAAGAGAAGTGTTTTGGTTTGTTTTGCATACGCCTGTGTCATGCTGACGGGATGTCAGTGCTTGGATTCAAACCTTCATTCATTGTTTTTTCCCCGAAAATCGATATTCTTCGGATGCCGATTTTCCTAAGAAAACAATTTAATATTGAGACTGTTTTAATATTCGGTTATTAATCCCTGATTTCAGGGTGGTGCCCCGTCAATGTTAATCCTTATTAATATTCTACTGATTTTTGATAATTGATAATTATCTTTGATTGAATTTGAATGATCAATAAGCTAGTGTTAATTTTAATGTTTCATCGATGTTAACAATTAACGATTATCTTTGATAATTGTTGATTTAAAGGATTAAAAAAAAGCTAACATTGATTCTCATCAATGTTCTATTGATTTTAATAATTAATAATTATCTTTGATAATTATTAATTATTGCTAATAACCAAACTTGCTCCTAAACATAGCACACTACATTTACTGGAGTCCCATATGAGGTTTTAATGAGTTCGATCCAATTAATTAATTTAAATATTAATGAATAACTACAGAAATAATTATTAATTATTTCTGATAGTAACACTGATCTAAACAACCAGTAAAGCCCGACAGCTGGAGTAGAGGAGGACGTTGGGAGGAACCGGTAAGTAAATCCGTATTTCTTTGTTGTGGGTCAGTCCTTCTGTAATGTTGGGTGTCTAGGAGTGGAAGAGAGGAGACGCAGGAGTAGATTCATTCAATCCTTTAATTATAATCGTTGGAGTTGAACATTCGCTGGAGTGGAAACAAATGCTGGTGTGGAAACAAACTATAATTCTAAACATCAAGACTTAGCACAACGTAAGACTTAGCACAACGTAAGACTTAGCACAACGTAAGACTGCAAGGACTGACAAATGATGAAGAAAACTAGAGGGTATTTATACACAGGGAACTAATGAGGGAATAGGATACAGGTGAGGATAATAAGAAACAGATGGAAGTGATTAGGGCAGTGAACTATGGGAAATGCAGTCCAGTGGAAAACTTCAAAATAAGAGTCCTTGAAGAAAATGAGGGAGACAGACTGTGACAAAAGCCTTATTTATGTTTAAGAGATGTTGAGGTAATGTCTTTCATCCATAATGACCATGAAAGGGAAACAATCTTTCCAGTATTAAAGTTGTTAGAAGAAGGTTAAAAATACACTTTATATATGTCATTTATCTTTCAAAATAACTATAATAATATCTACTAAGAAAATGCATGACAGTGTCATTTATACAGCAATGTTGTTGATTATTACCAGCTGTGTTTTAGTGCCAGAGCTCATAATTGTGTTGCAGGTGATTAAGTCATAAGTGTCCCAGTGTTCAGTGGATCAACACCCTTGCAAGTGCCTGAGTTGTTGTTCAAAATATACTGATATATGACATAGGGAGCTGATTGAGACGCACACTTAGCCACTGAATAAGACCGCCCCCATCCCCCCAACCGCACACACGCTGTGTCTCATTTTGAAAGCTGCGTACTAGGTAGGACGCGTCCTTTGAAGGCTGCAGTTGTGCTCAAAAGTTTGCATACCCTGGCAGAAATTGTGAAATTTTGGCATTGATTTTGACGATATGACTGATCATGCAAAAACACTGTCTTTTATTTAAGGGTAGTGATCATATGAAGCCATTTATTATCACATAGTTGTTTGGCTTCTTTTTAAATCATAATGATAACAGAAATCACCCAAATGGCCCTGATCAAAAGTTTACATACCCTTGAATGTTTGGCCTTGTTACAGACACACACAGTGACACACACAGGTTTAAATGGACTCAAGATGGCGCCGAGTATGGCTGCTGCATTGCGAGCTCCGACACAACATAGTAATGTTTTGTTTGTTTTGTTCACAATTCTTATGTTTTTTGTCTTGGATGTTGTCTGCCTTATTGTCTACGACAGACAAACACTTTTGGACATTGGTTCAGCAATCTCACACCGTAAACCTGACTTCACATTCCTCAATGCCGACCCGCTGTTTACAAACACGCAAGCGGAGCCCTTTGTCTGGGCAGCACGGCAGCGGAAACGCAGGAGGAAAAGGGGAAACAGAGCCGGCGTTCTCATCAGAGTAAGACGCCGCGCAAATCGACCCCCGCTACCCACTATTCTACTGGCAAATGTTCAGTCTCTGGATAACAAGCTCTGCGAGCTGAAAGCGCGGATCTCTTTCCAACGAGATACAAGGGAATGCTGCATTATCTGCCTAACAGAAACTTGGATGTCTGCGGAGATTCCAGACTCAGCCATTGAACCCGCGGGGTTCTCCGTGCACCGAGCGGACAGAGCGAAAGACCTCTCAGGTAAAAGCAGAGGTGGTGGTGTATGTTTTATGATCAACAAATCCTGGTGTGATCAGAGGAACGTACATTCTATCAAGTCTTTCTGCTCTCCTGATCTGGAATTTCTTATGCTTCTGTGTCGACCATTCTGGATACCGAGGGAATTCACAGCGGTCAATATCACTGCTGTGTACATCCCGCCACAAGCCGACACAGACTGGGCACTCAAGGAACTGTATGGGATTATAAGTGAGCAGGAAACCGCGCACCCTGAGGCCGCGTTCATTGTAACCGGGGACTTTAACAAAGCCAGTTTAAAATCAGTCGCACCAAAATATCACCAGCACATTAGTTTCAACACACGAGGGGACCGGGTTTTGGACCATTGCTACTCTCCGTTCCGGGATGGCTACAAATCCCTCCCCCACCCACCATTTGACAAATCGGACCACTCTTCCATTCTGCTTCTGCCCGCTTACAGGCAGAAATTGAAACAGGAAGCACCCACCCTCAGAATGATCCAGTGCTGGTCGGACCAATCAGATTCTACGCTACAAGACTGTTGATCACACGGACTGGGAGATGTTCCGGTCCGCCTCTGATGACGACATCGAGCTTTACGCTGATAGCATAATGTGTTTCATCAGAACGTGCGTAGAGGACGTAGTTCTGACCAGAACTGTACGAATCTATCCGAATCAGAAACCATGGATCAATAGCGATGTTCGCGCGGCACTTAATGTGCGGACCACTGCTTTTAATTCCGGGAACGTGGAGGAGCATAAACAAGCCAGTTATGCCCTCCGAAAAACAGAACCGCAAAACGCCAGTACAGGAGTAAGATTGAAGGACAGTTTAACACCACCAACTCTAGAAGCATGTGGCAGGGAATTAACATCATCACGGACTTTAAAGGGAATAAAAACTCCGTCATGAACACCTCTGCCTCTCTACCGGATGAGCTAAATACTTTTTATGCTCGTTTCGAGGGAAATAACACCGCCCTCGCGGAGAGAGCTCTCGCGGCTGAAGCTACAGAGGTTAGTTCACTCTCCGTCTCTGTAGCGGATGTAACCCGATCCTTCCGATGGGTGAATATCCGCAAAGCCGTGGGCCCAGACGGTATTCCGGGCCGCGTCATCAGAGCGTGTGCGAACCAGCTGGCTGGTGTTTTTACGGACATTTTCAACCTTTCCCTCTCTTTGTCTGTAGTCCCCACATGCTTTAAAACATCCACCATTGTGCCTGTTCCAAAACAATCAAAAATAACTTGTTTAAATGACTGGCATCCTGTTGCTCTGACCCCCATCATCAGCAAATGTTTTGAGAGACTAATCAGAGATTACATCTGCTCTGTATTGCCACTCTCTCTTGACCCGCTGCAGTTTGCTTACCGCAACAACCGCTCCACTGATGATGCCATTGCATCTACAATACACACTGCTCTCTCCCACCTGGAAAAAGAACACTTATGTGAGAATGCTGTTTGTAGACTACAGCTCAGCATTCAACACCATAGTGCCCTCCAAGCTAGATGAGAAACTCCGGGCTCTGGGCTTAAACAGCTCGCTGTGCAGCTGGATCCTGGGCTTCCTGTCAAGCAGACGCCAGGTGGTTAGAATAGGCAGCAACATCTCCTCATCACTGACCCTTAACACTGGAGCCCCGCAGGGCTGTGTTCTCAGCCCACTACTGTATTCCTTGTACACACATGACTGTGTGGCAACACATAGCTCCAATGCCATCATTAAGTTTGCTGATGACACGACGGTGGTAGGTCTGATCACTGACAATGATGAAACAGCCTACAGAGAGGAGGTGCACACTCTGACACACTGGTGTCAGGAGCACAACCTCTCCCTCAGCGTCAGTAAAACAAAGGAGCTTGTGGTGGACTTCAGAAGAAAAGACAGAGAACACAGTCCCATCACCATCAATGGAGCACCAGTGGAGAGAGTCAGCAGCTTGGGTGTCCACATCACTGAGGAACTCACATGGTCCATCCACACTGAAGTCGTTGTGAAGAAGGCTCATCAGCGCCTCTTCTTCCTGAGATGGCTGAGGAAGTTTGGAATGAACCACCACATCCTCACACGGTTCTACACCTGCACTGTGGAGAGCATCCTGACTGGCTGTATCTCCGCCTGGTACGGCAATAGCACCACCCACAACCGCAAAGCACTGCAAAGGGTGGTGCGAACTGCCAGACACATCATCGGAGGTGAGTTTCCCTCCCTCCAGGAAATATATACAAGGCGGTGTGTGAAAAAAGCTTGGAAGATCATCAGAGACTCCAGCCACCCGAGCCATGGGCTGTTCTCACTGCTACCATCAGGTAGGCGGTATCGCAGCATCAGGACCCGCACCAGCCGACTCCATGATAGTTTCTTCCCTCAAGCAATCAGACTTTTGAACTCTTGATCTCCCACGATCAAAATACATCAGCACTGCACTTTATTACCCTTACTCTTATATCTCACACCGGACTGTCATAAATTATATTATTATTATTATATTATGTTCTCTCTTAACAACTGACTATCAACCGACAGCCTGAATGTCAATACAGTACAATACAACCTACTGTACATTCTATATATATATACTTCTTTATATATTTTTATTTTTCATTTTTTATTGAATAATGTGTATCTATATAGTGCGTATTGTATACTGTACAGTGTATGTTATTATTTGTATATTGTTGAGTGTAATTATGTGTATAACAGATGTTTAAATTGTGCTGTGTTAATTTGATGTTATTGTAAATTGGTATATGTCTCATCACTGTCACGACTGCTATGTTGATCGGAACTGCACCCAAGAATTTCACACACCATTGCACTTGTGTATATGGCTGTGTGACAATAAAGTGATTTGATTTTGATTTGATTTTGAAATGGCAATTAAAGTTTAATTTCCCACACCTGTGGCTTTTTAAATTGCAATTAGTGTCTGTGTATAAATAGTCAATGAGTTTGTTAGCTCTCACGTGGATGCACTGAGCAGGCTAGATACTGAGCCATGGGGAGCAGAAAAGAACTGTCAAAAGACCTGCGTAACAAGGTAATGGAACTTTATAAAGATGGAAAAGGATATAAAAAGATATCCAAAACCTTGAAAATGCCAGTCAGTACTGTTCAATCACTTATTAAGAAGTGGAAAATTCGGGGATCTCTTGATACCAAGCCAAGGTCAGGTAGACCAAGAAAGATTTCAGTCACAACTGCCAGAAGAATTGTTTGGGATACAAAGAAAAACCCATAGGTAACCTCAGGAGAAATACAGGCTGCTCTGGAAAAAGACAGTGTAGTTGTTTCAAGGAGCACAATATGACGATACTTGAACAAAAATGAGCTGCATGGTCGAGTTGCCAGAAAGAAGCCTTTACTGCGCCAATGCCACAAAAAAGCCTGGTTACAATATGCCCGACAACACCTTGACACGCCTCACAGCTTCTGGCACACTGTAATTTGGAGTTATGAGACCAAAATAGAGCTTTGTTTGGAGAGGGGTCAACAAGGCCTATAGTGAAAAGAATACCATCCCCACTGTGAAGCATGGTGGTGGCTCACTGATGTATTGGGGGTGTGTGAGCTCTAAAGGCATGGGGAATCTTGTGTAAATTGATGGCAAGATGAATGCAGCATGTTATCAGAAAATACTGGCAGACAATTTGCATTCTTCTGCATGAAAGCTGTGCATGGGACACTCTTGTACTTTCCAGCACGACAATGACCCTAAGCACAAGGCCAAGTTGTCCCTCCAGTGGTTACAGCAGAAAAAGGTGAAGGTTCTGGAGTGGCCATCACAGTCTCCTGACCTTAATATCATCGAGCCACTCTGGGGAGATCTCAAACGTGTGGTTCATGCAAGACGACCAAAGACTTTGCATGACCTGGAGGCATTTTTCCAAGACGAATGGGCAGCTATACCACCTGCAAGAATTTGGGGCCCTCATAGACAACTATTACAAAAGACTGCACACTGTCATTGATGCTAAAGGGGGCAATACAAAGTATTAAGAACTAAGGGTATGCAGACTTTTGAACAGGGGTCATTTCATTTTTTTCTTTGTTGCCATGTTTTATTTCATGATTGTGCCATTCTGTTAAAACCTACAGTTGAATATGAATCCCATAAGAAATAAAATAAATGTGTTTTGCCTGCTCACTCATGTTTTCTTTAAAAATGGTACATATATTACCAATTCTCCAAGGGTATGTGTGCTTTGAGTGAGAAGGGAACAAAAAGTTCCATTAGAAGGGAATGCATGAGGCAAAGTTTAGGAGAGTTATAATGCTGTAAAGAGAAAAGAAAATAGATTTTACAGGTATACTTTTAGTCTAATACTTTATTTTAAATATATATTCATATAATTATACATATTATATACTCTGCACCCATCTACTGAGGTACTTCAACTTGGGAATTAACATTCCTTGCGTTTGAACATCATATTTATGGGCAAATTGGCGTCATTTTTTTTTTTTTTTTAAAGAATTGTGGGTTGTGAGTGCCCACGAAGGATACACCTCATGCATCCTCCGAATTCCCATGAAAGAAGGTCGCATTCGAAGGCTGCATTCGAAGTGTCCTACTCGCTTTTCTGAAACGAGACAGCCTCGATGATGTTTGTGGCCGACAAATGCGACCTTCGGAGGATGCAGCCTTCCAAACGAGACACAGCCACACTCTCCCCAAAACCCCACCCTCCAAAGACATGTCAGCCAACCCATGTCAGCAAACCCAAAAAGGTTAAAGGCAGAGAGAGTTTTCTAATTGGCTAAACTGTCTGATTGGATACATAAGCAAGTACTAATCAGGGCCATCATCAGGGGGAAAATAATATGGTACTCTATGGGCTGTGTAGAGAGGGGGTCCACACACAACATTTAATATTTTTTTAAACTTTTAAAATTTAATATTTTGTCCTGGGTCCTGAATTTTAGTAATGGCCCTGGGTAAAAACAAAAAATCCCTTACAATACTGATAATTCAATAGTGATCCTTTGTTTTTTGATACTTTAGACCATGTTAACTTTTCCTTGTCTGATTTTCAGTCTGAATTCACAATGCCTCCATTGTGTTCTGGGTCTGGCTGACAGAATGTCGAACCAGAGAGTATATACACTTCAGTCTGTGAATGTATTCAGGCTTTCATTCTGGGTTGTTTATGAACAATGACATTTCCTAAAAACCAGCACTGGAGTGTGGTTCACACCATGTCCAGACATTCCAGTGAATGGCCATCTATGTGTCAGTCCAATCTGGTATAATTTTTGGGAATAATGATTGGAAATTCACAGCATGATTAATTGAAACACAGCAGGATCAACCTGGAGACTAAAATAAACTATGGTCTGACATTGTTAGATACTCCAGAAATAAAAGAGTCTTTCACTAAAGCACGTTTTCCTTTTCAGGTATAAGCAGGCTGATGATTACATTCAAAGTGTTTTGCAAGAGGTTTGGGTGGAGTTCTCACATAAACATTCGGATGGACATTAAGCAACTTTCAAGCTTAAAGTCAGCTCTAGGTGATTGCATTGATTATTGTTAGGAGTAAAACACACCTAGATGCGTAATGGAGTTGGTATCATCTAGTTCTAAAATCTAAAGCAAATTCTTGGACCTCAAAGTCCTTAAATTTAATGTGAAATTACAAAACCATTATATAAGAATGAAATGTTTGGTTTGAAGATGAGGACAACCTAAAACCACAATGTATTTTAAGAAATTGCTATGAGAATCCTGCAGTGAGTGTTACACCATATTCACACATAATCCGTGAGCGGGGCATTGGCAGCATGTTTTCATTTTGGCGCCCATATTAACAGATTACAGCAGACACGTCCCAGACGTGGCAGCTAGTGGATAATTTCGGCGTTGTGCCTTTTTTTGCAGGCTGCAATCTCTAAAATCACAATCATCTTTGATCAGGTGAATGCAATTAGTTCCTGGTTCCCATGGGACCACAACCCTTGGCTTATGGTGCATTAACATCATGTCAGAATTACCATAATTACAAGATTCCGACTTGTCAAAAGCGTTCATGTCTTAGTAGAGCTTGTAATTACAAGTTGTAAACTCTGTTTTACAAGTTGTGAATTCTATGAAAGCTTCGACTTGACAGTTGTGACGTCATGTGAAAAGAACCAATATGTCAGTGGCCTCAACAGTTGAAGGTAATGAACATGGTAAAAATATTTCTGTGTAATATGCTATTTTATTATGCCATTGATGCCTGGACCATTTATTTTTGTTCTTAAACATTTTGCAAAAACATATAGAAGTGAATTAATGAAGTGATAAACATTTTACTGTTATCAACAACAAAGCAGTTTTGGCGCAAGTGTTGCCATAGAAACGAATAACTTATGAGGTCTGAGGACGCGAACAGCTACAATTAGAACCTCCGAGTTGCCATCCAGTAATTACAGTCATTCCGACATGACATGAACGCACCATAAGATCAGTAGCACCACAGGAAAAGGTAAACACATTTGAATTGATCAAAAAATGACTGATGGGTGATGGCACTTGTCAGTTCTCGGCAGAACTCGGCAGAACATAATCCAGCAACATGTCGACTTACTGTGATCATGTTGATTTAAATTTATTCCATCATAATACGATTTGACTGCTGCATTTCAGATTATTTGTGGCTCATACTTTTTTTAGATGTAATTTCATGCAAAATTATTTAAAAAGACATACAGAAATAAAGTCACACACAAAGTTAAATACACAGTCGAGTATTAATGTATACTAATATTTCGGTTTAAACACATTATGCACATTTTATAGCAGGGTCATATTTAGTAGTAGCAGTATGCCAGAGAAAATGAGACAAGTTCTTAAATTTTAAACTGAAGCAGCTGGACAGGGCTGTTTGGATTGCTACGTCACTGTGTATTTGGTTTGCTGCATCACTCTTAGTCCCCCAGTGTTCCCTTAGAATAAATACAACCTCTTCCAAGGACATGCCTCTTCATATCAAATTGTTTATTTTCCACTGTCTGTTTGTACCTTTTTAATTCAAGAATTTAGTGTTAAGTTTGTCAAAAACCACATAAAACAAAATTTGTGGGCAAATGTTGAAGATGTATGGTCCAAGTTGGAGGAGTTCTAAACCACAGAAAAGGTCCGTAATGCCAGCAAAAAGAAAAGAAAGTTGAAAGGGGTTACTTTATATTTCAGCCCTTGTATTAAGATGTAATTTTGAGTTTAAATTAATCTTTTTTTTTTCTCAATAGTCACAGCTGAAATAACCACTGAACAATATAAGTAATAAACAACAAGTGAATGATGCATTTCCTATTTTATTACACAGCTTCATTGTCAAAGACAAAACACTTATGTCAAACACACAGCAGTGTTCTACTGCCGTAAGTCTATGCACTAGAACCCAATGCCAGTGAGTCTCTCTGTTTCTCTGTCTCTCTCCCTCAGTTAGGGGTTCTATAATCCTTATTTGTGCCTCTTGGACAATATAGTTGTTTTATTTGCTTACCCATGTCTCTGCACATGTTGAGATGCCAATGCTATTTGAAGTTCCTTTGTACCCATGAAGCAAGCAAAGGTGAAGTTTGTAATTTCTGCATCAATAGCACCACCAATTGAAATTACAGTCTATTTGTTTGAGCAGTCCTAGATAACAGCATTTGGTGCGAGTTTGCCAGTTTGCCTGAACAATGAAGGGGTGGGGGTTTGAAACTTGTTTAAAATCATTATTTGTTTTACCTGTTTGGTATTGCTAGTGGCCCAGAAATAACACACTTGATCTTTGACTTTGAAAAAAGTTTGAGTATAGAAACATTTTTCCATAATTTTTTATCATCTTACCTGTCAATAAATGTGCACGGAATGAATATGGTCTTCATTTTGTTGCAGAGTTGCAAAGTCCAAAGCCCTGCTCTGACAAACCACATGATGAGTCACAAAACTGTCAAGCGTCCAAAATCCAATTAGCACATCACAGCAACATATTCTTGCCATCCCTATCAAATCAACCTTGCCCAAGTGACATGAACAGCACTGACGTATCACCACACCCTGCCTCTAAACAGATGTTTGATCTCCAGTCTCAACAGGACACACTAAATGACATGTTAAGTTCACTGACAGTTTGATGAGAGTTCACCACTCTTCTGGTCTTTATTGGTAACTGATGGTCGAAGTGTAACAGCGTCTGTGAGCCCCCACGGTATCTGTCAAACTGTTTTGTCTTGGTGGACACAAACATACACACAAACCAGCCTTTGACCATTTATGTTCGGACAAAGCTCCTTTAACCCAGGTCTACAGCTTAATTCATTTGGTGCAGTGTCTTGTCAGGTCGCAACCTCTAAACCTCATCATCAAGCCACTAAATCGTAACAGCATTATCTGTAATAGATTTGCAGCTAGATAAACTTCAGATTTGTGTGCACCTCTCTTTGCTTCCATTTAGTCTCTCTTAACTGCTTGCAACTTTTTAACTTCCTGCAGAAAAGACCAGCTTATCCTCTTACACTCAGAGCAACCCGAGAGGGGGTGCTGATCACGAAAAAATATTTATATTATGGTACTACTCAACAAACAGTTGCCTGATCTGCACAAAATAGGTGTCGTTTTAAAGCGTAGACTCTCATCTTTACAATGAATATAGCTGATCTGACCAATTCTAAAATACTGCTTTTAAATTTGCTGACAAATTTGAATCATTCCATTTTCATAATTCATAAATTTGCGATAACAACAATCATATTTAGAACCAGTAAAAAGATCACACAGCCATGTGTCATATATCTTTGGAAAGGTTGTGATTAGTAGAATACAACGAGCAGATGTGTTTCACTCAGGGTGTGTTCACACTTGTAGTTCGGTTCTCTTGGTCCTCTTGGTCTGGACCAAAAAAGAAAATGATACATTTTAGTCCTGGTTCGCTTAGCGTTCACACTGGCATTTTTAACACACGAACCTAACGATATAAAACCAAAGGCATCAGGAAAAAGTCACAACCTGATTGGACAGCTTTTATGACGTATATTTTTTTACGGAACTTGCCGATCATCCAAAACAATGCTGGCTGCTGGGCAAAATGCGCTCGTTATATTTATATATGTATATATGGTGGTATTTTTACCAGCTGAGAACAAACGAAGAGCTAATAAAATGTATAAAGGAGTCAAAACAGCACCAGGAATTCCTCCGTTGCACACACAAACGAAGATATGCTGCAAGGATGGCTGACGGCGGTTCCAATGCCTGTACCAAACTGTAATGGGCAACATAGCTCCTATGATGAGAAGAACCAGGTATGCTTGAGGTCAGTATTAGGCAAATTACTTCCTGTTTTTGGTCCGTTTAGACGTCTTTGGTCCATGTTGCGTTCATATATCAGTTGAACTGCACCAGAGTTCGTTTGGAAGCGGACCGAGACCCACTATTCAGGCGGTCTTGGTCCACTTGTTTGGTGTGCACCAAGGTTCGGATGGCAGCGTTCACACTTGTTCAAATGAAACGCACTAACAGAGCAATCACACCAGAGTTCGTTTTAATCTAACCAAACCTGCCAAGTGTGAACACACCCTCAGAGACCAAACTACAGTGAGTATTTGTGTGTAAAATGCACATGTATGATAAACAAAGAAAACAGAATTATCATTAGCATTTTGGTTCATAACTACAAGAAAAATAAACATGATGTAGAAAATGGCATATCACTTACAGCAGATGGCTCTGAATAACACAAGCACACACTCGATGTAATACGATATGTAGATCCTGAAATATTAGTCAAAGAGTGTCATAAGCTGTTGTGGCTATCGCTAATGGCATCTCTATGGCAATGGTTTCTCTGGGATTCATTGAAACACGATCCTTTACATAGGTGTGTCACATTGTCCTCATTGGCTGTCTAGAGAGTGTTATTGTTGGCACTTAGTTGATATGAGTTTAAGTATATATATATATATATATATATATATATATATATAAACATTTTATTATTATTATTATTGTTTATTTTATTTTTTTTGAATTCATAATTTTCAGTTGTTCTGTTTTAATGTTCAATAAAACTTGGTTGGATTGGTTTGGACACTTTGGGAACCATGATTCCAAATGCTATATCTTTGGACTGCTTTACACTATCAACAATAGTTTTTTTCATGGTATAGTTGACATGTTGGAGAACAACACCAAATTTTATGACCATCCATACTTACAGTCTAGATGGCATTATGCCAAACATGAATAATAACTGAAAAGTGTATTATTATTGCTCATGTTTTGTGTAGTTTGTCAGCAGTGTTGTAGCATGAGAGTCTCTGAGCATGATCAAAATATATTTTCTTCAAATTTTGAAAGGTATTCTAAAAATGTATACCATGTATACAATGTGTACCCTCTTTGCTATTTTTTTAAGAGTCATAAGCTCTTGTCACAGTCTTGTCACCTTGTCAGGTTGGTTTTCTGTCTGACAGGACCGTGGCATTATCGTCCTGTCTTGTATTTTGTGTACGTGCTTTGTGTGGGCGCACTGTCTGGTTGTTGGTTACTGCCTGGTTGTTGGTTACCGCCATGCGCTCTCCGGTGATGTCATGGTCCTATCACCCAGTGTTGTAGTACTGGAGATCGGTACTTCAAAACACTTTTTGAAAGTCTCCGTCTCATCTCGGAATCTACCGCATTTTTACTCGGTCTTGTCTCGGTCTCAGACAAAGAGGACTCTGGATTTTATTTAAAGACCGGTCAAGACCACAACTGCAGGGATATCACTTAATTGCTTGTGCATTGTCTGATTTATTTGTTAACATCATTACTGTGATTGGATGTAAAACTGCCTGCTTCAAATGTAAGCAATAAATTGACTCATTTCTAATTTTAAATTTTTGTTACTGTTAAATGAGTTTATTTTTTCTAAAACAGTGAGCACTGATGGAAAGTATCTTTTTAAAGATGCCTTTCCGTTTATGTGCAGTTCCTGGATGTGGTCGTTATCTCTCCGCCTCTGATGGCCACGATCGCTGCTTCATGTGTATGGGCTGTAGGCACGCTGAGACAGTGTTCGTGGATGGTTCATGCTCTCTCTGCGAGAGCATGACCATGGCAATGTTGCGGTCATGGCTTTCCTTCTTCAGTAGGAAAGCCACTTCAGCCGCTTTCTGCCCTGTTCCGTCTACCTATGGGCACAAGGCTGTGACATTTAGCGCTGGGCGATTTGGGGACCCCAATGGGAGTGGTTCTGCCGGGTGAACCCCCACAGACCTCCCATTCCCCAGTACGCTCGTTTGCCCTTGTCGAGTTCTGGGATGAGTCAGGTGGCTCGCCCCAGGGTGAGATTAATGTCTTATTCGGGGCTCAGGAGGAGGATGAGCTCTCGATCGCAGCATCGGAGAGTGGGCTGCTACAGTTGGACATGGAGGACTCGTGGGGCTTCCACCTTTGGGTGTGGTCACCCAGTCTGAGGCCGACGTGGAGCTGGTGGCCATGCTTGCCCAGGCTGCCCCGAGCATTGGGCTCGAGTGGAAACCTCCACCCTGCCCTGAGCCCTCACGGATCGATGACTGATTCCTGGGCTCAGAGCGCCACTCACAGCCACGTTCCACTCTTCCCGGAGGTGCATGAGGAACTCACAAAGTCGTGGCAGGCACCTTTTACTGACTGGACCCGGCTTCCGAGTTCCTCCACTCTCACTACACTTGACGGTGGGGCGGCCAGGGGGTACACGGAAGTTCCTCATGTGGAGCAGGCAATTGAGGTGCACCTGTGCCCACAAAATGCCGCCACCTGGCGTAATCGCCCTAGGCTCCCGTCCAAGGCCTGTAAGTCCACGTCATCCAAGGCTTAATGTGCCGCTGGACAGGCTGCCTCCGCCCTGCATGCCATGGCCTTCCTGCAAGTTCACCAAGGCCAAGGCACTGAAAGAGCTGCACGAGGGTAGTCCTGTCCCTGGAGTGATGCAGGAGCTGCGCTTGGTGACCAACGAAGGTCACAGCGCAGGCTCTCGGGCAGGCGATGTCCACCATGGTGGTCCAGGAGAGCCACCTGTGGCTTAACCTGGTGGAGATGAGGGACGCTGACAAGGTTCGCTTTCTTGACGCCCCCATCTCCCAGGCTGGCCTGTTTGGTGACACCGCCGAGGACTTTGCCCAGCAGTTCTCGATGGTCAAGAAGCAGATGGAGGTCATCCAGCACATCTTGCCCCAGCGTGGTTCGTCCCACGGACCGCCGAGATACCAGATACCCCTGCAAGAAGCTGATGCTCCCCGTCCCAAGGTCCTGTGGCAAGAACCCCAGGAAGGCTTCGAAGCATCACCCTGAGACGGGCGACCCAGGGGTGAGGAGCACCTCGTTCCCTCGTGGGATCTCTCTGTGGTCTTGCTGGGCCTACAGAGAGCCCCGTTTGAGCCCCTGGAGTCAGTCGAGCTAAAGGACCACTCATTGAAGACGGCCCTTCTGACTGCGCTCACTTCCATCAAGAGGGTTGGGGACCTGCAGGCGTTCTCTGTCAGCGATACGTGCCTAGAGTTCGGTCCTGCATACTCTCACGTGATCCTGAGACCCCGGCCGGGCCCAAGGTTCCCACTACCCCTTTTAGGGATCAGGTGGTGAACCTGCAAGCGCTGCCCCGGGAGGAGGCAGACCCAGCCTTGTCATTGCTGTGTCTAGTACGCACTTTGCGTGTTTACTTGGACCACACGGAGAGCTTTAGACGCTCTGAGCAGCTCTTTGTCTGTTTTGGGGGACAGCAGAAGGGGAAGGCTGTCTCCAAACAGAGGATTGCCCACTGGATCATGGATGCCATCGCTTTGGCATGCCAGGCCCAGGGCGTACCATCCCCCCTGGGAGTACGATCACAGTCCACCAGGAGTGTGGCATCCTCCTGGGTCCTGGCGAACGGCGCCTCTCTAACAGACACCTATAGACATCTATATCTATTGCGAGATTTTATAATCTCCAGGTTGAGCCAGTTTCGTCCCGTGTGTTAGCAGGTACGAACAGGTAAGTATGCGGGCAGCTGGCCAGGTGTACCGCTTGCACACATCACCTTTCCCCTCCCTGAGGGGAAAACGTGTGCTTTTTATGTCCACATGTTCTCAGGACCGGTGAACCCTGGATGTCTTTCCTCCCTCAGCACCCTGCGGCAGGCAAATTCGGCGGAGGAATTCAATGCCAGGCTCAGTACTTGCATTAGTATACCCTGTCAGGTCAGCCCCTGTAATGGGATAGGTGCTCCATATGTGGTGGTTCCCTGTCGGTAACCCCATGTGACATATTTTTCCACAGTACAGTTTCCCTGACGTTAAACCCATGTCTTCTCTTGGGCAGAGTCTGCTCTGCCACCAGTCGCTGCATTTGTAGAGTTACTCCCTTCTGGGTTGGACCTACCATAGGGGCTTCTTTCCATATGTGGTACTTCCCAGTTAGTAAGTCCATGCAACGTATTCTCCACATGTTAACCTTCCCTTTGGCAGGCTGTGGTCTCCATGGTGTCTTTCTCCTGTGGGGAAAAAGAACACCTTCCCCGAGGTGGGAGAAAAAGAAGAGAAAAGGCAGAAGCGGCTGGTGCGGCCTGTTCCCATGGTAAGTATGTCTTGTCCCCCCCCACCTCCTTGGGGTATGAGGGACCATGCGACGTACGTGGGGCATTGGGAAGGTTACGATGGGGCCAGGTGCACTTGCTACTAGGCACGCAATGGCCTGCCTGCACTGCCGATCCACATAACACAGTTCAGCTGGTTGTGCCGTTATGTATAAGGACCCCTAGTGTCACTACATTGACACAACATTGAGTGAGTGACAGATAGGGAACGTCTGGGTTACTGTTGTAACCTCCGTTCCCTGATGGAAGGAACGAGACATTGTGTCCCTCTTGCCACAACACTGAACTACTCGCTGAAATGGCTGGGACTCTGTCTCGGCTCCTCAGCACAAACCTGAATGAGTGGTTGCAAGCCGGCTCCTTTTATACCCGTATGTCCGGGGGAGTTTCATGCAAATTCCACTCGCCAATTCTCATTGGCCTTTTCTCAAATATCAGAGGTGTTTGGGGCTCCCAAGCACGACCCCTAGTATCACTACATCAACACAACTTCTCGTTCCCTCCATCAGGGAACGGAGGTTACAACAGTAACCAAGACGTTACAGATGTTATGAACAGATGTAGCTTATTTGTCATGATTCTCTCATGAAACATAAAAAGTATAGGAGAAACTGTTACATATTACTAAAAGCAAATTCTCCTGTTTTAAACAAGTCCAAAAACACCGTGATTCGATGTGTAGATTCTGAGGTACTGTAATCTTCACGGAGAGCGTTTGACATCTGAACTGGTGAATGGAGGCCGGGCGCCTGCTCTCGAGTCCTAGTGCCTGCCGGATCCAACCTCTGTCTATGCCACTTACACTATATTGCCAAAAGTATTCGCTCACCCATCCAAATAATTGAATTCAGGTGTTCCAATCACTTCCATGGCCACAGGTGTATAAAATGAAGCACCTAGGCATGCAGACTGCTTCTACAAACATTTGTGAAAGAATGGGCCGCTCTCAGGAGCTCAGTGAATTCCAGCGTGGTACTGTGATAGGATGCCACCTGTGCAACAAGTCCAGTCGTGAAATTTCCTCGCTACTAAATATTCCACAGTCAACTGTCAGTGGTATTATAACAAAGTGGAAGCGATTGGGAATGACAGCAACTCAGCCACGAAGTGGTAGGCCACGTAAAATGACAGAGCGGGGTCAGCGGATGCTGAGGCGCATAGTGCGCAGAGGTCGCCAACTTTCTGCAGAGTCAATCGCTACAGACCTCCAAAGTTCATGTGGCCTTCAGATTAGCTCAAGAACAGTGCGTAGAGAGCTTCATGGAATGGGTTTCCATGGCCGAGCAGTTGCATCCAAGCCATACATCACCAAGTGCAATGCAAAGCGTCGGATGCAGTGGTGTAAAGCACGCCGCCACTGGACTCTAGAGCAGTGGAGACGCGTTCTCTGGAGTGGCGAATCACGCTTCTCCATCTGGCAATCTGATGGACGAGTCTGGGTTTGGCGGTTGCCAGGAGAACAGTACTTGCCTGACTGCATTGTGCCAACTGTGAAATTTGGTGGAGGGGGGATTATGGTGTGGGGTTGTTTTTCAGGAGCTGGGCTTGGCCCCTTAGTTCCAGTGAAAGGAACACTGAATGCTTCAGCATACCAAGAGATTTTGGACAATTCCATGCTCCCCACTTTGTGGGAACAGTTTGGGGATGGCCCCTTCCTGTTCCAACATGACTACGCACCAGTGCACAAAGCAAGGTCCATAAAGACATGGATGAGCGAGTTTGGTGTGGAAGAACTTGACTGGCCTGCACAGAGTCCTGACCTCAACCGATAGAGCACCTTTGGGATGAATTAGAGCGAAGACTGTGAGCCAGGCCTTCTCGTCCAACATCAGTGTCTGACCACACAAATGCGCTTCTGGAAGAATGGTCAAAAATTCCCATAAACACACTCCTAAACCTTGTGGAAAGCCTTCCCAGAAGAGTTGAAGCTGTTATAGCTGCAAAGGGTGGGCCGACGTCATATTAAACCCTATGGATTAAGAATGGGATGTCACTTAAGTTCATATGTGTCTAAAGGCAGATGAGCGAATACTTTTGGCAATATAGTGTATGTGTTTTGTTTTTCTCTCTATCAACAATGCGAGTTTGACCCGGTGCGACTTATAGTAAGGTGCAACTTCATTTCTGGAAATACAGTAAATAAATAAATTAATAATTAATAAAAAAAATTATTTGCTGTGCCGTTGCAAGAATTCATTTGCAAGAACAAATCTACAAATTGGAAAACTCTTATGTGACCTCGTTATACAGCGTACCTATGTTACTTGCGTTTTTTGCATAGCCGAATTTCAAATATTACGAGTTCACGCTACTAAGACAGACAGAAAACATGGACATGTTCTTGAAAAGGAAAACTATCGACGATGATTATGTGGGATAGTGGTGTGCCATGGGATTTTTTAATTGTAAAAAGTGTGCCCTGGCAGAAAAAAGGTTGGGAAACACTGACCTAAACCACACAGAATTAATATGCAAAAAAGTGTCTGAAAGAAAACACACAGCAGTATGTAAATTCTGCAATGCAATGCTTATCGAGACGGCTGGGACCACGTCAAACTTTTATCGGCACTTAGAAAGGAAGCATAAAGAACAGTAAGCTAAGTGTAAGTGATGCTAGCAAAGCTAGCTAGCTAACCTTAGCAATCTGCCTCTTGCTGCATTCCATTCAAATCGGAAAGTTACTATATTGTTTAAGAAAAGACAGAGAAAAGTGAAGACTTGTGTATTGAATAATTGTTTGATATATTCTGTAGTTAATGATGGTTTCTAGGGAAAGAGTCATCCAGAAAACCTGATGTCATGCTTGTACAAAAATTTTGTCATTTTAGGTGGATGGTAAAACTTGGAAAAGGAGTGTTGAATAAAGATGGTTAAGTTGATGTCAGCTCCTTAGTTTTTGTTTGTATTTGTTTGCTCATAGAAAACAAAGGAAAATTCACACACATAAAATTCACCTCTGCAATGCCTTTTGATTATTTTATCAAGACAAATCCCATGGTACACTGATACACACACACACACACGCACACACACACATATGGCAATAGATTTGTTTTCTGTGGGTGTTTTTATGGGAATGTGGATCTATCAGATCAATTTGAGGAGTGCCAATGGTTTGCGTGTTCCACATTTTATCGTAAGTGTGTCATGCAGTGTGGGACTTGCACTGGTCATGTCTTGGTCTTGACTCAGTCTTGCCCTGCCTTGGTCTTGGTCTCGACTTGGTCTCAACCCCTCAAAGTCTTGGTCTTGTCTCGGTCTCGATACACACTGGTCTTGGTCTTGACTTGGTCTCGGTTTAGGTGGTCTTGACTACAACACTACTGTCACCTTGTCAGGTTGGGTGTTGTCTGATGAGGACCGTTGCATCATCGTTCCCTGTTTGTTTTGGTCAAAGCATGTTTACGTTTTGCCCTCATTGTTTTAGGTGCCGCCTGCACATGGAATCAGCGTTTTCCTTATTGTTTCCATGGGAACACTGATCATGCCAACTTTCAGCTGCCCCTTGTTTGTTTCCTGCTCATTTAAATCCCCTCGTGTGTCATGTCCAGGGCTGGATCGCTCAGTGTGGTAGTTTAATGTTAAATGTAGTTGATTGTTGAACGTAGCTGAGCTTATGCTGTTTCTGCTGTCAAGCGGCTAACCTTGCTCTCTTTGTCTAGTTGGTGCTGTCTCGTGTATCTGTTGGTTGCCTGTCTCTGCCCGCTTGTTGGAAAGTGTCGTTACCTTCCAGTTTGCTGTACACCTGTCCTCGCCACCCACGAATCGCCAGTGGAGGATTCCTCATCTCTGCCCGCGTGTCAGGAATACAACTGCCCTCATCTGCCCGGGCTTTGTTCTCTGCACCACACCACGCTTCAATGGACATTTCCTACGAATCTGCTCCTGACTTCCACAATGCATACATCTGTCTACAAACATGCATTTTTAATACTCCAATTCGAGTTACATTTTTTTTTTTTTTTCAGATTTAGGTTTAAAATAAATAGTTCACCAAATAATGATAATTATCTCTTTATTTACTTACCCTTATGCTGTCTCAAACTCGCATGACTTTCTTCTGCAGAACACAAACAAAGATATTTTGATGGAATTATGATGCGGTTAAATCCGTACCATAGGGTTCAACACTTTCAAGCACAAAAAAGGACATAAAGGCAGTGTAAAGGTAACCCATAAGACTTGAGTGTTTTTTTGTTTTATTTTTTGGGGGGGGGGGATTTTTCCCCTTTTTTCACCCAATTTGGAATGCCCAATTCCCAATGCGCTTTTATCTCCTTGTAGTTGCATAGTGATTCGCCTCAATCTGGGTGGCGGAGGACGAATCCCAGCTGCCTCCACGTCTGAGACCATTGGCTTGTTGAGCGCGTTGCCACGGAGACATAGCATGTGTGGAGGCTTCACGCCATCCACCACGGTATCCACGCTCAACTCACCACACGCCCCACTGAGAACGAACCACATTATAGCGACCACGAGGAGGTTGATCCATGTGACTCTACCCTCCCTAGCAACCTGGCTAATTTGGTTGCTTAGGAGACCTGGCTGGAGTCACTCAGCATGCCCTGGGATTCGAGCTAGCGAACTCCAGGGGTGGTAGCCAGTGTCTTTTACCACTGAGCTACCCAGGCCCCCCAGACTTGAGTGGTTTAATCCATTTCTTCTGAAGCGAAACAATTGGTTTGGGGTGAGAATAGACCAAAATGTATCTCTTTTTTTCACTATAATCTCCTTGGTGTGATCATAATTTGAAGCTCCATTACACTTCCTCGCACTTGATGCAAATCACCAAAAACATCCAGGGTGCTCAGAAAGAAAAAATAAGGTCTGTATTTAATCAAACTCCTTCTTGACCAGTCACAGCACAGTTGTGAAGAACTCCCTCCTGTTCTTGGGAAGATGTTCTATGTTTGATCCCAAGTTGGCACTTGATCACTATTCTTTCTTTCTTCTACAAAGATGACTTGTGCGTTGCGTTGTGGTTCGTCAAGCAGTTTGACTACATACGGGCTCGATTGCTCTTACAGTACCCTGGATGTCTACATCTGAGTACCCAGAATGTCTTTGTCGAAATTACCTGAGTCTTAAAATAAAACCTGAAAATAAAATTTTACATTTTGTAAGCTGAATCAGTGTATTAAAAATTTTGATCTGAATTTTAATAAGGAATTCATGCCACATACATACAGTATAAATTTCAAGTTTGATGTAATTAAAGTTCCAAACTCCATTTTCAATTTCAAGTAAATACATTGAAATTCAAGCCCTAAAATTCTAATTCAAGTCCTATTGCATTTCTGAATGGGCACCTTTTCTGCACTGGCCCAGCAGAGGCCCTATGGACAATGTAAATTGGCTGAGATGGCCAGCCAAATTCCCCAAAGCCTGTGTTTTCATAGACTCTCTCACATCAGCCCCTGGAGTATGAGAGCTAGGATAATTAGCTTTGCACTGCTGGTCATTCTTACCCTGCTCAGATCTGAGGTTTCATTTCTCATCTGTCTCATTTTGTGGCAATCCCAATCAGTTTGAGCACTTAATCCGCCCAGTCGGTGAGTGTCACAGAGAAAACCAGTTACGGGAATGCAACCTCTCTTGTATCCTTAATGCTAAATGCTCAGTCATGCTAACCCAAAACACCTTAGATATTAGCAGGGTTGGGAGGGTTACTTTTGAAATGTATTCCACTACAGATTACAGAATACATGCTGTAAAATTTAATTTGTAACGTATTCCGTTAGATTACTCAAGGTCAGTAATGTATTCTAAATACTTTGGATTACTTCATCAGCACTGCTAGATTTTTTTTACTTTTTTGACTATAAAAACTCTGCCAGTGCAGTAAGACAATATACAAATGTTAAAAATACATTCTCTGAAAAACCTAAATATCTTATGCAGTCTTGTTTCTAAAACAAGATAAATCTAATTTATCTTGTTTTAAGGATTGTGTTTTATATTTTTACAGGAAAACAATACAAAATTAATTATCAAGAATACGATTTTTGCCCTAATATCAAAGGTCTTACTAGAAAAAAAGAAATTATAATCCAAAGTGAATTTTCTTGATAAAAAAAATATGATCGTACCTGGTAATATGTGCATGTAAAATGGCTAGAAATAGCAGTTTAGCTTAGCATAAAGTTGACAGTTTACACAAGGTTTATTTCTATTTCTTCTGCCCCAAACTTACTTCAAACTTACTTCTCTATTTGCTTGTATGAATGTAACACATCATAAGAAAGTGATTCACCACTGTTCAAATGCACTTTGGATTGCATCATTTATATGTATAAATGTTTTCCATCTGAAAGGAATAAATATTAAATGAAACAAATGACAATAAAATACAAAGTAATCTCTTCAGTAATCAAAATACTTTTTGAATGTAACTGTATTCTAATTACCAATTATTTAAATTGTAACTGTAGTGGAATACAGTTACTTATATTTTGTATTTTAAATACGTAATCCCGTAACATGTATTCCGTTACTCCCAAACCCTGGATATTAGAGTGCAGTTCCAAAAACCTAATATGTAAAAGTGATTCTCTGAAACTGGTAACAGTCAATCATCAATCAATATGTTTTTCTATAAACTGCATTTATTCAAAACAGAGAGCAAACAATAAAGACCAAAGGATGAACAAACTTATTAAAACTCAACAGCAAGCAGCATCACTAATTTAAAGTTCAGGCAGGAACATTAATTTCTCAGGTCAATTTGAGAACAAGAGGAGGCCTTCACAGGTTTTTTGTCCTTTCAGCAAAACAGGATAAATCAGTTATAATGCCTTTGTGTTAGAATACATGTGCAGGATAGTATTTCTTCTGTGTAATTTAAAAAGATCATTAAACTGCAGGGAGGCAAGATGGTTCAATTGCAATGTACTCAGTGTGTCAATGTCACAGTTTAGCGCCACATGTAGCACATTATGGGTCTCAGCGGCTGAACTTTGATAAACTTTTACAAACTCAACTGTCGGCTGCTTTGGTGATGACCTTACCAGGCTTTAATGAAATATACAGCAGCATGCTTGTGTACTTATTCACACACAGATGCACTCATACAATGAGCATAAGTCATGATGAGTTCATTTGAATGTCATCGAATGTCTTGTGAATCTGTAAAATTCACACCAATAAATTAGCAGCAGTAATTAAAGGCTTGTGAGCTTTAGGGCTTTTGGTTGCCTATTGCTCTGCCACTTCTTGATCGCAGTCATTGAGAGGCAGACTAAAAGGATGTAATATTCTACAGTACACTGATTTTTATTGCTATCTAGAATAAACTACATACACACACAAAAACACACACACGCACACCCAAACACACAATAAACTTGTGATGTGATATTGAATGGGAAGCCTGTTCTGAAGCAGGAAGAAAATCTCATTTTCTGTCTTTAATAAACTGTTGTGGTTTAATCTCCGCTGTGGTTTACTGATTAATTTATCAGCATACAGTATTAAATCATGAAAGAGAGACTTTAAAATTAGAGCAGTTGAGCAGTAGACCCGTATTTAACACAAACGTCTGGAGTTTACCTTAGGGTGGGTTCACTCTAAACTGAATTTGAAGGGCCATTCTCTACCAAAATGTCTTAAAACTATGATCATGTCAGTTAAAAATAAACCCCTAAAGGCTAATGCAATAATACTAAATTGATAACATTATATTTCTATACTCCAGGTGGAAACCTTGGCTATATTAGGCTGCCATTAATATAATCGCCTTCTTTTGCTGGCAGGTGTCTCTTAACAGATGGGCTTTTCTTCCATTATACTGAAAACACATGTTTCATATCCATATTCTCTAAATGAAGTTGCAAAATATTTTGTGGTTCTGCAAGGCAGCTAAAACATTTACAGCTAAATAGTGAGATAGATGCTTTGTCTACATCCAGGACCTCAAAGAGACAAACAGAGGCGGAAAAAAATTAGTTGAAGAGGTGAGAAGAAAAGAGGAGAGGAGAGATGCGAGAAGATAATGAAATACAGAAGAACTGAACTGTAGGAGCACTGATGAAAAAGAGAGGTAAAGAGAGAGGGAAAGATGATTGTAGAGGAAAACCTCAGGTATGTTATCCAGACATCTTAGTAAAGGCTGGCCTGGACTCTGTAATTGGATTCATATTTCAGGACGTGTGATACTGATCTACAAAGAGCCCCCCTGCCAACTCCTGCAAATCAACACATGTGAAGCAGTGGTGCTTCTTTAAAAATGAGAGAAAGAGAGGAAAGAGGGAGACTGTAATTTAGAAAAAGACAATTCACAATTTTCACTTTATCCTTGATAACCTTGATAGTCTGTCATGGTGGGCTTGAGCAAGAGACTTGCTAAAAACTAAAGGTAGCTAAAAATAAAAGTACTTGCTAAAATTAGGCTGGAATAATAAAGGTAATATTCTGGAAAATAAATCAGAAGCTGAGATGGTCATTTATCTTCATGGTTTTATTCTATTTGGAATAGACAATATATTGAGCTTAATACAGACCTCATTGACTGTAATCTTCAAGGAAAACATTTGTGCAGATTGTGCACACTCTGCTGCAGATAACGTCATGGTTACTGGTGTAACCTCCGTTCCCTGATGGAGGGAACGAGACGTTGGTGTCGATGTAGTGACACTAGGGGTCACTCTTGGGAGCCCGAGACACCTCTGGTCTTTGATAAAAGGCCAATGAAAATTGGCGAGTGGTATTTGCATGCCACTCCCCCGAACATACGGGTATAAAAGGAGCTGGTATGCAACCACTCATTCAGGTTTTACGCTGAGGAGCCGATATAAGGTCCGGCCATTTCAGCGGGTAGTTCAGCGTTGTGGCAGGAGGGACCAACGTCTCGTTCCCTCCATCAGGGAACGGAGGTTACACCAGTAACCATGACGTTCCCTATCTGTCACTCACTCGACGTTGGTGTCGATGTAGTGACACTAGGGGTCCCTATACAAAACGCCACAAGGCTGAACTGTGTTACGTGAACTGGCGGTGTGTGGTGGGCAGACTTGCTGTGTGCCTCATAGCCAGCACACCAGGCTTTCTTTACACGTAACCTCCCCCAACACAGTTATGAGTGTCGAACGGCCCTTTTTGGGGACAAGTCGACTACCCAGAGATAGAGACAGGCTTAACCCAGTCGTGGCCTCTTTCTCCTTCTCTTTTTCCACTCCCTAAAAAAGAAGGGGGAATATCCGACTGGGCCGCCAGGTCTAGTTGGGGGGTGTCCCTCCCAAGGGGAGGACACCACGGAGACCACACCTCGCCCCAAGAGAGGGGGGGATATTTAAGTGGAAGAATACATCACATGGTCTTTCCAACCATGTGGAGAGCCTTCAAGGTAGATCCTACCCAATGGGAGAGGAGTTACTACAACATGGAGACTGAGGGGCTCTGCCCAAGGAAGACGCAGTTTGCCAGTAGGGAAACGAACTAGCGGAAGATATAGATCGCATGGGGTTAGCCTTACAGGGAACCGCCACATGCGGAGCACCTACCCCAGAACCGGGCTCTTAGTTAGCGCGTGTACTGAGCCGGCAGCGAGTCTCTCCGAAAACTTGACTGCCACAGGGCTCGGAGGAAGTCAACCAGGGAACAACTTTTGTGAACACTACTGGGAATTAACAGCGCACGTCTTCAGCTCAAAAGGAGGTGGAAGGCGCTATGTGCAAGCGATACACCCGGCCGGCTATCCCGGGCTTATCCGCTTGTGTTGCGTGCCACTACCTGGGACGAAACCGGTTCCACCTGGAGGTTGTAGAACCTTGCAAAGGTGTTGGGTGTTGCCCAGCCCGCTGCTCTGCGATGTCTGTTAGAGAGGCACCTCTGGCCAGGGCCCAAGAAGCCGCTACACCACGGGTAGAATGGGCTCGTAGCCCTACCGGGGGCGGCAAGTTTTGGGCGAGACATGCCATAGTTATGGCGTCAATGAGCCCGTGGGCGAGCCTCTGCTTGGAGACAGCGCTTCCTTTCCGCTGTGCACCAAAGCAGACAAAGAGCTGCTCAGAGATTCTAAAGCTCTGCGTGCGATCCAAATAGATGCGTAAAGCGCGCACCGGACACAGCAACGACAGGGCTAGGTCTGCCTCCTCCTGGGGCAGCGCTTGCAGGTTCACCACCTGGTCCCTAAAAGGAGTGGTGGGAACCTTGGGCACATAGCCCGGTCGGGGGTCTCAGGATTACATGAGAATTGCCCGGACCGAACTCCAGGCACGTTTCGCTGACAGAGAACGCTTGCAGGTCACCTACCCTCTTGATGGAAGTGAGCGCAGTCAGGAGGGCAGTCTTCAAGGAGAGTGCCTTAAGCCCGGCTGACTGCAAAACTCAAAGGGGGCTCTCTGTAGACCCTGAAAAACTACAGAGGTCCGATGAGGGAACAAGGCGTGGCCTGGAGGGATTCAGCCTCCTGGCACCTCTTAGGAACCTGATGATCAGATCATGCTTCCCTAAGGACTTACCGTCGACTGCGTCATGGTGTGCTGCTATGGCAGCAACGTACACCTTCAAGGTGGAAGGGGACAGCCTCCCTTCCAACCTCTCTTGCAGGAAGGAAAGCACTGATCTGACTGCGCACCTCTGGGGGTCTTCCTGATGGGAAGAACACCACTTAGCGAACAGACACCACTTAAAGGCATACAGGCGCCTCGTAGAGGGAGCCCTAGCCTGAGTGAACGTGTCTACCACCGCAGGTGGGAGACAACTTAGGTCTTCCGCGTCCCGTCCAGGGGCCAGACATGGAGATTCCAGAGGTCTGGGCGCGGGTGCCGGATGGTGCCCCTTCCCTGAGAAAGAAGGGCCTTCCTCAGGGGAATTTGCCCGGGGGGAGCTGTCACGAGGAGCGTGAGGTCCGAGCACCACGTCTGGGCGGGCCAGTAGGGTGCTTACCAGGACGACCTTCTCCTCATCCTCCCTGACCTTGCACAGGGTCTGTGCGAGCAGGCTCACTGGGGAAAATGCATATTTGCGAATGCCAGGGGACCAGCTGTGTGCCAGCGCGTCTATGCCGAGGAAGGCCTCGGTGAGGGCGTACCAGAGCGGGCAGTGGGAGGATTCTTGGGAGGCGAACAGGTGCACCTGTGCCTGACTGAATCGACTCCAAATCAGCTGGACCACCTGAAGGTGGAGTCTCCACTCTCCCTTGAGGGTAACCTGTTGTTACGGCGCGTCCGCCGAAGTGTTGAGGTTGCCCGGGATGTGAGTGGCTTGCAGCGACTTGGTGCTGCTAACTCCGTTGGAGGAGATGGCGGGCGAGTTATGACATACAGCGGGAGCGCAGACCGCCTTGGCGGTTGACATATGCTACCGCTGCCGTGCTGTCTGTCCGAACTAGCATGTGCTTGCCCTGGATCAACGGCCGGAACCTCCGCAGGGCGAGCAGAATTGCCAGTAACTCGAGGCAGTTGATGTGCCAACGCAGCTGCGGACCCGTCTAGAGGCCAGCGGCTGTGTGCCTGTTGCCAACAGCGCCCCAGCCCATTTTGGAGGCGTCTGTCGTGACCACGATGCACCTGGAGACCAGTTCTAGCGGAACACCTGCTCGTGGAAACGAGAGGTCGGTCCAAGGGCTGAAAAGACAGTGACAGACCGACATAATGGCCACGTGGTGTGTCCCGTGGCGCCATGCCCGTCTCGGGACTCGAGTCTGGAGCCAGTGCTGAAGCTGCCTCATATGCATCAACCCGAGCGGGGTGGCCACCGCCGAGGACGCCATATGCCCCAGGAGCCTCTGAAAATGTTTCAGTGGAACTGCTGTTTTCTGTTTGAACGCCTTCAAACAGGCCAGCACCGACTGGGCGTGCTCGTTCGTAAGGTGCGCCGTCAAGGAGACTGAGTCCAACTCCAAACCGAGAAAAGAGATGCTCTGAACCGGGAGGAGCTTGCTCTTTTCCCAGCTGACCCGAAGCCCTAGTCGGCTGAGGTGTGAGAGCACCAGGTCCCTGTGTGCGCATAACCCGTCTCGAGAGTGAGCTAGGATTAGCCAGTCGTCGAGATAGTTGAGAATGCGAATGCCCACCTCCCTTAACGGGGCAAGGGCAGCCTCTGCGATCTTTGTAAAGATGCGAGGAGACAGGGACAGGCCGAAAGGGAGGACTTGTACCGATACGCCTGACCCTCGAATGCAAACCGCAGGAAGGGTCTGTGTCGAGGAAGGATCGAGACGTGAAAGTACGCATCCTTCGGGTCTACCGCCACGAACCAATCTTGATGCCGGACGCTCGCTAGAATGCGTCTTTGCGTCAGCATCTTGAATGGGAGTCTGTAAGGCCCGGTTCAGTACTCGCAGGTCCAAGATTGGCCGCAACCCACCGCCTTTTTTCGGTACTGTACCGGTGGGTGGGGCCTCGCGGCGGGGCGGAGCTTGAGGTGCCACACCACATCGTGGCCGTGCTGAGTCCGAGGACATCGAAGCACTTACCTGGCTCCTTGTGACCACCCCCGGAACAGCCTGGGACGGGGGAGGAAGAGGCCTGTCCTCATGACCCGTGGAGACTGTCACATCAGGGGCGGATTTGTGCCACAGCTGGGCGCTCAGGGCGGGAGACCGCCGCTGGAGCGCCAACCTGCCAAATGGAGTGGTGGACGGTGGTCGTGATGCCAGCCGTACACACCGAATATGTGACCCAGGGAACAAGGAAACCACTCTTGCGGAGCTCTTGAGTACTGCAGCCACTTGGGCATGCAGCGCAATTAAATGCAAAAGGTAACAAAAAGAAGATCTGCTTACCAGCTCCAGAGCAGCGGGTTTCGTTGTCCCTGGGTCGCCCGTCTCAGGGGCGCTTCGAAGACCTCCGTGGGTTCTTCGGTGCCGGCTGTGAGACTGGTGGCATCGGCTTCCTGCGGTGGGCTCCACGCCGGGGCCGGGCCGGAGGGGCGGGCTGCGGCGGAGCCGGTGCAGTCACCGCAGGGGGACGCCCTCGGCGATGAGTAGATGGGGTGCGGGATCTTGAGCCACGCCGGGGCAGGACAAGCCGGCTAGCATCCATCTACTGCTCTACCATCGAGAACTGCTGGGCAAAGTCCTCGACGGTGTCGCCGAATAGGCCCGCCTGGAAAATGGGGGCAGCAAGGAATCGTGTCCTGTCGGCCTCACCCATCTTGACCAGGTTGAGCCAAAGGTGGCGCTCCTGGACCACTAGTGTGGCCATCGTCCGCCCGGGAGACCGCGCCGTGACCTCCGTCGCTCGGAGAGTGAGGTCGGTCGCCGAGCGCAGTTCCTGCATCAATCCCGGGGCAGAACTACCCTCGTGCAGTTCCTTTAGCGCCTTGGCGGACTTCCAGGAGAGCCATGGCGTGTAGGGCGGAGGCGGCTTGTCCAGCAGCGCCGTAGGCTTTGACCGTCAGAGACGACGTAAACCTACAGGCCTTGGATGGGGGCTTTGGGCACCCGCGCTAGGTGGCAGCGCTCTGCGGGCATAGGTGCACCGCGAGCGCCTTTATCCACCGGGGGATTGCCGAATAACCCTTGGCCGCCCCACCATCGAGGGTAGTGAGAGTGGGGAAGCTGAAAAGATCGGGACCGGGCAGTAAAAGGTGCCTCCCGCGACCTTGTCAGCTCTTCATGCACTTCCGGGAAGAAAGGAACGGGGCAGGGCGTGGCTTTGAGCGGCGCCGCGAGCCCAGGAACCAATCACAGAGTCGCGAGGGTTCAGGGAAGAGCGGTGAAATCCACTCTAACCGACGCTCGCGGCTGTCCGGGAAAGCATGTCGTCATCTCCGCGTCAGCCTGTGACTGGGCGATCGACCCCGAAGGGAGGAGCCCAGCCGAGGCTTCCGACTGGACGAGCCCGCTCTCCGATGCTGCGCTCGAGAGCTCATCACTTTCGTGGGCTCCGAATAAGAGGTCGAACTCGCCGTGAGACGAGCCGGCGGACTCACCCGGAAGCCCAATCGGGGCAGACGAGCGTGCTGGGGAATGGGAGGTCCGCGGGGGATACCCGGCGGAGGCGGTCCCATTGGGGTCCCCAAATCGCCCCCAGTGCTAGCCGCGCTGGCCTCAAACCCGTGGGTAAAAGGACCGAGGCGGGAGCCTCTGGGGTGGCTCGCTTCCTTACGAAGGCGAGCCGCGACCGCAACGTTGCCATGGACACATTCTCGCAATGAGAATGTGACCATCCACAAACGCTGTCTCCGCGTGAGCAGTGCCCAGACACGAAAGACAGTGATCGTGACCGTTAGAAGGCGAGAGATAACGAGCACAACCAGGAATAACACACAATCGGAAAAGCATCTTTAAAAAGACGCGTCTTTAAAAAGACGTTCCGTGTGTGCGCTCTTTTAGAGAAATATATACTCTTTTAGAAGGGAAAAATGCTCTTTCAGAAAATATACTCTCTAGTTTTTCTGCCGAAGCGCCCAGGGGCATTCTCTGCAGTGCACCAGTGCAGAGGAGGGAGAAGCCGCTGAAATGCGCCGTCAGATCCAGCAGGTGAATGAACAGTAGTATTCAGCTCAATGAGCATGACCGTTCGGCTCCGAAGAAAAAATCTGAATGAGTGGTTGCATACCAGCTCCTTTTATACCCGTATGTTCGGGGGAGTGGCATGCAAATACCACTCGCCAATTTTCATTGGCCTTTTATCAAAGACCAGAGGTGTCTCGGGCTCCCAAGAGTGACCCCTAGTGTCACTACATCGACACCAACGTCGAGTGAGTGACAGATAGGGAAATAAAGTTTCCTTTAATTAATTATTTGTGACATGTTAATGCGAGCTGCAAAATGACTGTATAAGTGAAACAGGAATTGGTGAAGCCAAACCACCCAGCAGGACTTTTGACTATGTGTGCATGGAAGACTGATTAGTGAAAGACAAAAATTAAACTCGACTAAAAACAGACAGCCCAACTTTTTATTAGTTTAACATTGATTCAAGTTCGTGTTTTACAAGCAGCCTGTAGGTGGCACATGACGCTGAAATGATGGGAAAGTTACATTCTGACCAAAAGTTCAAAACAATTCAAGAAAGCTTCAGAATGCTTCAGATTTTAATCTTTGCTAATTCATATCATTTTTCGGTAGTTACTACTTCAGCCTCACATCTTTGAGACCGGTAACATTTTGGGTGCTCGTCCGGGGTCTTGGTACCACCTGTGAGATTGATGAGGTGTGAGACCAGTGTGGACATGTGGGTAGAGCTAAAAGGAATGCTGTGAGGGTCACCTACCTTCTGAGTGCAAGTCTTCAGGGTTCCAGCGGAGAGGCGCCTTCAACTCCTCTTCGTGCCCTGAAGGCATTTTATGGGACATCGAAAAACTTCATCTGATTCATCTCATTTAAGAACAGCTGTATAGACTCACTTTGTCACTGGAAGATAAATAGAAATTGAGGTTCCAGCAGTGACCAGAACCAATGATCCTGAGCTTTTTGAATCCAACAAGGAGAAAACACAATTTATGGACACTGCAAACAATGACAAAGAAATAAGTAGTGGGTCATCAATGACAGAACAGGAATCTGGGTTGGCAATACTGACTGATGTTCCTGAAATATTGCCCTGCAGATAATTCAAAATGCATGGTGGTGTAATTTCAGTTCCCTGTCTGTCACTCACTCGACGTTGTGTCGATATAGTGACACTAGGGGTTCGATCTTGAGAGCCCCAATCACCTTTGCTTCATTGAATTTGCATGCCACTCTCTGCCCCGGACATACGGGTATAAAAGGAGATAGCGTGCACCACTCATTCAGATTTTTTCTTCGGAGCCGAATGCATGTGTGTTCGTCCCTATCACCAACGCTTACGCTGCTGGATTTACGGTGCATATCAGCGGTGACCCTCACATGGTCGAGTGTTGTGCTTCCCCTGGGTGCTTCGGCGGCCGAGTCTACAGGTGCTAAAAGAATATATTCCTAAGAGTATATTTTCTACTAAAAGAGCTTGCACAAAGGATTGCCGTCTTTTTAAAGATGGCTTTTCGCCTTTGTGCTACTGGATGTGGCCGTTATCTCTCCCCACCAGATAGCCATGAAATCTTGTCTTGAGTGCTTGGGGTGCCAGCACGCTGAGGCAGCTTTCGTGGAGGGGTCATGTTCTATTGCGAGAACATGCCCATGAAAACGTTGCGGTCGCGGCTCACTTCCTTCTTCCTGAAGCAAGGAGCCACCGTGGCTGCTTCCCAACCCGGTCCGTCCTTGGCTGAAACTCAGGCGGCCTGGTCGGCGAGCGCCGCGGGCAATCTGGATGTGGACATGGGAGCGTTTCCGCTGGCTCAGCCCCCACGGACCTTCCATCCCCCAACACGCTCGTTCTACCCAGAAGAGCTGTCGAGCGATGCAGGCGGTCCGCCTCAGGGTGGATTTAATGTCTCGTTCACGGTTCATGATGAGGATGAGTTATTGGTCGCAGCATCTGCTGTCGGAAGTGGACGAATATTCTGAGGTCACGCTCACAGGCGGTAGAGCTCAGGATGAGGCGGACGCTGAGATGGCAGCCATGCTTGCCTGGGTGGCTGCAAACATTGGGCTAAAGTGGAACCCTCCACCTTGCCCTGAGTGTTCGTGGCTAGATGATTGGTTTCTGGGATCAGAGCGTGACTCACGGCAGCGCCCTGCCCTGGTGCCTTTCTTTCTGGAAGTGCACGAGGAGCTCACGAAGTCTTGGAAGGCACCTTTTTCTGCCCGTACACGCTTCACAGGTTTGTCCACCCTAACAACCCTTGACGGCGGAGCGGACAAGGGATACGTCGAGCATCCTCAGGTAGAGTGCGCCATAGCGGTGCATTTATGCATGCAGGGCACAGCCACCTGGAGGGACCGACCAAGGCTCCCTTCTAAGGTCTGTAAGTTCTCTTCCTCATTGATGATGAAGGCTTACAAGGCCATGGCTCAGGCCGCCTCCGCCCTGCACGCCATGGTCATCCTGCAGGTCCACCAGGCCTAGGCGTTGAAAGATCTGCATGAGGGTAGAACCGAACCAGGGCTTATGCAGGAACTGCGTACCATGACCGACCCCGCCCTATGGATGATGAAGGTCATGGCATGCTCCCTGGGCTGGACAATGTCCACTCTGGTGGTCCAAGAGCGGCACCTGTGGCTCAACCTTGCGGAGATGTGTGATGCAGAGAAGGTTCGCTTTCTCAATGCGCCCATCTCCCAAGGGGGGCTTTTTGGTGACACTGTCAAGGATTTCGCCCATCAGTTCTCGATGGTGAGGAAACAGACCAAGACAGACCGAAACAGATGAAACAGACCACCTTCAGGCCTCCGGAGTCCCATGCCCCATCTGCTTCTCGCCGGGGACGTCCTCCTGCGGTGCCGGCCCCGGCTCCCGCACCATCGGAGTCTGTACGCTGGCTTCTGAGAAAAAGATCCTCCCGCAGGAAGGCGGCTCCACCTGCCCATCAGTCGGCCCCCAAGAAACCCGGAGGTTGACACCCTTCTGGCGAAGGGAGCAATAGAACCCGTCCCCGTAGCTGAGTCACACAAGGGCTTTCACAGCCCTTATTTTATCGTGCCCAAAAGAGGGGGAGGGTCGCGCCCAATTTTGGACCAGTGTGCCTTGAACAAGGCCGTACACAGGTTTCCGTTCAGGATGTTAACGCAGAAGTGCATCCTGGTGTCAGTACAACATCAGGATTGGTTCGCCTGAAGGATGCGTACTTTCACGTATCGATCCTTCCTCGACACAGACCTTTCTTCAGTTTGCCTTCGAGGGACGAGCATACCAGTACAAGGTCCTCCTCTTCGGTCTGTCCCTTTCCCCTTGCGTCTTTACCAGGATTGCATAGGCTTCCCTGGCCCCACTCAGGTGAACCCTGTGTTTCCCCTCTTCAGATCTTTGCTCTGCTTCGGCCACTGTTGCTGTGTACCCTCTCCGTATATAGGGTCCTCCCGGTGGCATCATTCCATATGTGAACTTCCCCGTTGGTAAGTCCATGTGAGGTATTCTCCACATGTTAACCTCCCTCCGGTAGGATGTGGTCTCTGTAGTGCCCTCCCTCCTAGAAGGTGCTCAGCAGGAAATTGCTTAACAGCAAATATCAGGAAAGTCCACCGCCTGTAGCCTCGTTGGGTAAGTGCCTCCTCCCCCTTAACGGAACTAGGGAGATGTCTTACCTAACTCACTGGAAGGTCACGACATGGTCGAGCGCTCACTGCAAGGCACGCAGAAGCTTGCCCACATCCACTCTTCCATACCTCGTGACACTGTTCAGTGCCTGTGGCGTTTCTTATAGAAACCCCTAGTGTCACTACATCGACACAACGCTGAGTGAGTGACAGACAGGGAACGTCTGGATTACTGGTGTAACCTCTGTACCCTGATGGAGGGAATGAGACATTGTGTCCCTCCTGCCGTGGCACTGAACCAGCCGCTGACATGGCCGGGACTCTCTATCAGCTCCTCAACATAAATCTGAATGAGTGGTGCATGGCATCTGCTTTTATACCCGTATGTCCGGGGTGGAGAGTGGCATGCAAATTCCACTCGCCAATTTTCATTGGACTTTTCTATTTTAAGTGAAGGTGATTGGGGCTCTCAAGATCGAACCCCTAGTGTCACTACATCGACACAACATCTCGTTCCCTCCATCAGGGAACAGAGGTTACACCAGTAACCCAGACGGTTCTGGTTCAGACATGAGTTACAGCAGTTTATGTAAACAAAATAATGAGGGGTCGAAAGACAAATTCTCTGAGTCTGAAATAATACAGTACGTACAGTGTTATAAATTATCAAACAAGGTACTTTCAAAGACATGTTAACTAACAAAGATTATCTCACTGTAGCAGAACTTAAATGGTTACTGAAGTCACATATAAGAGAAAGGAGTAGACACTGAGTTGTTTTAGGAACTTGGCAATGCTAAGCAGCCAGTGTAGATGTGACTGTGTCCAGTTAGGAAATCAGGACTGCTTCCATTGCTTCTGCTGAGGCCTGGCAGGACACAGAAGAGTTGGCTACCCAAAGAAGGGACCAAAGTCGGGAAAAGCCAGTAGGACACTGGTGAGGGATTGCCAGTGACCACTTCAAGACAAGTGCTGTTCTCATTCCTTGACAACGTTCTCTGTTACTCTAAAACTTTCAGAGAGCATGTTGATGATCTTAGACAAGATCTTTGTAGAATGCGTGAGTAATACATCAAACTTCGACCTAAAAAGTGTGAACTTTTTAAACACCAGATCTAATACATTGGTGGAATGGTCTCTGGGGAAGACGGTGAGATTTGCCCGAAGGACCTTGAGGCTGTGTTGCAGCTGATAAAGAAAGAACCAAAAACAGTGGAAATCAGAACTCTGTTAGTGTTTCTGACCTACTACAGATCCTTCATCCAGGATTTTTCCTGGTTAGCCAAGCAATTGCATGAGCTCCTGCAGAATCCTGAGGAAGAGACTGTAACAACAGCAGCAAAAACAAGTCAAGGTAAACGGAAAGTGAAGAAAGGGAGCAAAGCACAAATGCCACCCAGAACACCTATTTAGTGGATGCCTGAACACTAGGTTGTTGTGTCAAGGTTTGTTGATATACTTACCCATTCACAGACTCTAGCATACCCTGATTTCGACTTACCATTCTTGTATGCTGTCCTGCTGGTTAAATTAAGTCCCTACAGAAATGCTGTTGGAAACAGTAGCTCAACTATGTATTGTGGGGAAGAACTGGGTAGAAAATGTCCTACAGAATGTTCCCATAAAGCCTATAGAAAGCTTATTTGTCGACAACCAGCTTCACATTATTGTTTCTAATGGCTCTGTCATTCCATTTGATGGCTGGATTAAAGTGCTCTTTGAACTTTTATATACTGAACATGGAAGCTTTGCCATTCATGTGCTCATACTAGTGAGCAATAGCTGTAATGACAGTCCTCTTTTTAGCATTAATGCCATTGAGGAACTGATCAGAGGAAACAGTGACCAGCCAAATAGTGCTGCAAACCTGACTGTTCTGCTAAGTCATCCGCAGATTAGAGCATACCCTGATTTTGACTTATTTTTCATGTTGCACACTGATGCATCCAACAAGGGCTTAGGTGCTGTACTTTTTTTTTATTTACATTTTTTTTATTATGAGTGTATGGTCACAAAAAAGATGTGTCTTTAGCCATTTTTTGAAGACAGAAAGGGAGTCTGCTTCACAGGTGGAGTTGGGAAGGTCATTCCACCAATGAGGTACAGTGAAGCCGAAAGTTCGGGAAAGTGATTTGATGCCCCTTTGTGTTGTTATGACAAGGCATCGCTCATTTGCAGACTGCAGCCTTCTGGTGGGAACGTAGCTCTGCAGGAATGATTTTAGGTAAGCTGGAGCACACTGAGTGACTGTTCTGTATGCCAGCATCAGAGCCTTGAACTTGATACATGCAGCAACTGGCAGCCAGTCTAGAGAGACAAGGAGGGGTGTAACATGCATGGGTTCGTTGAAGACAAGACATGCTGCTGCATTCTGGATCATTTTCAGAGGCCTAACTGTGCAATTGGGTCCCAAACAATAAAGACAACAGAAGCATGAACAGAGAAACCAGGCATCTGGTAAACATGCGGAAGAAGTTGATGTTGGATGAAGGAACCCCTGTACCAACACTCAAGTCATTAGAATTCCAATGAACCAATTTAAAGGTGCACCCTATGAATTGGTTTCCATCGACTACCTACATTTGGAAAAAAGCACAGGTGGTTATGAATACATACTAGTCCTTTTAGATCATTTCACACTGATTGCACTTTGTGCAAGCTTACCCAACAAGAAATAAATCTGGGAAAACACTTTGGATATACAGAGAAATTGCATCACCATCAAAGATGCAATTTGAGAACAATTTGCTCCAAAGATTGCAATAGTTGGCTAGAATCTCTCGTTCATGTACTACTCCTTACCATCCACAGAGTAATCTATTGGAAACCATACATTGTTGCACATGTTTCACACTCTGTAGGAGGAGAAAAAGGCAGATTGGAAAGAACATCTTCCACACATGGTTCATGCATAAGCCAGGCATGAAGCCACAGGATACTCACCTTTCTTTCTGCTGTAAGATCTCCAAGGTTGCCAACTGACTTGATGTTTAACCTAAAACCGTAAAGTGAGACTCAGAATCAGATAGATGCTCAAGATGGCACCGAGTATGGCTGCTGAGTTGTGAGCTCCGATCCAATGTTGCAGTTTTTTGTTTGTTTTGTCTACAATTCTTATATTTTTTTCTTGGATGTTGTCTGTCTTATTGTCTACGATAAACATACACTTTTGGAGATTGGTGCTGTTTACAAACACGACAGCAGAGCCCTTTGTCTGGGCAGCCCGGCCATGGAAACGCAGCCAGAAAAGGGGAAGGAGAGCTGGCGTTCTCGTCAGACTAAGATGTCGCAAAAATCGACCCCCGCTACCCAGTATTCTACTGGCAAATGTTCAGTCTCTGGACAACCAGCTCTGCAAGCTGAGAGCGTGGATTTCTTTCCAATGAGACACTGCTGCATTATCTGCCTTACAAAAACTTGGATGTCTGCGGAGATTCCAGACTCAGCCATCGAACCTGTGGGGTTCTCCGTGCACCGAGCAGACAAGGGAAAGACCTCTCAGCTAAAAGCAGAGGTGGTGGTGTATGTTTTATGATCAACAAATCCTGGTGTGATCAGAGGAACATACATTCTAACAAGTCTTTCTGCTCTCCTGATCTGGAATTTCTCATGCTTCTATGTTGACCATTCTGGCTACCGAGGGAATTCGCAGCGGTCATTATCACAGCTGTGTACATCCCCCCACAAGCAGACACAGACCGGGCACTCAAGGAACTGTATAGGAGCATAAGTGAGCAGGAAACCGTGCACCCTGAGGAGCATTCATTGTGACCGGGGACTTTAACAAAGCCAACTTCAAATCAATAGCACCGAAATATTACCAACACATCAGTTTCAACACACGAGGGGACTGGATATTGGACCATTGCTACTCTCCCTTCTGGGATGGCTACAAATCCCTCCCCCACCCACCATTTGGCAAATCAGGCCACTCTTCCATTCTGCTTCTTCCCGCTTACAGGCAGAAACTGAAATAGGAAGCACCCACCCTCAGAACGATCCAGTGCTGGTCAGACCAATCAGATTCTATGCTACAAAACTGTTTTTATCACGCAGACTGGGAGATGTTCCAGTCCGCCTCTGATGATGACATCGAGGTCTACGCTGATAGCATAACTTGTTTCATCAGGAAGTGCATAGATGACGTAGTGCCGACCAAAACTATACGGATCTACCCTAACCAGAAACCATGGATTAATAGCGATGTTCGTGCGGCACTTAATGCGCGGACCTCTGCTTTTAATTCCGGGAATGCGGAGGAGCATAAACAAGGCAATTATGCCCTCCGCAAAACTATCAGAGCAGCCAAACGCCAGTACAGGGACAAGACTGAAGGACAGTTCAACACCACCGACTCTAGAAGCATGTGGCAGGGAATTAATATCATCACGGTCTTCAAAGGGAATAAAAACTCCACGGTGAACTCTGCCTCTCTCCCGGATGAGCTAAATACATTTTATGCTCGTTTCGAGGGAAATAACACCGCCCTCGTGGAGAGAGCTCTTGTTGCCGAAGCTACAGAGGTTAGTTCTCTCTCCGTCTCTGGAGCGGATGTAACCCGATCCTTCCAAAGGGTGAATATCCATAAAGCCGTGGGTCCAGACGGCATTCCGGGCCATGTCATCAGAGTGTGCACGAACCAACTGGCTGGTGTTTTTAACGGACATTTTCAACCTTTCCCTCTCCTTGTCTGTAGTCCCCACATGCTTTAAAACGTCCACCATTGTGTCTGTACCAAAGCAATCCAAAATCACTTGATTAAATGACTGGCGTCCTGTAGATCTGACCCCCATCATCAGCAAATGCTTTGAGAAACTAATCAGAGATTACATCTGCTCTGTGCTGCACGCCTCACTGGACTCACTGCAGTTTGCATACCACAACAACCGCTCCACTGATGATGCCATTACATCTACACTACACACTGCTCTCTCCCACCTGGAAAAAGGAACACAGCTCAGCATTCAACACCATAGTGCCCTCCAAACTTGATGAGAAACTACGGGCTCTGGGCTTAAACAGCTCGCTGTGCAGCTGGATGCTGGACTTCCTGTCAAGCAGACGCCAGGTGGTTCGAATGGGCAGCAACATCTCATCACTCACCCTCAACACTGGAGCCCCACAGGGCTGTGTTCTCAGCCCACTCCTGTATTCCCTGAACACTAGGGATGTAACGGTATGACGGTATGATGGTATACCATGGTATTAAAAACAGATGGTTTCTATACCGTTGACATTTCCTTAATGACGGTAATATATATATATATATATATATATATATATATATATATATATATATATATATATATAAAATGTTAAAAATCCCAAGTAAATTAATTATATTTCCATTTGCTAATGGTTAATTTACTAATAACAAAAATTAAAATCAATAATAAAAATAAAAAAAAAATTTATGAAAGATGAGAAAGTCGCATTCAACACATCATGTCACTCTGTCAGGCCAGCGGACAGCAGCACATGAGCGCTGAACGAAATGCGGGACTCGAAGGAGCCTCCCATCCCCGAGCTGTTAAAGTCCGCTGTGTGGGTGTATTTCGGTTATTTGAAAGACACAAGAGGCAACATCAGTGTTGATGGACACCCTATTTGCAAAATGTGTCGGAATAAAAGTGTCGGCTCAGTCGGGAAACACTTCAAACATGAAGCAACATCTCCGAGAGCACCATCCCACAGAATTTGTGGACATGAATGCAAGCGAAAAACTCTGAGAACTGTCTGGTAATCAATTAAAAATATAGATCCCCTTTCAAAGAATACATAAGCAGATGCAATACACGTTTACAAGACTAGTTACCCATTATTTGGAATTGGTTAAGCTTACATTACGTTAGTGCTTCTGCTTTCTAAGCGCTTATCTGTAACATTTTGAAAGACTAAGGCAATGATGCATTTGCAAAATAATAAAACCCACAGAAAGTCAAATTTACTGTGGTAAAACATTAATATATTACCTATAAAATGTGTCTTGATTCATCATTTGTGGGTCATTTTGACCCCAAAACGCATTTTGAATGAACGAGAAAAGTCTCGGCCATCAAGAACAGATTAAGAAAAAAATATATAATTCACATATACAAATTAATGCACAAATGTAATATTATATTTAACATTTTGGCAATATACTCCTCTCGAATTTATTGTTTTAGTCAAATAATGAACTACGGGCATTAGATTAGGTAAATGTCGCGCGTTAGATGGCAATCCGACTCCCCGCGGGTGAAACACAGATTTGGCATGCAGATTAAACATTTTAGTAATGTATACTGTATCTTTTAAAATCTCTGATATTTTCCATTTTGTGCTACTTGTAATAATGTACATACAATGATTCACCCGCGGGCCGCGAGTGTTGCTCAGTGACGCTGCTCGAACTTGAGTCAAAAACAGTGATTGGTGGTAATGGCAAAGACCGTCAAAATAACATTTATTTTTGTGAATTTCATGATTTAAAAAAACTTAAAATAAAATGAAAATCCTTATGTCTCATTTTGTTGGAGCAGGTCACAAATATATCTTGTTTGGCTCAATTTGATTTCAAAAACTTTTTAAAATTACATCAATTCATTACACTGCAAAAAATATTGTTCTCAAGATATATTAACTTGATTTCATTTACACAATATATTAACACAATATAATATAATGTGTTTTCAGGGTAATTTATCAAAATTCAATAAGGTTTATGCTTAAAACAACGCTCCTGTCTCAGCACAGATAACATAAATATGCTTTGTTTTGCATCACAACCTACCCTGACTTGATACAGAGTATGAATCAGATTTGACATATATTTTACATTTTCCAATTATATTAAAAACCATTTGACTTATTGCAAAAAAATTTTTACTTTTTTTTAAAACTTGTTTTATGATTATCTTATGTTTATGTTTATGTCATGTGATTAAGAAAGTGTTCTAAAGAAATAAAAAATATAGTTAAAGAACTTGTTATAACTAAAAAAAAAGTGTTTATCAGACATGTGCCAAACCTAAAATTAAAGGTTTATAAGATAAGCACCATAATACCATGATACCGAGGTATTTCTTGTACTGGTTTTCATACCGTGAAAATTTCACAGTGTATTTTTATTGTATACAGTCTTCTTATTTTGTGTATACTGTATATTGTATATTATTATTATTATTTTTGTATACAGTCTTCTTATTTTGTGTATACTGTATATTATTAGGTGTATATTGTGTTGTGTGTAAATCAGATAAGTTTATTGTAAACGTCATACTGCTATGTTGCTTGGAACCGCACCCAAGACTTTCACCCACTGTTGCACTTGTGTATATGGTTGAGTGACAACAAAGCGATTTGAATTTGAATCACTGCCCTTTCGCTCATAAGTGGGCATCTAGAATGCAAGAAGCTTACATGATTGCATCTGAAAACAACCAAAAATCATCCACTAATGGAAAAAAGTACTATGACAGGCATGAAAGGAATACCTCTACAACTAGGTGATCGAGTTTTAGTAAGAAATCTTTCTGAGAGAGGAGGTGGCAGAAAGCTTCGTCCATACTGGGAGAAGTCAGTGCACAAAGTAGTGGAGAGAGTAGTGGAATTCTACATCACCATCCTTGAATTTACTGTAGTAACACTAACTGTACTTTAGGCAGAAATAGATTGATAATAAATATTGAATATTGATAATAAATATTACCAAATCACTACTTCAGCTCTATTAAAGGGATGAAGTAGGGGGGCGTTAATCAAAAACAGGTTGAGAACCACTACATTAGGTCATCCAATTTACAGACAAAGTCAGATTAACACAGTTCAAATTTACATGATCCCAGGAAATCCAGTGTCTTACCAGGTAGTTAATGCAGTCCCTTGTTGGCAACCTATACCTATCTGGACTTGTTAGTTGACGGACTAAGAGAAGAAAGACTGACCTAGTACTGGTGCCTGGAGTCATCACATATAAATAGGGGAAGAGTGTGGAGGACTGAAAATTAGTCTGATTGTGTAAGGCAAAAATTAAAGTTGATTAAAAACTGACATCCCAATTTTTAAAGTGATACTGATTCAGGCTCATTATGTTTTACAAGCAGCCTGTAGGTAGCACATGACACTGAAATCATGGGGAATTTACGCTCTGGCCAAAAGGTCAAAACATTTAAAGAAAGCACCAGAATGCTGTAAATCTGAATCTTTGTTGTTTCTCATAATTTTTCTGCAGTTACTATTTCATCCTTCCATGTTTGAGACCAGTAATATGTGCTCTGGCAGAGTAACAACAACACTTTACATTTATAAAAATCAAAACAAATCGGAAGATCTTAGCTCTACTGTTTTAAAATACTGGAGTCTATATTAAATGTAAACTACAGAGGATTTCTCCATATATTGTTTATGAACAAAATAAAATTGAGCCAGTACATTAAAATAATTGGTCAAAATGCTACTTACTTGCTCAGACACACATTTTTCAGATATAAATCTTATTGGACTTCATTCTTATTAAGTGACTCTTAAGGCCCAAACATACTCTACGTACTTGCTACACAAGCTCGATTTCACACGCCACTGTGTAATGTGTCAGCGCTCAATTCATAACACAACGCAAGTACACGCTGCATTCTCAGCATTGCCACAAGGGGCGCTAGAGCGGATTTTCTTCTTTCAATCAACAACTGTCAAGGCGGACTCGGGCAGCAATTTGAGTTTAATCTTTCCAAAAAATATATGACTTTTTGTCCCCAGTCCATTCAAACGAACTTGTTTTTTCTCTGTGTCTCTCCCCACTCCTTGCTGCTTAATCAGTTAATGGCTTAACTGACAGCTGTTTTGAATGAATGGAACTCTTAAGGAACTGGTCTCCGAACAGTTTGTAAAGCACCTTATTTTCATCCTGCCACCATATACAGCCTCTGAAGGCAGCATTTTCCTGGTTTCGGACGCAGCATCGGTTTCGTGATCTTGCCTAAAAAAAATAATATATATATATATATATATATATATATATATATATATATATATATATATATATATAATAATAAAAAAATAAAAAAATTGATTGCCCTCTTTTGCAGGGCCGTAGTAAGGAATTCTGGGCCCCTTACCTATTCAAAAAATACAGTTTTGTTGTGGGGCCCCCTGGACCTTTGGGCCCCTAGAATCATTACAACTTTTCACCCCTCTAGCTACAGCCCTGCTCTTGTGGTCTGAGGTTTGTAATCGCCAGAGCAATGCAAGAGTGCACGTAATGTATGTACAACGGGCCCACGCGTTGGCCATGCCTTGGCCAAGCACCCGCGTCTGTGTTTGCGTGAAGTATGTTTCTGCCTTTAGGGCCCAGGTATGCTTTGTTTACGGCATTTCGGATTGCCTTGCACCTAAATAGAAACGCGTTCAGTATATGCGCACGACAACTGCTTTGTGACACTCTTTTAGTAGTCAATTTCCAGCACACGCGCAGACGACGCGAACAGACGAGGACCATGTGCACGAGTCATGAAAATCTAGGCAGCGTGCCACGCGGCTGTGCTGATGATGCAATTTGCGTCACACATACTGTGCGCATAGGGATCTGCAACGCCCTCACCCAAAGTATACTTTGGCCTAAAGTGAGGCTAGTCAGATCTGCTTTTATATGGTGTTCACAGGCAACATCCAGATTCATCCGCACAGAAAAGCTGGCTTAAAAAACAAAAATTGTGCAAGTTTATGTTTCAACCACAGATGTCGATAGAGAGCACCGACTTCTGTAGTGTTCCTTTAATAGAGCAATTATAGAAATTTGAGGTTTGAACAAAGAGTGCTTTCTACATAGTGAGGTGAGGTAAAAGGCAGAGATTAGAGGCAACACCTGCCAATTTCATAGTATAAGATGGAAAGCTGGAACTCTATAATTATTGATAAATTTGTGTTTCTCAGTTTGTATTGTATAATTATTTATAAGCTTGTGTTTCAGTAGAGCTTAAAGCTGCAGTCACACTAGGCACCGAGTATGCAAAATTATTTTGGACACTGCAACGGACAGGATATGATGTCACTCTTGAGGGCTTCTAGTTTTAATAATGAATCTCAAAGAACAAATAACATTATATTCAAAATGTTAAAATATACTGTTCCCTCTACTCACTTTCCTGCATAAAAAAAATAGTAATAATAAATTAAATAAAATACAGCTCTGAAATATGTATACTTTGTATTAATCCAAGAGGTCAGTGTGTAAATCTCCTATTGGTCACACGTCTTCTCGGCAACTGGATTCACAGGTGAGAGTTCACTTAACTTTGGTGAGCAGCAGAATGCGAAATGTCTTTGTATGAGCTTGCATTGGATGTGTTTGAATGGAAGTAAATGGAGTGCAATACTGTATATTTTCTGAAGTACACACACACGAAACGGAGATGATGTGCTGTGTCCTCTGTGTAACCTGGTCATTGCTGGAAATCTCCCAACAGGCAGGAAGCTGTTTTGCTTTTCACTGTTGTCTAACACGCTGTCTGTATTAACCCCCTTAGCTTTCATTTCCACATACACACATTACATCATCCAATACAACTCTCTCTCTCCCCCTCTGTGTGCGTGTTTCTTTTTCTTTCACTCCATCTTTGGTCTCTCTTTGTTTTTGGTCTATGATTTTTTTTACTCAACACACACACACACACACACACACACACACACACACACACACAATCCTGCAATCACTCGCTCAGTTACTCACACACACCCTTCAATGCCTGACTCTAATAACAGTGACTTTGTCAATTACATAAATATTACCTCTCTCTCTCTCTCTCTCTCTCTAGAACTGAGAACACAAGCATCTTTGTGTTTCTCTCTTTCTCCTGCTTGCAAGTTCATACATGGGACTCTGATGTAGTTGTCCAAACAGTGCAGTGAAAAGTTGCATCAGAGTGCCACAAGATATGAATCTCCATTTCACACTGTGCTGGCATTTAGGAAAATGCCACCACATCCGTTACCACTGGTTAAATATCACTGACGTTAAAGAGCATCCATTAAAAAGAGCACTCTGGACACCGAACTCTCTAATGTCTTAGATGATCAGTGAACAACTAATAGTTAAAGGAGCATTGTAATTCTATCATGCTATAAAAGACTATAAAACCTGGCATTATGATGCTATAATATCATTATATACATAGTGTATGCTGCAACGGTCTACCCATGATTTATTTGTGCGGCATAACAGTAAATGGTAAACACTTGTAAGAAAACACAAATTACATGCATTGCTAACCACAAAAACATGCTCATCCTCATATTTTAAAAGGTCAATCTCTCACCTTTGTGTGGTTCACTCTCAGAGTTCAAGCTAGGACAGCAGCAGAGAAATAGCCATGGTAATTCGTTAACAGGAATGGCAGAAAACATGCTGTCAATGTGAGATCATAATTACACTGGTCAAACCCTAACAAAAATCCCAGCAGCCCCGGGACCTGTGACAAGGGGGGCGCACTGATGTCCTCTCTCTGTTGAATATTCTATTCATTGGGAGGCCCCAGTAGTAGTCTAAACTTCATTTGTCTGTATTCCAGATTGGATTGCACCCAGCTGACCACGTTAACTTTCAAAGTATACTCTTTTGACCGCGATCAAATACTAACGCATGCACACTATGACTGCTTTGTGATACTCTTTTAGTACAGCCAACAACAGGCACATTTGCCGATGATGTGCACAGACAAGGACTGTCCGCTTGGGAAAACTGTGCTGCATGTGTGCAGTCCATGCAGACTGTGCTATGACAAAATTTGCGTCACTCATGCTGTGTGCGGAGCGATCAGCAATGCGGACAACCGAAGTATCCTTTGGCCTTAAGACTGGATGAATTAAAAGTGTTGGTGTAACCCAGATGTAAAATCAGAGTAAATTGTTCTCAAGTTATAAGCTTAAAACTAACTAAAGTTCATATTTAACTAAAATATGTGAAGAAAATATGAGTCAGAAATATGCAAAATTGTATATTTATTATTAATACTTTCAAATATATGTAAAAAATATTGCAGATAAACTTGACCAATAAGAGTCTGGATCAGTGCTGCAAATGTGATTTATCCAATCAGCCAATCTTGCTGTAGCCACTGACTCCACCCTAGAGTTAACCAGACAGCAGTGTTGCCAATTTAGCAAATTTGTCACTAGATTTGGTGACTTTTTAGACATGACGGCGATATTGCGAATGCAACAGAGCCAATTTAGCTACTTTAAATAACAATCTGGTGATAATCTAACGACTTTGTTTCAGACAGAATATAATTATCTAAAACATACTTTAAGAATGCCATACAACTTCCCTCTGTTTCTATAGGTTATAGCAACTGTCAATTTGCAGTTAATGACCTAGATCCCACCTATCCCCCAACTCCCTGCTGTTCCTATAGGTTATAGTTACTGTCATTTAGTATTTTGATGCATAGACTTTACCTACCCCCTCCCCTTACCCCAGAGTTCAACAAATCAAAGCTAGTTATCTTAACGATTGACAATATACGATGCCGATCAACTGCGCTGTTAGGAATTTATGGCAGCAAAAGTATGAAAAATAGAAAAGATTAGTTTAATCTTAAATTAAAGCTCTAGAGAGAGAGAGAAAAAAAAAAAAAAACTTTCCCGAGTGTGAATCTTGATGTCCAATCGAGATAAAGCTGAGTGATGAAGTCATTTATTTCACTGTTCATCTGGATAAAACCTGGAAGAAAGTTTAGTTAATTATCGAGGAAATCGGTAAATGTAATCTTTTATTCTAAATATAAATGAGAATCAGAAACGTAAACTTGGAGTAAACTTAGTTGAGAAATTGTGTTGTGTAAATGCTACCACAAGGCATAGCATTTAAAGCTAAAGCTAATGCATGTATTGGAAGTTAAAATAATCATCTGAAATGTTAGGAAAATGTTTCAGAGAATGTTTTCCTGCTTTGTGCAGGCCAGTTTTTGTATATATGTGTTTTGTTAGAGTTGGACCACTTTTTCAAGGAGGATAGTTGTAACACAGACTCCGGAGAACAGAGGTTAAGATCCGTATGCGGTTTAATAGTAAACGTGCAACTCATAAACAGACAGGCAAGGTAAATCACCAGTAATGGAACAGCGTAAGCAGACAAAAGACGTAGTCATAAACAGGCAAAGGTCAGGGCAGGCAGCAAACAATCACAGTAAGAGTCCAGGTAAACGATAGGTAAACAAGGCAGGCAGCAGAGTATCAAATGGTGGGTAACCGGCAGAAGTCAACACAGGCAGTATAAAACAGGGGTAAACACTCAGAAATGTTAGCGGAAGCGAAACAAGACTTTGCAATGACTATTGTTTGAACAGCGCTTAAATAGTCTATGAAATAGGGAACAGGTGTGAGTGAAATCAGTCCAGGTTGGCATGCTGGGAAGTGTAGTTCGAGGTGCCCTCAGAACTCGGGCGAGGGAGACCTCTGGTGGTGAGCAGGAGGAGTCCTTGAGTTCATAACAATAGTGAATATTTCACAGTGGATGTTTCTGCACAAACTTTCTGGAAAGTTTGATGGCGAGCCAAAAACCCAAGAGTCTTATCTGAACTGTGAATATCTTCTGTTAGTGGATTTCCGAATAATCTTCAATTCATCTCTACTTTGAATTCATTCGACAACGAAAAGGTTGAGGTATTTGTGAATCTGGACAGTTATTGAATGTTATTTAGTACATTTGATAATTCAGTTGATTGATTATTGTTTGTTTAATTGTATAGTTGTTTATTTGAATTGTATAGGTAATTAATAGGTAACTGTAATTTTATTTGTTTGGTTTCAGTTACATTTTATTGAGTTTATTTGGGGTAAATTGTTATAAAAGAGTTAAATTTGATAATAGATTAGGAATTAAAATTGTTAACTTTCCTACCTGTGCATGCTACACAACGTCTTGTCCAGACACTTGTTGTCTAGACTAGACTACTGCAATGCTCTTCTGGCACGACATCCTGCATGTACAATCAAACATTTGTAAATGATCAACAAGCCCAAGAGAGTGCACATCACACCTATCTTCATCGCACTGCACTGGCTGCCATTAGTTGCTCAAATCAAGTTTGAGTCATTCATGCTACGCTCTCTTCTTCAACCCTATGTGCCCTCCAGAAGCCTGTGATCAGTGGGTGAGTGGCGCCTTGTGGTACCATCTCATAAAGGCACAAAACCACTTTCCCAGGATTTCACTTCCACCGTTCCTTGCTGGTGGAACGGTCTTCCCAACTCTACCCGAACAGCAGAATCCCTTGCAACTTACAAGAAATGTCTAAATTTAGACATTTATTGAATGTTTATTCTTGAACAACTCTGAATTTAGTACATTTGGTAATTGATTATTGTTTGTTTAATTGTATAATTGTTTATTTGAATTGTATAGGTAATTAATAGGTAACTGTAATTTTTATTTGTTGGTTTTAATTACATTTTATTGAGTTTATTTGGAAAAAGAGTTACGAAAGAGTTAAATTTGATAATAGATAGGAACTAAAATCGATAAACCATTTTATTAGCGTCCACTAAACTAAATAGGCTTGATTAGATTAACAGAATTTGAAGAGAAAGAACATTGAATTGAAATAACTAAAAGGAAAATAAATTCGTGAAAAGGAAACAGAACTAAGTCAATTGGTGAATTTAAATATCGAATTGTTTATTGTATTATTTTATTTAAGATCCATTTTTTGTATTGTCTATTGTTTTTATCTGTAATGTTTATTTTTTTCAAATTATTCAATACAAATCAGTTATTTCACTAAAGTCAGTTGTTGTGTGTGTATGTGTACATTTTGCCTCCTTCACGTACCCTGGATATCTTCTGATTGGCCAAGACCTGCTGGTGTTCCCATTTGAGTTGTGCTGAAAAGTAATTGAATTAGACACCCCTAGCGGGAGGTGGGTGGAATAGTAATCGTTCGTACCGCCCCAGGTGCCATCACACATGTCACACGCTACATCATTGTTGGGCCTCATGTATTAAGATAGAAGACAAAGGCAGGCCTAACACAGTCGTAAAACCTAACTGAGGCCCACATACAAAGTCATAAATCTAACTGATAAAAACCGCGCCAAAATCAAACAAAGGGTGTCCAAAACATACTACAAATCCCATGAAGCCTTGCTCACTAAAGGATCAAACTCTCAACTCCTATTGGATGAGGCACCCGACAGAACGCCCCTCAACCATGACATTATTAGGAGTAGAAATATCTCTGAGATGCTTCCGGGATTTGCTTCCAGCAACTTTGCCGCCGTGCATAGATGCAGCTCATCGCTGCTCTCAGGTGTAGCCTCATGGCACAAGGAAGTCCGACTTGAAACTGTGGCCATACAATCTCCATCTCGCTGGACGAGCTGAGATTACTCTGTGTTCCACGGAACACTCTAACGGATCCGAAGGAGACCGCTGAGCAATCCGCATCTTCATCCGTTTGCCTGCAGAAGTGAAGAGAAAAGATTTCTCTTTCATCTTCAATCAAGTCGACGTTGCTGATTTCTCCGCCAGCCCGCCGAGAATCAGCAGCCGTACCGCCCGCCGACAGAGCGAGAAAACGGCCTCCCGTCATCATCCAAGCCTCGAGGAACCGAGTCGGAGTTAAAGGACGGATGAACACACATTCTAGCTGCATCCTCATATGATTCAAGTAAGAGGTTTATCATCTGGGCAGAGATAGAATATTATAGTGTGTTATTCTTGTTTATCAAGGTTATTGCTTGTACAGTTTACGGGCCGCCGAGTCCGCTCATTGCGGCTAATACTCAAGGTATTACTGTAATGTACTGTTATCACGAATGAGATCTGCTGTGTTGTAGTCCAACCACATTGGACTGTTGTGCATTTCCGCCATCGTGGGTGAGAACGGCACACTGAGTTTATCCATTAAAGAATCAAAGACCGCGGGACGGTTTACGAGCCGTCCACCGTGTCTCTGAGTGATAAACTAACAGCTGCTTTCTCTCCCATGGTCGCGAAACTGGCTTTGGTGCCGTCACTTAATTCCCTCTCTCGAACTAACCACACACACACACGCGACCCCTCACAAACATTCTCGCACACATTTTTGGCTAGTAGATAGCTTCGTGTTATCTACCATTTTGTGTGCGTCCCTCCTTACACACACACAATCTCTCTCACACACACCTTCCTCATGTGTTATAGGATTATTTTGGTTACCATATCTAATCATATCACTGTTTAGTTTGTAGTTGTAAGTCGGAAGTTTATTGATTGCATTGTATTGATTATTAATTGATATTACTGCATAAATAAACTTTGTTATATTTCAAAGAGAAGTGTTTTGGTTTGTTTTGCATACACCTGTGTCAGATGCTGACAGGGGATGTCAGTGCTCGGATTCAAGCCTTCATTGTTTCTTTTCGAAAATCGATATTCGGATGTCGATTTTCCTAAGAGAACAATCTAATATTGAGACTGTTATACTATCTGGTTATTAGTCCTTGATTCCAGGGTGGTGCCCCGGCAATATTAATCCTTATTAATATTCTATTGATTTTTGATAATTGATAATTATCTTTGATGATTGTTGAATTTGAAGGATCAATAAACTAGTGTTAATTTTAATCTATGTTTCATCGATGTTAACAATTAACGATTATCTTTGATAATTGTTGATTTAAAGGATTAAAAAAAGCTAACATTGATTCAAATCAATGTTGTATTGATTTTAATAATTATCTTTGATAATTATTAATTATTGCTAATAACCAAACCCGCTCCTAAACATAGCGCACTACATTTACTGGAGCCCCATATGAGGTTTTAATGAGTTAGATTCTATTATTTAATTTAAATATTAATTAATAACTAAAGAAATAATTATTAATTATTTCTGATAGTAATACTGATCTAAACAACCAGTAAAGCCCTACATCATGTTTCCCGGAGCTTGAAATTATAGCATGTTGGATGAGAATAGTAGTTCCTGTAACTGCAATGATGGAGTTATACTTTCAGATTTATACTGAGCACTGTTGGAGAGAAACTGATTTTCCCTGCTGATGAACTACTTAGGGAATAATATTGTGACATTGTGGAACATTCTGTATACTCAACATGACACCTAAGTAATGTCCACTCTAATTAATTGTCCATGCAGAAAACACAACACATCAATGTAATGTACTCAGCACACAGAGAGAAAGGCTAATTCTGTACTGTATAACCAGGCTGAACACAGAAATACCTGATTCCCTGAAGCTCAGGGTGCTTTCATTGCTCCTCAGAAGCCCCCTGTTCTCTTTATTGTCCTCCACAGTTCTCTCAGATGAGGAACATAAAGCATTTCTGCTTTTAATCTTCCCTCAATCCATCAACAACTACTAGTTGTGGTGTGTTTGGCGCAGATGTTTAAAGGGAAACAGATTCTGAAAGCTTATATCCTGTTTGCATGTTTTCAATTACCAAATAAATAAATACACTTTTTTTGCACGTCCCACGCACAATGGACCAAGAATCATGCTGGACTTTGTCCAATCTGATTGTCTCCCAAACAGATGCAAGATGTCGGCCTTCATAAAGCACTGCAATTGCGAATGAGTTCTTGAAAACTCAAGGTGTTTGATTATACTCAGCTCGTTTACATGGACACCAGAAAGCCATTTATTGTGTTTAAACTGCTTAAGACATGAAAACAGCATTCCCATTTACATGCATCATGTTAGCGTTTAGTCTTCTCCATGCACATGCGCACCTTTCAAAAACCAATAAGAGCATTGCTTATGCGTTTACATACCCATATAAGCCACATTCTACATCAGAAACCTGGGTGTGTTAAGCAGCTTTGTCTTTATCTCTTAAACAGCATAAGGAAAACAGCGTAGGGAATATGTTGTTTACGTTTTCTCTCCTTTTTTCTTGAGTGCATGTTAATGGGGACACTAGCTGGGTCCAAATGTTTCTCATTTTTTTAAGCAGATTCTAAAAATTTGATTGAATAAAGTGTGAATCATTGTGTGTTTCCATCCATTATGTCCACATTTTCTTGAGGTAACCTGCCTTCTCATGATGGAGCAGCTGAATGACCTCCTTGCTCACGCCCTAGTATTAGTGTAATATCTCATATTATGAGAGCTGAAATGGCCGCTTAGCTCATATGCTGCCAGCCTCTGTATACCTGGGAGTGCCTGCTCTCAAAACTGCTCTGGCTTATTCTGAGGACCCACTTGAACTTCCATCTGTGGGTGTAAACACTTTCTGAAAGTCAAGGGCTATGTTTGAAGAATTGCTTTGTTGTGAGAAGAAGTGGAAACACATGCACAAATGGTCAAAACACTTAATTGTTTCCATCACCTTAATGCGCATTTTGACTTATGCAAAACTCTAGAAAAGCAACCTCTGCTTAACGCATAAACTTTTAAGCTAATTTTAAGAGTTAACACGCATATCAAGCGCTTCCATTCAGGTTTTCTTAAGTGCAAATGTAAAATTTGCATAAACATTGTTGGATGGAAACCCAGCAACTATCTCACTTAATGTGAATTTGACAACAAATGTCTAACTTATATTGTTCCAATTAGGTCAATATGGTTATATTTTCCATAGTATATTTTCTGTCGCTAGATCTTGGCTTATCTTGACTGCACAATGCACAGCCCATATAAAATTAAACAGAGAAAAGGTTAAGGGAAAATGGACAGCTGATGTGTAAATCAATTGGATGCAATGCTGATTTGGTTTATCCATGTCTCTGAGCAAACTGAAGGGGTTTTATATTCAGTCTAGCCACAGCGAAGCAGCATTGAGTCAAGGGATTTCTCAGAAGACACTGGGCCAATGGAAATAGAGTAAGAAAGGAAAGAGAAAATGGATGTATATGCTAGATTTGAATGTTTTGGCTCATGTCTTTAGACTATCAACATCACTTCATCAACACCCTTCCTAATCAATCACTGTTTACCCCGACAGCTTCTCTGTTCTCTCTCCCTCTGCTCTCTTTCACCAAGGTTTGACCCATGTTTTTCATGACACTCAATAACAGAGAAATGCTTGTTGAAGGCAATAACATGACATCATAGTCACATCGACGTCAAATAAGTGGCAAGCATAGCCGAGCTCTAATGTGTCCAGCTGCAGTCTTGTGAAACAAATGGAGGCATCCAGTACAAAAGACAGAGTAGAAGAGGTAAAGTTAGAAGGTTCAGAATCAAATGCAGATTACTCACACTAGGGAGTGACAGTTTTTACAAGACGTTGGCTACAGGACAAGAAGTCCAGTATCCTGTTTCTCATCATTTTGTCAGTGTTTCTCATCATTTGTTCAATGACCTGGCCATTGTCCTTCATTTCCAAATTGAAACAATAAATAGGCATTTCTTCCTGCTGTGGGTTTTGTCCAAGTATTGATCATGGAAGTGTCTTGAAGGTGTGTGTGTTTATTTTTTCAGCTGAAAGTGACCAAAACCACTTTAAGGTCTCTTCCAAAACCTAGTGAACTGCCTCTGGTGTAGAGGTCTGCAACCGGGTTTGGATCAGTTTGTAATTAATGAAAAATAAAATATTATTATTATCAACATTATTTTTACAATATAATACCATACATTTATTTGAGATATATTATTTTGTTAATTTTAACATATCTTTGTGGCAGCGGGGGCATGGTCAAGCGTCCGTCATATGAGAGAGAAAGCAGTAAGGGCACTTGCACCTGAGCTAGATTATGTTTAACACCTGTTTCTAATTCCAGTGAGCATGGGGAGAGCGGCATATAAGCAGCCATGCCACCACCAGCAGAGAGAGAGAGAGTGTCTGGCACAAGGAAGGCCACGGTGCTCCTGAAGCTGTTGCATTCATTCTGTTGTAGTTGTGAAGCTGATGTGTTTAAGTAACTATGTGCCTGTAAAAGCTAATGTGTTTAAGTGACTACATGCCTGTGAAGCTGATGAGTTTGTGAAGTTGTAAAGCACTGAAGTGGCCAATTTAAAGTCTTACCTGAGCCTGGAAAACCCACTTCCCTGTGTTCTCCTTCTCTTCTGCTGTGAAGCTCGTTACACTGGTGCTGAAACCCGGGATCCTGAAGTATGCCCCATGGAGTCCTCGCAGTTGGCCGAGATCCTCAAGTCCCTCGCCGGCCTACACCAGATGCACAACAATCTCTGCTTGAGCTTCATCAAGACCAAGACCGCCGGATCTTTGAGATCTTACGAGCTCAAGCAGAGGACTGTCATGCGATTCGGAGCCTCCTCAGCCAGGAGAGAGCCCCGGCCGCAAACCCCGGTCAGCCACAGCCCCCTGCCCTCACCCCCACTTCTGAAGATGGGGGCGGAAGACGACCCGGAAGCCTCAACTTGTTTGAGAGAACCACTGAGATCTGGAGCTGGAGATCAGTGGGTGGCCCGGCTCCTCCCATTGCTGTCCGTGGAAGCCCAGCTTGCTGCACAACAACTGCCGGCGGCTAACCTCCTAGCCTACAAAGACCTGAAGAAGTCCATCCTGCAGCGGGTTGGCCGTAGTCCAGAGCAGTACCGGTAGCTCTTCCAGTCCATGAAGCTGGAGAAGACCGGCCACCCATTTGCTTTCACCTAATGCTCTGAGATGCCTGTCAGAAATGGCTGCTGGCGGGGGATCGTGATGTCACGGGAGTTGTCGAGCAAGTGGTGCTGGAGCAGCTAATCCATCGATTGCCAAGAGGAATGGCGGAGTGGGTCCAGTGCCACCGCCCAGCATCGCTGGAGGAAGCTTTCCGACTGGCAGAGGACCATTTGGCGGTGTACCAGAGGGTGGAAGAGCCCTCCCACTCTCTCTTCCCCTCCCCTATGTTTTCCCCGATCTCTTCCCCCTCCCCTCTTCTCTCTCACTCTGCTCTCTCCCCAAAGCCCGTTCCTGCCCTGTGGAGGCGAGGAGTCCCGCCACCGAAGCTGTTTCCCTGTACACGGGGTTTCCCGTCGCCCACAGCATCAACAGTGCCCTGCCGCTCTCCCCTTCAGGTGGAAGTGTCCGCTGATGCAGGTGTGGGCGTGGCGCCTGGGCTGGTCAGCTGGAGTCACGGGGATCCGGAACACTTCCGGGATCAATGCCCTGTGATGGAGCTGGGAACGGTGGTCCGGATTCCTGACACTCCACAAGCTGCCCCCGATCGGGCCGGAACATACCTGATACCGGTAAGAGTCAAGGGGGTTACTCACAAAGCATTGGTGGACACGGGTTGTAGTCAAACCACTATCCACCAACGCTTGGTTCAACACGAGGCTTTGGGCACAGCTAAAACGGTGAGGGTGAAGTGTGTGCATGGGGATATTCACAGCTACCCTGTGGTGACCCTTGTGATTAAATTCCGGGGAACAAAACATAGAGTGGAGGCCGCGGTTAGTTACCACCTCACCCATCCGCTGATTTTGGGGACTAGTTGGCCTGAATTTAGAAATGTATTAAAGGGAATTTGCACGGATGGGTCCTGCACAAAAGCGATGAGATGTGAAATGTGCGATGCTCTGGCAGGGGAGGCGGAGCCAGGGCCATCTTTGTCTGCTCCACATCAGGATGATGTGAGAGGGGGAGAGGCTGCAGCCCCTCCCGTCCTGAGGGGATTTCCCGAAGCGGATTTTCCTTTGGAGCAGTCAAGCACACCTTTGACCAAATGAGAGTGATCGATGGACAACAACTCCAGCCAGGTGTCACCCTTTCATATACTTATTTCGCAATTATAAACGAGCGGTTGTATAGAGTGACGCAGGACGCTCAAAGGAAGGTACAACCCGGCTCTTAATACCGCAGAGCCGTCGGGAAATGGTGTTCCAGGCGGCTCATTATAATCCCATGGCGGGTCATCTAGGGGAAAGAAAAACACTGAACCACCTAATAACCCGTTTTTATTGGCCGGGCATTGGCGGCGATGTCCGCAGGTGGTGTGCGGCATGCCGCGAATGCCAGCTGGTGAATCCAACAGCCACCCCAAAAGTGCCATTACGCCCTCTTCCGCTGATCGAGGTCCCCTGCGAGAGAATTGGAATGGACCTTGTCAGGCCATTAGAGCAGTCAGCACGCGGACATCGCTTTGTATTGGTCCTAGTGGATTATGCAATGTGATATCCAGAAGCAGTACCTCTGCGCAACATCTCAGCATGCAGCGTTGCGGAGGCACTCTTCAAAATAATCTCCCGGGTGGTGACTCCAAAAGAAATCCTCACCGATCTGGGCACAACTTTTATGTCACAGACACTACGCGAGCTTTACGAATTATTGGGCATTAAATCAATCCGCACCAGCATTTGCCATCTGCCTGGTGGAGCGATTTAATAAAACCTTTAAAAAATTATTTGTAAGTTTGTGCACAAGGATGCTAGAAATTGGGACAAATGGCTCGATCCCCTGTTATTCGCAGTACAAGAGGTCCCGCAAGCCTCCACTGGGTTTTCCCCATTCGAGCTGCTGTATGGGCGGCACCCGTGTGGCGTGCTTGATGTTATATGCGAAGCTTGGGAGGAGGGACCTTCAAACAGTATGAATGAAATTCAATATGTTCTTGATCTTAGAGCAAAACTCCACACTTTGGGGCAACTAACACAGGAGAATTTGCTCCAAGCTCAAGAACGACAGAGCCGACTTTATGACAGGGGATCGCAGCTGCGGGAATTTGCACCGGGAGATAAGGTACTCGTATTACTTCCCACATCGAGCTCCAAATTACTCGCCAAGTGGCAAGGACCCTTTGAGGTCACACGACGAGTGGGGGATCTCGATTATGAGGTAAAGCGAACCAATAGAGGGGGCGCACGTCAAATATATCACCTCAACCTCCTGAAATTGTGGAGGGAGACGGTCCCTGTGATGTTGGCTATGGTAGTACCGGAGAGGGTGGATCTCGGGCCGGAGGTAAATGCAAAACACAATCATTTCACCCCGGTCACTTGCAGAGACCACCTCTCACCGTACCAACTCGCAGATGTTGCCAAATTGCAAAAGGAGTTTGCTTTTCCCTTCTACTGGGTTGTATGAACCTCATCCAGCACCACATCGAGATCGAGTCGATGGTGGTGGTACGTAGCTGTCCCTACCGATTGCCGAGCACAAAAAGAAAATTGTCCGGGAAGAATTGGATGCAATGCTCGATATGGGGGTAATAGAGGAATCCCAGAGCGATTGGTCCAGCCTGGTTGTTCTAGTTCCTTAGAGCGACGGGTCTGTACGGTTCTGTGTGGATTATAGAAAAGTCAACGCGGTGTCTAAATTTGTCGCATACCCAATGCCTCGCGTTGATGTGCTGCTCGATTGGTTGGGCAATGCTTGATTTTATTCGACACTGGATTTGTCAAAGGGTTATTGGCAGATCCCCTTGACACCAAGTTCCTGTGAAAAAACAGCCTTCTCCACACCGTTTGGATTACACCAATTTGTGATGCTTCCGTTTGGTTTGTTTGGAGCCCCGGCTATGTTTCAGCATCTCATGGGCCGAATCCTCAGACCACATTCGGCTTACGCCGCTGCCTACTTAGATGACATCATAATTTACAGCAATGATTGGCAGCGGCACATGCAGCATCTGAGGGTGATTCTGAGATTGCTGAGAGGAGCAGGACTCACAGCAAACCCCAAGAGGTGCGTTATTGGGCAGGTGGAGGTATGGTATCTGGGGTTCCACATGGGCCACGGGCAGGTGCGTCCCCAAATTGACAAGACTGCGGCGATTGTGACCTGCTCGAGGCCCAAGACCAAAAAGGGGTGAGACAGTTCCTGGGGCTGGCTGGCTATTATAAGAGATTTGTGCCTAATTATTCAGATGTCATCAGCCCGCTGACTGATCTCACTAAAAAGGGAGCTCTAGACCCAGTCCAGTGGACAGAGCAGTGTCAACAGGCGTTAAAGCCACACTTTGCGGGGGGCTGCTTTTACATTCACCCAATTTCTCTCTCCCTTTTGTCTTGCAGACGGATGCTTCAGACAGAGGGCTGGGGGCCGTGCTCTCGCAGGTGGTGGAGGGGGAGGAGCGCTCGGTGCTGTACATTAGCCGCAAGCTCTCGCTAAGGGAGACTAAGTACAGCACCATTGAAAAGGAGTGTCTCGCCATCAAGTGGGCGGTCCTCACTCTCCGGTACTACCTGTTGGGGCGGGCCTTCACCCTCTGCTTGTATCACGCCCCACTCCTATGGCTCCACCGCATGAAGGATACCAACGCATGGATCACCCTTTGGTATCTGGCTCTTCAGCCATTTAAGTTCAAGGTGGTGCACAGACCGGGAGTGTAGATGGCTGTCGCCGACTTCCTTTCCAGAAATGGGGGTGGGGGGGGGAGTGGTAGACAAGCCAGATGTCTCCCCAGCCTGAGTCAGGAGGTGGGGATATGTGGCAGCGGGGGCGTGGTCAAGCATCCGTCCAGAGAGAGAGAAAATGGTAAGGGCACTTGCACCTGAGCTAGATTATGTTTAACACCTGTTTCTAATTCCAGTGAGCATGGGGAGAGCGGCATATAAGCAGCCACGCCACCAGCAGAGAGAGAGAGAGAGAGAGTCTGGCACAAGGAAGGCCACGGTGCTCCTGAAGCTGTTGCGTTCATTCTGTTGTAGCTCTGAAGCTGTTGTGTTTAAGTAACTATGTGCCTGAAAAAGCTAATGTGTTTAAGTGTCTATGTGCCTGTGAAGCTGATGAGTTTGTGAAGTTGTAAAGCACTGAAGTGGCCGATTAAAATTTTTACCTGAGCCTGGAAAACCCGCTTCCGTGTGTTCTCCTTCACTTCTGCTGTGAAGTTCATTACAATCTTGTTTCATGCAAACAAGAGGAGATGACAGTCAGAGTTTTGCGTGCTGTGCACAATAAGCAAAATAAAACAAAAAATTGTTAAGGCAGAACTTATAACTATACCAAATGAGGCTGAGAAAGCTTCATTGTGGAAAAATTTTGATCTTGTGATTACAACAGATAAACAGCTCACCAGTTATGTGCAGTGCAGGTCTTGCCACACTGTTTTCACCTACGAGAGCAAAAATACCGGTATGCCTTCTCATCAGCGTCACGTTGACCGTGGATGCATTCATTCAGCAGCAGCTGGCCAAGCTTCTAGTCAGAGACAACGTTGGTGTCGGAGTATACATTTGCATCTAAATCAGTACCGTCTACTGTGAAATTCCATCTTACAGAAAGGTGAGTAAAGTTTTGTTGTCGTGATATTAGGTTCTTCAACACGATTGTAGGAAATGGTTTTGTTGACCTAGCACAAGAACTAATAAATGTGGGAGCTTCCCATGGTCATGTCTCAGCAGAGAGTGTGCTACTGGATCCCACAACCATTTCTCTGAGATGTCAGGAGGTCGCTGCCATGAAATGAGAGAATGTGGTTAAAGAAATATTGGAGATTATGAGTGATATTAATTTGGGGATGACCACCGACATGTGGATTGATGATTACCGCAAAATCAGTTACCTAACAATCACTTGTCACTATATTACACCAGAATATTTGCTTAAAAGCATACTCCTAATTACAGCGATCAAATCAAAATCAAATCACTTTTATTGTCACACAGCCATATACACAAGTGCAATGGTGTGTGAAATTCTTGGGTGCAGTTCCGATCAACATAACAGTCGTGACAGTGATGAGACATATACCAATTTACAATAACATCAAATTAACACAGCACAATTTAAAGTGTAATATACAGGTGCATCTCAATAAATTAGAATGTTGTGGAAAAGTTCATTTATTTCAGTAATTCAACTCAAATTGTGAAACTCTTGTATTAAATAAATTCAATGCACACAGACTGAAGTAGTTTAAGTCTTTGGTTCTTTTAATTGTGATGATTTTGGCTCACATTTAACAAAAACCCACCAATTCACTATCTCAAAAAATTAGAATATTTTGACATGCCAATCAGCTAATCAACTCAAAACACCTGCAAAGGTTTCCTGAGCCTTCAAAATGGTCTCTCAGTTTGGTTCGCTAGGCTACAAAATCATGGGGAAGACTGCTGACCTGACAGTTGTCCAGAAGACAATCATTGACACCCTTCACAAGGAGGGTAAGCCACAAACATTCATTGCCAAAGAAGCTGGCTGTTCACAGAGTGCTGTATCCAAGCATGTTAACAGAAAGTTGAGTGGAAGGAAAAAGTGTGGAAGAAAAATTTGCACAACCAACCGAGAGAACCGCAGCCTTATGATTGTCAAGCAAAATCGATTCAAGAATTTGGGTGAACTTCACAAGGAATGGACTGAGGCTGGGGTCAAGGCATGTCAAGGAATTTGGCTACAGTTGTCGTATTCCTCTTGTTAAGCCACTCCTGAACCACAGACAATGTCAGAGGCGTCTTACCTGGGCTAAGGAGAAGAAGAACTAGACTGTTGCCCAGTGGTCCAAAGTCCTCTTTTCAGATGAGAGCAAGTTTTGTGTTTCATTTGGAAACCAAGGTCCTAGAGTCTGGAGGAAGGGTGGAGAAGCTCATAGCCCAAGTTGCTTGAAGTCCAGTGTTAAGTTTCCACAGTCTGTGATGATTTGGGGTGCAATGTCATCTGCTGGTGTTGGTCCATTGTGTTTTTTGAAAACCAAAGTCACTGCACCCGTTTACCAAGAAATTTTGGAGCACTTCATGCTTCCTTCTGCTGACCAGCTTTTTAAAGATGCTGATTTCATTTTCCAGCAGGATTTGGCACCTGCCCACACTGCCAAAAGCACCAAAAGTTGGTTAAATGACCATGGTGTTGGTGTGCTTGACTGGCAAGCAAACTCACCAGACCTGAACCCCATAGAAAATCTATGGGGTATTGTCAAGAGGAAAATGAGAAACAAGAGACCAAAAAATGCAGATGAGCTGAAGGCCACTGTCAAAGAAACCTGGGCTTCCATACCACCTCAGCAGTGCCACAAACTGATCACCTCCATGCCACGCCTAATTGAGGCAGTAATTAAAGCAAAAGGAGCCCCTACCAAGTACTGAGTTCATATACAGTAAATGAACATACTTTCCAGAAGGCCAACAATTCACTAAAAATGTTTTTTTTATTGGTCTTATGATGTATTCTAATTTTTTGAGATAGTGAATTGGTGGGTTTTTGTTAAATGTGAGCCAAAATCATCACAATTAAAAGAACCAAAGACTTAAACTACTTCAGTCTGTGTGCACTGAATTTATTTAAAACACGAGTTTCACAATTTGAGTTGAATTACTGAAATAAATGAACTTCTCCACGATATTCTAATTTATTGAGATGCACCTGTACACATAATTACACACAACAATATACAAATAATAACATACACTGTACAGTATACAATACACACAATATAGATACACATTATTCAATTAAAATAAAAAAATAAGTATATATAGTAGTATATATAGAATGTACAGTAGGTTGTATTGTACTGTATTGACATTCAGGCTGTCGGTTGATAGTAAGTTGTTATGAGAGAATATAATATAGTGATAATATAATTTATGACAGTCCGGAATGAGATATAAGAGTAAGAGTAATAAAGTGCAGTGCTGATGTATTTTGATCGTGGGAGATCAAGAGTTCAAAAGTCTGATTGCTTGGGTGAAGAAGCTATCATGGAGTTGGCTGGTGCGGGTCCTGATGCTGCGATAAACCCCTCTGTTAACCCCTGATGTTCCCCCCTCCCAAAAAAAAAAGCCTGTATAAAACTCAAAATTGCAAAGGAAAGTCGAAGAATCGATAACTTATCTCCTGAAGTTCTAGAATTCCTGTTGGAACTTCTTTGACCATTCTACGAGGCTCACTCTCAACCTGTTTTTGTTGTGGCACGAGAGGCTTAAATGCCACTGGAAACCAGTGGCTACAGACAGCCCGCACCAGGCTATTATCCGTGAGCGGATAATAATCTTGAATGGCTGAACTGCAAAATCAAAATCTAGAGGGTACACAAACTTGTCATATTTCTGTGGCCAACATTCTGCCAGCTCCGCATGCTGTCCTACCCTGACAGAGAGGAAATTATCAAGAGGCCAGACATCGGATACCCTGCTTCACAACACATGGTGAGTCCGCCAATGAAATTCCTGCACCTAAAAGAAGCAAGACTGCAGTGGCAGAGTTTGAGGAGTGTGTGAACATGCCCCGGAGAGAAACGGATGATGAAGTTCAACAGTACATCAGCCGCAACCACACTATGGAAGATCAGCAGGATGTGTTGGATTGGTGGAAAAAAATGCTGTTCTCTTCCTTCATTACTCTTATTTATAGAGAGTGTAAATAGTTGTGTTAGACAAAGGTTCAACATTCTGAAGAAGTTCGAGTTGCAAAGAGGATTTTATTCACTGTTATACATGTTCCAGATTGTTCTTCACTCTGCAAAGTTTCAGCGCTTGATAAACGGTACGTTTTTTCCCTATTTGCTCTGGTGTGCTGAGGAGCCACCATGCCTTCTTAAAACTGTGTATATTTAATGTTACTATGCTGTTATGAATGATTGCTTGGAGAGGAACTTATTGAGTGAGTGATGTCGGGTTCAGGCTCAAAGTTTGACGGTGCTGTTTGGGTCAGCTCGGGTCACATGGTCTCGGGTTCAGGTCGGATTCAGGCTTCAATTTAAGGCCTGTGCTGACCACTACTCCAGAGGCAATTCTTGAAGACAACATAGGCAAGCTCCCGACATGATGGCTGTTAAAAAAGGTAGGTATCTTAATTATGCTGCCTCCTAAGATATCTAGATTTGGACAAATTCTAAGGTATCATAGTATGTGTCCTTCCCTTTGTAGGCTATCCCAGAATGCAACGTGATGAGCTTGGTGGAAAAATAAATAGAAGATGGTGGACGAAGAGAGAGAAAGTTGGATTATAAATATACTTATAATCCATTCAATACTGAAAAGTATAGATGAAAATCGATGACTATTTTACCAAAAATGAGTATGCTACATATGCATATTTATGCTCATTAGAGTATCGCTCCTCTCACATCACCTGTATTGAAAGCAGTTGCAAGTCGAGTCTCCCGTGCACTGCTTGTGAGGAGTGCTATTTGAAAGATGCGTGTTTTAAAGGATCAGATTTCTTCGAGTGAAGTGGTTCAGAACCCAGAGAAATACTGATTAATGGTTTAGACATTGTGAAAGCAAATCTTGCATAGAATTAAAATTAATTAAAATGCTTTTAGCTCTTGTAATGGTCATAGTAGCCAAGCTGAGTGATAAACTGGCATAACAAGTCATTTTAATTGGTTGAATGTATGATTTCATGGGGCTACTTGTGTGCTTGTCATGTGTCAGAGAGAATAATAGTGCAAAAATGTGCTTAAAGTTTACGTTATAGACCCTAAATTGAATCTGCTTTAAACTATATTGAAGTTTATCTAAGTAAAAACCCCTTGCTGGCTTGAAAAAAGGTGCCTGTGATGGCACAAAGCCGTTTGGCTTTGATGATGTCACCACTGTTGTAGATGACTGTTTTTGACCCCTGATGTCATGCGCTAAGACGGTCCAGACACTTAAAGAGCCATCAGTCAAATGTGCTCAGCTGCACAGGCAGACAAGGAGAGAGAAATGAAATAGAGTGGATGAAAAACAGAATATTTTCCATTTGAATTAATGGAAATGTATGAATGTGTCTGTATTCCATACAAATTTAAGGCAGTAGGAAAGGAAGGTCACTACATGTCTCAGACATTCTTGGAAGGCGGTTGAAACCTCTGTGGCCTGGGGAGAGGTTTATGGAAGGGTTGTGAATTATGGCAGCAAGGTCACAGAGAGGTGATGACTGCGGTCAGCAGAATTATGCTGAGCCCCCAAAGTGTTGAACTACCTGGCAGTCCCTTGCATTTGGTCTCCACTTCATGTTCTCATTTTTTTAAATCTTTAATTACACTCTCCTGCCAATGTCTTTAGGGAGATATGTAATGTCAAGGTACTTGCAACAGAGAACAGTGTGAACAGAGGCTGGCCGACGAAAAGAATACGGTCAAAACTGAGTTACCAATTCCTTGATGACTCCCAAATGTTAAAATCTCTTAATTGCATGCAAATCTAATAATCTCAGACGTGTATACACGTCTGCTCACCTCCTCCCATGGCCCCTGAAAAAATAAACACACACACGCTAACAGCAGCACATCTGTTGCAGGAAATCTGTGAGTTTAACCTTACAAGCAGCCTGGGATTAACTAAACCCAGAGCTAACCCCCACCAGGGACAGATAAATCCTCTTCTCACCTCTACTAGAGAGCGATGTGATACCTCCATACTGCTCATCCCCCCACCACATACACTTAAAAACAGACAGCTTATCTTGATTCTACGAGAGGGGGGTTTAAAAGTTCAGCTCCAGAGGGTTTTAAGGGCTCAGGGCATTGGTCTTTCCCAAAGTTCAGCCTTGTTTAATACTGCTTGAACTCAAATAACAGGCTAATTACCTATGCTATGCTTATAGTTACCAAAATGTAGAGACATCAAGTAATGCAACATGGATGGTGGTTTATAATAAATATGCATTTGGATTTGGATTTGGTAAGGGAGAACCAGTTGTTTTTCAATGTTACCTTTTTGGAAAATACTGCAACCAAATTATGGCCAAAAAAAATAAATAAAATAAAAGTTGCATAATCTAATATTTCATTGGACTGCCTTTCATTTTGATTATGGCATGCATTCATTGTGGCAAACCTTGTGCAACATCACAACATTTAATTCCATCCAGAGTTGCATTAATTTTTGGCCGAGATCTTGTATTGATAATGGGAGAATTGAACCACTCCGTAAATTCTTCTCCAGCACATCCCAAAGACTTTCAATGGGGTTAAGGTCAGGACTCTGTGGTGGCTAATTCATGTGTAAAAATAAATCCTTGTGCTCCCTGAACCACTCTTTCACAATTTGAGCCCAATGAATCTTGTCATTGTCGTCCTGGAATATGCCCGTGCCATCAGGGAAGAAAAAATCCATTGATGGGATAACCTGGTCTTTCAGTACATTCAGCTGACTTAATTTTATTGCAGCATAACGTTGCTGAGCCTAGACCTGACCAATTGAAGGAACCCCAGATCATAACACTGCCTCCAGAGGCTTGTACAGTGGGCACTATACATGAAGGGTACATCGCTTCATGTGCTTCCCTTCTTACCCTGATGCACCCATCACTTTGGAATAGGGTAAATCTGGACTCATCAGACCACATTACCTTTTTCCATTGCTCCACAGTCCAATCTTTATGCTCCCTAGCAAATTGAAGTTGTTTTTTCCGATTACTAACAAGTGGCTTTCTTGTGGCCACACAGCTGTTTAGTCCCAATCCTGTAAGTTGTTGCACTGTGCGTGTGGAAATGCTCTTACTTTCACTATTAAACATAGCCCGAGTTCTACTGTTGACTTCACCAAGCTTTTTAGTGGTCTCCGATCACGATCATTCAAGATTTTTTTCCAACCACATTTCTTCCGTAAAATTGACGGTTCACCACTATCCTTCCAGGTTTCATTAAGCGTTGGACAGTTCTTAACCCAATTCTAGTCATTTCAGCAATCTCCTTAGTTGTTTTCTTTGCTTGATGCAGGCCAGTAATTTGCCCCTTCTGAAACACAGTAATATCTTTACCACAACCATGGGATACGTCTTCCGACATGGTTGTTTAAGAAATGAGAAGCTACACACTGCATCAGTTAGGGTTAAAAGCATTGTTGCCAGCTGAAACATATTAATCACTGCAATAATGATCCAATCATAGGTTCTAAAGTATCTGTTTAGTTAAATCCAAACAGCAACTTTTTTTTTTTTTTTTTTGGCCAGGCAGTGTATAACAAAGAGAAAATATATTTTTACTAAGGAGCAGAAGTCATATGACAAAATATTTGGGATCCCATCCTTGACAAAGCACTTCATGATAGAATGTGAAATGTGTCTACCCTAAATTGCATGTTTCATTAAGGCATTAAAGCAAAAGCTTGATGTAAAACTCCTTTTGAACTCCGCAGCTAACCAGCACCAGTCTAGAAAGGAGAGAGCATTTATGTAACTCTCTCAACTTTGACCTTCCCTGCCTTGGATGACCTTTTGTCATCTTTGTGAAACTTCACTTAGGTGCTTCTTGAAAAGTTTATTTTGGTGCCCTGATCTCAACTTTTCCTCCTCTGCCCTTTCCCTCTCACTTGTTTTCTTCTTCTCTGCCTCTCTGTGACCAAACACTCTCCCTTTATTGTTTAGTTTTCCTTTGTCTCTCTTTTCTAAGGAACAACAACCATGATGTTCAATTCTGGCATGTTCATATGGGTGTACCAGAGCCAAGCCCCAAATGTGGTCTGACTGAGCAAGTATGTGTGTGGTGTTTTTCTGCCCTGTGATCTTCCGCATCTTCAAACAAGGACATGAAATCAACCATGAAACTTAATGGGGTCCAGTTGTAGCTTGTCGCTTGTTTGTTTCTTTCCCCCTTGAACGTCCCAAAGGATCATATCTTGCTTTCATTCATTCTCTCTTTCTTCATCTGTTTTATTTATTTATTTTTGTATCATAGCAGTCAGAGTTCACTGAGACAATGAGGAGATAGAGACAGTAAAAGCTGCTGCTTTGGGAGGAAAAGTTAGATAATGACACAATAATCAGATAAGCAAGTAGTGTGATGTGGGATGTTTATGCTTATCATATTGCATTTCCAGCTTCCATATTTTGACAGTATGTGTGTTTAACTGTGCACAGATGTTTGTGAGTCTGTCTGAATGTGCAATGTATACCACTGAATCTTTTGACTTTGATGGGTTTGATGTAAAATAGTTCAGGGAATGACAGGCCACACACAATTTCTGACCACGCAGGTGCCAAGCTGCGATATGAATCAACTGACACTGATAAGAAATCAAGGGCAATGTTAAGACGAAAGCAACTTGCTATACATGACAAAACTACAGAGAGGAACTCTAAATCTATCTGATATCCTCTGGGTCACAGGACATACTCATCAATGGGAGCTCTGTTGTGGAATGCACCAGTTCAAAAACAAGTTCACCTCTAACCTGATTACCAAATCAATAGTATTCTTCTATTGTAAACATATGATTCAGATGTAAATGTTTAAGCATTTTATTTCCCTATAGAATCTCTGGGTTGTAAGAAGATTTTAAATGGTAAAAAAAATAAAAAATAATAATAATCCAACATTCAGCTTTAAAAATATTACATTTGTTAAGCAGTTTTAAGAAGCAGAGGTAGACTCAGTAACAACATAGACACTTTATATATTAATATTGTTTTCTGTTGCAACTGGAATTATAAAATCATAAACATATGTAGATTCTCTATGCAGCTTTTGACACTGTAAACCACCAAATTCTCATTCCCACCCTCTTGATACTGAGCATTACATGAACTGCACTCTGCTGGTTTAAAGAGATAGTTCACACAAAAATGAAAATTCTCTCATCATTTACTCACCCTCATGCCATCCCAGGTGTGTATGACTTTCTTTATTCAGCAAAACGCATTTAAAGAAAAATAGAAGAATATCTCAGCTGTAGGTCCTTAAAATGCAAGTGGATGGTGATCAGACATTTGAAGCTCCAAAAATCACAGAGTCAGCATAAACGCCATCCATATGACTCTAGTGGTTAAATTAATGTCTTCTAAAGTTAAACAACTGCTTTTGGTGCGAAAATATTAATATGTAAGTACTTTTTAACAATAAATCATCAGGTCAGCAGCAGTACGCGCATGCACAAGAGAGCGGAGTTCACACTTCTCTCATGTGACGTATTCGCATTGGCATGTTATGGATGTAATCTCACATTTTTATCTCTGTTGAGGCATCCAGGATGAGCACACAAATGCCCCATTGTGAGTAAACAAACAGATACAAATACAGATCCAAACCAAAACCAACAAAGCTTCTGTACAGGATTTCTCCTACTCAGTTATAAACAGCGCTGCTCTTCCGGGTGTGTCGCACATGCGACAGGTTCGGTCACTTCGGTCTGAGGTGTCGGGTTTGTGAGTGGTCGAACTTTCACACACGTGTCCTGTCTCATTTTGTCGCCTGTTGCGTGCATCGCATTTGCCTAACGATGTACGCTCAAGCTCTGTCTAATGTGGGAATGCGTGGCATTGCTTTGTTTGGCATTGCTACGCATTCTCTCATCTTGTCTGTCAGTTGGCATGAGTGTATATTGCATTATCATCTTGCCGATGTGCAATAATGCTATTTGGGTGTTTGTGTTTTGTGAGAGCACATGGCTTTGTTTTGTTTCTGTATTGTAATGTGTCTCTCAGTCTTGCGTCATACCCGGCCTCCTTGTTTGCTCATTATTAGTTCATTTGTCTCACCTGCCCTGCTTGTTAACCTGTTTGATTTCCTTCCCTATTTTTGTCTCCTTGTGTGTGCTGTCAAGTGCCAGTTTGTCTTGTTTGGTGTCCATGTCGGTGTTGTGTTCTTCCCAGTTCCTGTCGGCTCTGCTCGGTCCTGTGTTTTCCAGTCCAGCCCATTTTTTTCATTACCACCCAGTACCTGGTTTTTCCCCCTCGGGGTACTTTTTGTTTTTACTCTGCGTTTGGGTCCTGCTTCTGATTCTTTGGTCAACCTGACACTACTGAGCTAAGATATTTTTCTATTTTTCTTCAAATGTGTTTTGCTGAAGAAAGAAAGTCATACACACACTAAGATATCATTGTAATTTGACAAGGAATCAGTTCTATTGCTTCTCAAAATGAACATTTTGCAGGGGAAAGTGTTTTTATGTAACCTGCAGCAGTGCTCAATGCATCATATCATGAACAAGATGAACAATCTATCAATCCTCTTCGTCTTGCCTGCAGTCGACTCCAGTATCTCGCACACTCACTGCCTGGAGACGGATGATGTGAGCTCCACTGTCTTCACTCTCATTGGTAGTCGCTGCTCGCATTGAAAATGAATGGGATCATGTTGCTTTGTTATGAGATATTGCCGGCGGTGTGAGGAGGGGAGCCGTGCCCAAGTCACAACAAAATTAGCTAGCAGGGTACCTCAGCATTTAGAACAGGCCCTTTCTCTTTTCCATATACATGACATCACTGGGATATATCATTTAGTCACATAGCTTTTCATAGCTTTTCACACCACTGCTATGCCAGTGACACCCCACTCTGCCTTTCATTCCAGCCTGATGATCCTACAGTTGCTACATGGATCTTGGCCTGCTTGGTAGACATTTAGTGTTGGATGAAGGAACATCATCTCCAGTTTAGCAAAGATGAAGCCAACAATACATTATGACATCACCATTCACCATTCAGCTAGACTCGTCAATGATTACACTGTCCACAAAAGCCAGAAACCTTGGGGTAGTGTTAGATGATCAGTTGAACTTTACGGACCACATCGCAAAGACCTGATCATGCAGATTTTCCTTTACCTACCTTTACCAAAGTTTGATGGTGAGCCAATAACCCAAGAGTCTTATCTGAACTGTGAATATCTTCTGTTCATGGATTTCCGAATAATCTTCAATTCATCTCTACTTTGAATTCATTCGACAACGAAAAGGTCGAGGTATTTGTGAATCTGGACAGTTATTGAATGTTATTAAGTACATTTGGTAATTCAGTTGATTGATTATTGTTTGTTTAATTGTATAATTGTTTATTTGAATTGTATAGGTAATTAATAGGTAACTGTAATTTTATTTGTTTGGTTTCAGTTACATTTTATTGAGTTTATTTGGGGTAAAGTGTTACAAAAGAGTTAAATTTGATAATAGATTAGGAATTAATATCGTTAACTTTCCTACCTGTGCATGCTACACAACGTCTTGTCCAGACACTTGTTGTCTAGACTAGACTACTGCAATGCTCTTCTGGCACGACATCCTGCTTGTACAATGAAACCTTTGTAAATGATCAACAAGCCCAAGAGAGTACACATCACACCTATCTTCATCTCACTGCACTGGCTGCCAGTAGTTGCTCAAATCAAGTTTAAGTCATTCATGCTACACTTTCTTCTTCAACCTTATGTGCCCTCCAGAAGCCTGTGATCAGTGGGTGAGCGGCGCCTTGTGGTACCATCTCATAAAGGCACAAAACCACTTTCCCAGGATTTCACTTCCACCGTTCCGTGCTGGTGGAATAGTCTTCCAAACTCTACCCGAACAGCCGAATACCTTGCAACTTACAAGAAATGTCTAAAGACATATCTCTTCCATGAGTATGTGACTCAGTCTTATTAAAGGAATAGTTCACTAGGGCCCTATGATTTCCACGTTGCAGAAAACACGGACGGAATCACGGAATCCATTGATAAAAATAAAAACTATAAAACACGATATGTCACAGAATTTGACATATATGGGATGAAATTAATGTATAAATGCACAATTAATCAAATAAAAATTGTGATATGTCCTAGTGTGATGATTAAACCACAAAAGGCTGAGATTTAATTAAACACATAGCCTACATGGTCTGCATAAGCTTTGACAGAAAGTGAATGTGAGAAGCCACTGCTAATACACTAACTGCATGATTAACATCACATGCACTCTGCGTGTGTATTAATGACAAAGAGCAGATCACTTTATTCATTGTGAAGCACAGAACATATAGACCAGGTCACCAATTAGCAGACCACGGTCCGGGACCAGACCCCGGCGTGGTTTCATCCGGATCGCGAGGCATCATGACAACGGTTGCCCCATCTTACGTTTCTACAGTTTAAGTGAGCAACGTGTCAAAACGTTAAAACTACGGAGCTGTACACACCACGCTAATTAATATTTTTCTCTACCACCGAACATGCTTCATTCCCACTCCATGCTCCGCTGCCTCTCTCTCCCTGCTATAGATATAAGTTGCTGCATCAACCCTGATAAGTAGAGTTGCTGATGTGGTTAGTTTAACAACAGTAGCGAAGACACGGTGAGCAGCAATATTGATGGATACTAGCATCTTTCGCCTCAACACATTGCAGAAAACAAGAATGAAGTGAAGTGAAATTACCTTCATCTGTCTGATATATGACTCCGATGGTTCAGCTAAGGCAGGTTTGTGACAGGACAAGTTAACATGGCACCTATAACATTTTTTTTCTTCCCCCGTCTAAATTTAGCTTCATTAATCCACATGTTACGAGCCTTTCGTAATAAACAAACTGATTTTTGTTCCAATTTTGTGAAAAATAATAAAAAATGTCATCATCTCTGGCATGGATGGCAAATAAAGACAACCAAAAACTTTTTAATTACTAGTTATCCTAGTAGAGTTCTCTGCTGTTGAGAACGTTTCCATTATTTCATAGTCAGCCTATCTATCTTGGATCCATCCTGTATAACTTCTTCCTGTTCATCAATAAGATGAAGATCATAAAATTCTCCCCAGCATGTCATACCCCTGTCTACAGCCTATATATCTATATATAGCAAACAGTAGTTTTATGCTGTACTGTTATGTAAAATGTTTGTGTTAGTAGATTGTCACTTTAAGGAATATATAAAAATGGTCCATTCAGACATACATTTTATACATTTTCTTTCAGGAGACACCCCTGAACCCCCATACAGTATTTTTTTATCTATCAAAAGGCCTCCTATGTCCCATACATAGGTATGTATTCTGAATGTAAAAAACATATTCAAACACAAAAACTGGACTGCTGTCATTCAGCTCAAAAGCGACCTGTTGATCATATCTTTTAATATTCATATCCAGTTGCCCTTGACTGTGAACTCTACGAAATATTTTAATCTTTTTGTAGAAAAGATCCCTAAGACCCCAACACTTTGGCTGCTCTGGGCCCCCCCCAATGTCCTCATCCTCATATATATATATATATATATATATATATATATATATATATATATATATATATATATATATATATATATATATACTACCAGTCAAAAGTTTTGAAACACTTGACTGAAATGTTTCTCATGATCTTAAAAATCTTTTGATCTTAAGGCGTATGCTTAAATGTTTGAAATTAGTTTTGTAGACAAAGATATAATTGTGCCACCATATTAATTTATTTAATTATAAAACTCAAATTTAATTAAAAAAAAAAAGTTTTTGAAATTGATGACTTGGACCGAATAATAAAGAAAAGCAGCCAATAAGTGCCCAACATAGATGGGAACTCCTTCAATACTATTTAAAAATCATCCCAGGGTGATACCTCAAGAAGTTGGTTGAGAGAATGTCAAGAGTACATGTCTGCAAATTCTAGGCAAAGGGTGACTACTTCGAAGATGCTAAAATATAACACAGTTTTGATTTATTTTGGATTTTGTTTAGTCACAACATAATTCCCATAGTTCCATTTATGTTATTCCATAGTTTTGATGACTTTACTATTATTCTAAAATGTGAAAAAAAAAAAAAAAAACAACAACATTATAATAAAGTGTTTAAAAACTTTTGACCGGTAGTGTGCATATATATATATATATATATATATATATGTAACCCAGATGTAAAATCAGAGTAGATTGTATTCTAAGTTATAAGCTTGAAATTAACTAAAGTGCATATTTAACTAAAATATGTGAAGAAACTAAAGACAAGTAACTAGAAACAGAATGAAAACCAAAGAGTCAGAAAAATATGCAAAATTGTATATTTATTATTAATACTTGCAAATATATGTAAAAAATATTGCAGATAAACTTGACCGTTAAGATTCTGGATCAGCGCTGCAAATGTGATTTATCCAATCACCCAATCTTGCTGTAGCTGCTGACTCCACCCTAGAGTTAACGCAGACAGACACAGAACAGACGAAGAAGCGAAGAGCATCGAGATGCCGATCAACTGCGCTGTTAGGAATTTATAGCAGCAAAAGTCTGAAAAATTGAAAAGATTAGTTTAATCTTAAACTAAAGCTCTAGAAAGAGTGAATCTTGATGTCTAATCGAGATAAAGCTGAGTGATGAAATAAAGTCATTTATTTCAATGTTCATCCGGATAAAACCTGGAAGAAAAGAACAAGTTTAGTTAATTATCAAGGAAATTGGTAAGTTTAATCTTTTATTCTAAATAAAAATGAGAATCAGAAACATAAACTTGTTTGAGTAAACTTAGTTGAGAAATTGTGTTGTGTAAATGCTACCACGAGGCATAGCATTTAGAGATAAAGCTAATGAATGTATTAGGAGTTAAGAAAAGTAAAATAATTATCTGAAATGTTAGGAAATGTTTCTGAGGAATATTTTACTGCTTTGTGCAGGCCAGTTTTTTTTTTTTTTTTTTGTATATATGTGTTTTGTTCGAGTTGGACCACGTTTTCAACGAGGATAGTGAACATTTCATCGTGGATGTTTCTACATGAAGTTTCTGGAAAATTTTATGGTGAGCCAAAAACCCAAGAGTCTTATCTGAACTGTGAATATCTTCTGTTTGTGGATTTCCGAATATTCTTCAATTCATCTCTACTTTGAATTCATTCGACAACGAAAAGGTCGAGGTATCTGTGAATCTGGACAGTTATTGAATGTTATTTAGTACATCTGTAATTCAGTTGATTGATTATTGTTTGTTTAATTGTATAATTGTTTATTTGAATTGTATAGGTAATTAATAGGTAACTGTAATTTTATTTGTTTGGTTTCAATTGAATTTTATTGAGTTTGTTTGGGGTAAAGTGTTACAAAAGAGTTAAATTTGATAATAGATTAGGAATTAATATCATTAAAATATTTTATTAGCTTCAAATAAACTAAATAGGTGAAATTAGATTAAATCAACAGAATTTGAAGGAAAGAACATTGAATTTAAATCTCTAATTGTGTTTATTGTATTATTTTATTTAAGATTTATTTGTTGTATTGTTTGTTTTATCTGTAAAGTTCGTTATTCGAGTTATTCAATATAAATAATTTATTTTACAAAAGTTAGTTGTTGAGTGTGCATGTGTACATTTTGCCTCCGTCATGTACCTGGTTATCTTCTGATTGGCCCAACTCTTTGTACTACATGCATGCCACCCGCTACATTATATGTAAGGAATATCTTAAGAGTTTCATCACTGCTTTCATTAATACTGCGATGCTCTACTGTGCAGCAATGTATTTGACCCTATTAATAATAATAATAATAATAATAATAATAATATAAAATAAAAACAAAACAAAAAATCCAATTAAATAATTTGATTAGACAGTTTTTAAAACCTGTAATTCAGAGAAAATTAAACGGAAAACACGGAATTTGTGAAAAAATTAAACGGAATTTGGAAAAAAATAAAATTAATTTCATAGGGCCCTAGTTCACCCAAAAATGAAAATTCACTAATTATTTAATAGTCCCTGTGTTCTAAACCCATGTGACCTTTCTTTTTCAGAACACAAAGGGAGAAATTTAGGAAAATGGCTGGTTCTCACTCAAGGTCTTTTTAGACTGGAGAAGAAGTTTTGAAAATTACAGTAGTTTTTTCTAATGCAAGTAACACTTCTATCTCAAAAGATCAAAGAAAATTTTGATTCCTCATGATATGACACCTTTAATAACAAACTTCTTTAATTGGTCCTTTCTCTTTGTATTGCCTCTGTCTGCTCTGACATCTTGACACAGCCACAATCTGGGACTTTGTCTTTCTCTTTGTGTACTGGAATGTCTCTCAGAGCAATAGCTTATGGAAAAGAGCTGATAAAGAAAACAATTTGGGTCACATTTAATTTATCTTGTACTATTATAGCAAGGGATTCATGGCCACAGTGGTTTTTGGAGCAAAGCAGACCTACTTAAGCCAATAAACAACATTATCTACAACAAGCCTGACACATATTTATGTAATGTAGACTTATTAGATTTGACTCTTCATTCAAACTCAGCTATAATGTCTCCCTGCATACCAAGAACTGTCATTCAAGCCAAAATTCAAAATAAATGTTATTGGTGGAAATGGCAAGTCAAAGCGAACTGACAAATGGAAAAAAATGTGGATGGGGTGTATGAGAGTGTTTAAAAGTTGTGTTAAGGTGAAACTGATTGTAGCCCCTCACTGTGAGATAGACTGATCTTTAGAGAACTTCTTTTAGAGGATTTTGCAACAAACTCCTTCCCTGCAGCATCCCAATCCACCCCATCACTCTCTTTATCACTTTATTACTTTCCTATTCCTTCCATTCCAAGACAAACACATTTAAAAGCAGAGAGCTGTCCAAGGTGCTGATCAATCCCAATGTGCCATGTGTAAAACACACATCACGCATAAAGAGTGAGAAAGAGAGATATGTATATATAGAGATATAAAGATATATGTTTGTTGTTTTATTTTATGCAGCTAAACTGACATTGCTTTGGAAATATGAATGTACAATTATTTGTCATGCTAATAAAGCACCTTAAACTAAAACTGAGAGATACATGGATTCTCTTCTTTCATATGCTCCTCAGGATCTTTCTCACGGAGTAAAATCAAAATGTTACTCATAAAATCATCAGTAGCTGTTCACTATCTCTATGATTCCAAAGGAAGCTTTAAGTTTTCAATGGTCAAAGCTTTTCTCCTGAGCTTGAGAATGTATTGTGACTGCTCCAGCTGTGGCAGCCATCTTGGAGCACTGTCAGTGTAATATGGCCACTTTACTTTTAATGATCCCTCGCACCATTGAGTGAGAGTGCAAATCACGACACCGGCGCGTCAACCCACTCCCTTCCTCATCCACCCTGAAATATTATTCCCTGCAACTTTCTTTTCTTCCTCCAAACTGTTTTCACAGCTGTCTGAAATGTGTGTACTCTGCTGACTTAGCCATCATTTTCTGAAAGGGAGAGAGAGCAGGAGAAAGAAACAGAGAATGAGGTCAAAAGAAAGGACAAATGTTTGACAATTATTCCTTTGTTAATGCTGAGGCCCTGGTTCTTATTTCACAATAATGCTGCAATGATGGAGAGCGACTGTGTACATGAGTGTATGTGTGTGTATGTGTGTATAATCTGCAGGAGTGGAACACAAAAAAGTGCTTAGGTCGAAGTGAGGTTGGCCAGAGCAATACAAATACATCAATCACCTCATAACTTTGATTAATGAGAATGTTTTTCTGTGAGTGTATGTGTATGTCTATGAAAGAGTGTGAAAAAAATGAACAAGTTTAGATTGGGTCATGATGATACTGTACATACTCTTTGAGTGAGACTAAAAGTGGCATATGTATTTTTTGAATGTGTAAAATTAGTGTGTAAATAGCTGTCTGTACACATTACTGTATGTGTGTGTTTAGTTGTTTCAGCCAGTGTTATTCTTTATGACCTTTTCATCTCATCTGCTACTCCTTCCCCAGGAGCTGTGTTTCAGTGCGTATGTACATACTTAGCTATAGTTTGGGGGACAGTTTGTCCCCATAGGTGAGCTAAATATGACAAAACCTTAATTTGGGAACATTTTAGGATGTTCTCACTTCCTATATAAATTATATGATCTATATAAATTAAATAATGTTTTTTGTACATTTTAAAACTGCAAATACACACACACACACACACACACACACATATATATACAGTATATATATAAAACATTTAGGGGTAGAGTTAGGGTGTGTGGTAGTGTAAGTCTACAGTATTTTTAACTAAATATGTAACATTTGTCAAGATAAACTTTGAAACTGGCATTACAAAGCTTTTTATGTATGTTTAAACTAGTTTTAAAAAAATTAAGTTTGAAGGTTATAGATAGATAAAAAGAACAGAGACAGAGAGAGCGAGAGAGAGAGAGAGAGAGAGAGAGAGAGAGCATATACAAATGCTCTATGAATGTGCACAATGACATTGACAGGCAGAAAGTCTTCTGACTGGCAAAACAAAGATCTGACCGTGGCCCGCAGACATCTTTTCCCCGCTGTTTAATTAGCCTAAGGCTGTTAAAGAGACAGGTGTGATATTTCATGGCACCTTTTTCAGTTTTCTGCCTGTCATTTCATAAAAAAAATCACTTAGAGCACCAATTAAAGGCATTGTGTGGGTTTGTTTACATTTTACTTTTCTTTCTTTTCTTTTTTTGACAGTTGGAGTTTGACAGTTGGCCATTTGAACATTTAGTCAATGTAAGTCTAAAGGTGTGTCCCTGTAACGATGGCTGGCAACAGGTAGATGAAAAGACGATGATGTGTGATGAACCCAAGTGCAGTTTTATTTCCAAACGTGAAATCCAAAAACCCTAACTACAAATGTGAACAAATAGAAAACATGAACTTGACAATAACTTGGCATAAACATGACTTGACTTAAACCAGTATTACACAAACAAACAATACCTGACCATGGACAATGGCAAACATGATGCTTAAATACATGGACAAGGGTAACAAGACAAACAATTTAACCAATGACAAGACAGAACTGATAACAAGGTAACTAGACAATAAACCAATGAAAACATCATGTTACTTTCGTAACCTCCGTTCACTGATGGAGGGAACGAGACGTTGTGTCGATGTAGTGACACTAGGGGTCACTCTTGGGAGCACCAAACACCTCTGCTTTTTTGAAAAAATGCCAATGGGAATTGGCGAGTGGAATTTGCATGCCACTCCCCCGGACATACGGGTATAAAAGGAGCTGGTATGCAACCACTCATTCAGGTTTTGTGCTGAGGAGCCGAGACCAGGTCTCGGCCATTTCAGCGGGTAGTTCAGCGTTGTGGCAAGAGGGACACAACGTCTCATTCCCTCCATCAGGGAACGGAGGTTACGAAAGTATCCATGACGTTCCCTATCTGTCACTCACTCGACGTTGTATCGATGTAGTGACACTAGGGGTCCCAATACAAAACATCACAACTATCTGAACTGTGTTACGTGAACTGGTGGTGACGAGACGGGCAGACCACTGTGTGCCTCGTTGCCAGCGCACCAGGCCATCACGTTACCTCCCCCAACACTCTTATGAGCGTCGAACGATCCTTCAGGAACAAGTCGACTGCCCAACAGATAGGGACAGGCTAGCCCAGCCGAGGCCTTTTTTCTCCCCAAAAAGAGTGGAATTTGTTAACCGACTGGGAGCCATAAGTGTCTACGTCGGGGGGTGTCCCTCCCAAGGGGGAGACCACACCCTGCCCAAAAAAGGGGGGGTATTTTGAGTGGAATACGTCACATGGTCTTACCGAGTCTTGTCGGAAGTATGTCATGTGGAGAGGTCCCATGGTAGGTCCTACCCAAAGGGGGAGGAGTTTCTACAAAGCATGGCGACCGGAGGCAGAGGGGCCTCTGCCCAAGGAAGACAGTTTACTGACAGGGAAATGATTTTGTGGAAGATATTACATGGGGTCGGAGTCTCCACTCTCCCCTGAGCGTAACCTGTCATGACAGTGCGTCCGCTGCGGTCGCCCAGGATGTGAGTGGCTCGTAAAGACTTGAGGTGCTGCTGACTCCAGAGGAGGAGACGGTGGGCGAGTTGTGACATGCAACAGGAGTGTAGACCGCCTTGACGGTTGATGTACGCTATCGTCGTTGTGTTGTATGTCCGGACCAACACGTGCTTGCCCTGGATCAATGGCTGGAACCTCCGCAGGGCAAGCAGTACTGCCAACAGCTCTAGGCAGTTGATGTGCCAACGCAGCCACGGACCAGTCTAGGAGCCGGTGGCTGTGTGCCTGTTGCATACGGTGCCCCAGCCTGTCTTGGAGGCATCTGTTGTAACCACGACATGCCTGGAGACCTGCTCTAGGGGAACCCCTGCCCGTAGAAATGCAAGGTCGGTCCAAGGACTGAAGAGGCTGCGACAGATCGGTGTGATGGCCACGCGATGTGTCCCACGGCACCATGCCCATCTCGGGACTCGAATCTGAAGCCAGTGCTGAAGTGGTCTCATATGCATCAACCCGAGTGGTGTGGCCGCTACTGAGGATGGCATATGCCCCAGGAGCCTCTGAAAAAGTTTCAGTGGAACCGCTGTCCTCCGTCTAAACACCTTCAGACAGTTCATCACCGACTGTGCACGCTCGTTCATGAGGCGCGCCGTCATCGAGACTGAGTCCAACTCCAAACCGAGAAAAGAGATGCTCTGAACTGGGGAGAGCTTGCTCTTTTCCCAGTTGACCCGAAGCCCCAGTCGGCTGAGGTGCCGGAGCACGAGGTCCCTGTGTGCGCACAGCAACTCTCGAGTGTGAGCTAGGATTAGCCAGTTGTCGAGATAGTTGAGGATGCGGATGTCCACTTCCCTTAGCGGGGCAAGGGCTGCCTCTGCTACCTTCGTGAATACATGAGGGGACAAGGACAGGCTGAAGGGGAGGACCTTGTACTGGTATGCCTGGCCTTCGAAGGCAAACTGCAGGAAGGGTCTGTGTCGAGGTAAGGAAAGTGGACATCCGCATCCTCAACTAACTTCCCGCTAAGGGAAGTGGACATCCACATCCTCAACTAACTCTGACCCCAGCTTAGCTGGGATATGTGAAAAACAAATAAATTTAACTGTATATATGCAAAAATGTATGTATAATGTGTGACCAAAAAAAATAAAGGCTTCTGGAAGTACGCGTCCTTCAGGTCTACCACCTTGAACCAATCTTGATGCCGGACCCTCGCTAGAATGCATTTTTGCATCAGCATCTTGAACGGGAGTCTGTGCAAAGCCTGGTTCAGTACTCACAGGTCCAGGATTGGTCGTAACCCACCACATTTCTTCGGTACGATGAAGTAAAGGCTGTAGAAGGCGCCTGGTGAACTGAATCGCATAGCCGAGTCGGACGGTCCGGGTCAGCCATTGCGATGACTTCGAAAGCGCAAGCTACGCACCCAAACTCCGGGCGAGGGGGACCAAGGGAATGATCACGTCGGACGTACCGGCGGGTGGGGCATCGCGGCGGGGCGGAGCTCGAGGTGCCACGTCAAGGGAACTCGAGCCCCGTGGCCATGCTGAGTCCAGGGACATCGAAGCACTTACCTGGCTCCTGCCGCCCACCATAAGATTGGCTGAGGAGGGGGGAGGAGGAATCTCGTCCCTGTAGTCCACCGGAACCAATCCCGTGTGGGCGTGTTTGTGCCACAACTGGGTGCACAGGGGCGGGGGGTCCACCGCTGGAGCGCCATACCTGCAAAAATGGGACGGTGGACGGTGGACGGTGGTCATGACGACGGCCGTGCGCACCAGACATGTGACCCAGGAAACGAGAAAACCACTCTTTTGTCGAACTTTTGGGTACCACAGCCTCTTGGGCATGCGGCAAAATTTGAAACCACCGGGTGATGGAGTGGTCTGTTCACCAGCTCCAGAGAAGCAGGTCTCCTCGCCCCTGGGTCGCCCATCTCAGGGGCGCTTCGAAGCCTTCCTCGGGTTCTTAGCGGCTGGCCGTGAGACAGGTGGCGTCTGCTTCCTGCGTTGGGCTCCACGCTGGGGCCGGGCCTCGGGGGCGGGCTGTGGTGGAGCCAGTGTTGTTGCTGCAGGAGGACGCCCTTTTTTCGACGAGCAGATGGGGTGCAGGGTCTTGAGCCACGCTGGGGCAGGATGTGTTGTATGGCCTCCGTCTGCTACTTCACTGCCGAGAGCTGCTGGGAAAAGTCCTCGACGGTGTCGCCAAACAGGCCAACCTGGGAAATGGGGGCATCAAGGAACAGTGCCTTGTCAGCCTCTCGCATCTCAACCAAGTTGAGCCAAAGGTGGCGCTCCTGGACCACCATGGTGGACATCGCCTGCCCAAGAGACCACGCCATGACCATCGTCGCCTGGAGAGCGAGGTCGGTTGCCGAGCGCAGTTCCTGCATCAATCCTGGGTCAGAACTACACTTGTGCAGCTCTTTTAGCGCCTTGGCTTGGTGTACTTGCAGGAGAGCCATGGCATGCAGGGTGGAGGCGGCTTGTCCAGTGGCACAATAGGCCCTAGTCGTCAGGGACGACGTAAACCTACAGGCCCTGGACGGAAGCTTCGGGTGCCCGCACAAGGTGGCGGCGCTCTGCGGACACAAGTACACCACGAGCGCCTTATCCATCTGGGGATCACCGAATACCCCCTGGCTGCTCCACCATCGAGGGTAGTGAAAGCGGGGGAGCTGAAAGACCGGGACCGGGCAGTAAAAGGTGCCTCCCATGATCTTGTCAGCTCCTCATGCACTTCCGGAAAGAAAGGAACTGGGGCAGGACGTGGCCGTGGGCAGCGCCCTGAGCCCAGGAACCAATCGTCAAGCTGCGAGGGTTCAGGGGAGTGTAGAGGTTTCCACTCTAGTCCGATGCTCACGACCGCCTGGGAAAGCATGTCCGTCATTTCCGCATCGGCCTGAGACTGGGCAACCATTCCCGAAGGAGGAAGCCCAGCCGAAGCCTCTACGTCTGACTGGATGAGCCCGCTCTCCGATGCTGCGCTCGATAACTCATCATCTTTCCGGGCTCCGAACAAGAGGTCGAACTCGCCCTGAGATGAGCCGGCGGTCTCGTCCGAGTGCCCGACCGGGGCAAGCGAGCGTGCTGGGGAATGGGAGGTCCGTGGGGGGATACCCGGTGGAGGTGGTCCCATTGATGTCCCCAAATCACCCCCAGTGCTAACCGACGCGGTCTCAAACCCGTAGGTAGAAGGACCGGTGCAGGGATGACCCATCCACGAATGATGTCTCCACGTGGGCAGCGCCCAGACACATAAGACAGCGATCGTGGCCGTCAGAAGCGGAGAGATAACGACTGCAACCAGGAATAACACACAAACGGAAAGGCATCTTTAAAAAGACGTTCCGTGTGTGCCGCTCTTTTTGTGAATGAAATATACTCTTTTAGAATATACTCTCTTTTTTCACTCTGCCGAAGCACCCAGGGGTGTTCTCTGCACTCCACAGGCACAGAGGGGGAGAAGCTGCTGAAATGCGCTGTAAATCCAGCAGTTTTACGAGGTGAATTGGAGGAATTGTATTCAGTGAACTGAATAGAACCGCTCGGTTCCGAAGAGAAAATCTGAATGAGTGGTTGCATACCAGCTCCTTTTATACCCGTATGTCCGGGGCAGTGGCATGCAAATTCCACTCGCCAATTCCCATTGGCCTTTTTTAAAAAAAGCAGAGGTGTTTGGGGCTCCCAAGTGTGACCCCTAGTGTCACTATATCGACACAACGTCGGGAAACATGAAATCACATGACCAGGGGACCACATGACATGAAACATGAACAAACACATCAAACATTACAGTCCCAAATCGCACACTTCTGCATGTGCTTATGTTAACACTAAAAATGCAACAAAAAGAAGTGTACTATGAGTACCCGAATGATGTCCGTTCTTCAACGGAGTGTGGAATGTTGGACACTTCATGCACTCAGTGCTCGCGGCTTGCCGTACAAAGCGGAAGGGTTGAAGTTACCTGGCTGCGTTGCTGATCTGACAAAACAATTGTAAAGAATGGAGAATGTAGCAACTAGCGAAACTTTAGTGAAGACAGCACCTTACAAATGTAAGTTGAATGCTTTACCATCAACTCTATGCCGTGTGAATATGTGCATTGTTTTAGATACAATTGTTGAATTGAGGTTGGCTAATGCGCTGAAGCTAGCGGCAACGCATTGCATGCGTTTGAAATGTCAATTTCACATGCCGAATGCTTTGGTAAAAACAAACAAACAAACAAAACAAAACAAAACAAAAAAACAATAAGTGTGGGTTGCACCAATAAGAATTAAATCAAGCAGAGTTTAGAGCTATTCCAGGGTTTGTTGATCCAAGTTAAATTTTAATTTGAGTTGTGTTTTATCACTTAACTTTAAATACAGTTTAACATATCAGAGATAAAAAATGTAACCTGTGATTAAAAGCTTCACCTGCGATTAATTTTGTCCACCATGATGGATTCTAAACTTAGCTGCAGATCATTAGTACACAGGGCTGATCAAACTAAATGTTGCAGCAGTGTGTACAATGTCATAAGCCTTAAAATGTTGCAGCATAATTTAAGACAAAAGGACAGATAATATGAAACAAGACACAGGTGGCCTGGCCTCAGATCGACCACCTCCTCTCGCATGAGTGCCAAGGCAGAAATAAAGAGCCCAGGAACTGAACTGCTCTTGTTAAACGCTGAATTAACACTCTCCTTTCACTTCTCCTCGAGAGACTCTCTCTGTCGTGTACATGCACAGGTGTCCCCGCATGAACAGGATGAATAAGTGGGTAATCGTGCCACCACCAAGATGAGCCATTGTTTTCGGACCACGGAATTCAAAGCCTGCTTCGCAGCCTTCAGCCCGAGATTTTGGATCATAATAAACATAAGTAATAGAATAAACATCTCTCAGAGGGCTGATGGCACATCCACTCTTTGCACAGTCAATCATGTTTAATTGTAGATCCGTTTTTTATTTAAACCACCTCAGCTGCAAATTTAAAGTTAATCTCTAACTTTAAATTTAAGCGATTATGGGGATGTTTGACGGTCCTCTATGGAAAAAACATAAGTCCAATCAATTAGAAAAGGCATATTTACATGAGTCAGAATGGGCTGAAGGCCTGTGTCAAGTTGAGTGGATGTAGCTTGAAAGCTCTAGTAATAAGTTACAGTCAGAAATGTTGGTTTTGGTTTAGGTTTAGGAATTTTGAAAAAACCCTAACCCAAGTCTGTAAAATAACTGTAGCCAACATAATTAGCTTTATTTAAAAATAACAGAAGTCTATGGTATGTCCCCATTTAGATAGCTAAGTAAATGTGTGTGTGTATGTGTGTGTGTGTGTGTGTGTGTGTGTGTTTGTCTTTATGAGTGTGGGTGGTCCAGTGGATCCGATGCAATCTTCCACTAGGTATGCCCATCTGCCTTGCAATGAAGAAACCTCAATAATCACCATCATTTATGTTAGCAATTACCTCTGAATGACCACATCCATCCATCATTGCCTCTCAACTCGAATATGTGTCTCCAACCCACTCTACCTACTGTAAGTCAACATGATCACCTCTGGCCATACTACGGCTTGGCACCATGAGCGAGTTGGTCCATCCCTCACAACAATAAATTCAACCCAAACTAGAAAGTCTTTGGACCCACGCCTACACCTCTCACTTCCTTTTGGACAGTAATGGCCATAGAGGAGCAACAGAGCTGTGAGGCCAAAGTCATAGCAGTGAGAAATGTGTGTATGTTAGTAGACACGGCTGTTACTCACCCGTACCTGACCGGAGCAGGAGGTGAATCATTTTGTCTGCCTCTGGCTGCTCCCTGTGAGAACTGCAATTGTGTTTCACTCACATACAGATATACACTCCCGCATGCACATTCGCACTGCTGCCATGTTTACTTGTTCTTTCCCAGTAAAATAATCAGAAAGCTTCAGAGTGGTGGCGGCTGGAGAAAGGGGAGAGAAAACTGAAACGACTGCTGCACACACGCATGCATGCATGCATGCTCACTGTCCAGCTTCTGGGACTTGGGTCTCATTCAAGGTAACTATTGTCCTCTTTCCAGGAAGCTTTTTCTTTTCACTCGTGTTGTTTTAACGAGCTTATATTTTCAACACACAGGGCAAAACCGCAACATAGCAAGGCTACTACATCATACCGCTAGAGCAGAGGTTTGAAATTAGACCCAGGGTTCATACGGCCACTAGGATATGCTGCCAGACATGGTTTAGAGTTCAAACAATGGCCTTGAATCTCATGTGAATAACAATGCCACAAAGGACAAGTGGCTGGTCAAGGAAGCCAGACTTTTGGTGGTGAGAACACACAGAAGCATGAGCATGCATGCCAATATTTAAATCTCTCACTACAGCCCCGTTTAATGCCCTTTTGTGGAAGCACTGTACTTGATTTTAATGAGACTGCTTTGAATAAACTTAGGCAAAACAAATTTGGCTATTAACACCTTATAAACACCAGCCATTTCCCTGTTAAAGCTTTTTAAAGGGAGGGAAATATGTAACCCACAGGAAGGGATACTGCAAAGTGAAATAATGTGGGAATGTAAACAGAATGCTGTAGAAGAGACTTAAGGAAAAGGTGAGCCACCATATAAATAGTATCGCTAGCAGGCAAGTGATTTTGTTGTATGTACTGCATGTGTGTGTGTATGTTCTGCATGACCTTGGTCTCTTATGGTACTTGATGAGAAGAGAAGTGGAGTAGAGTGACTGAAATCTGAGTATTGGATTGACCTCAGACTGACATAAGAAAAAGTCGTTTGGGGAAACGGTAAATGAAAGCCTAATGACCATGTGGTAGGGACAGATGTATTGAGTGGACCAACATGGGAACTGTCCGTTGAGAGTTTCAGTTCCATCTATTTTAAGTTCTAGTTACAGCTGCTCTATTTGTACATGTTGGGGATACACTATTTTAGTAGGCTCAATTTGTGTGGATTAAGCTATAGAGTTTGTGCTATAATAAAGTTTCACAAAACATATTACAAATTATACTAACATATTACAATACATCTGTCAGGAGAATCACACAATTTTTCATGATGCTGTATAACCTTTTCTAAACCTTTCACTTTTAGGAGCAGACATTGTTATAGTTAGATGTTGTTACCATGGCATATCAGTTGGCCAGCCATAATTTTTGTAATATTAGCCTATTTTTCAAAGTCTCCAAATATCTGTAAGACCAAGATTTGTACACATCCTGTGAAGCGTCAATGTTGCTCTAGGGGGCTTACACACTTTTGCCTCAATATGATCAAGGACTGAGTCCATCAATAGATTAAAGTCTCCTCCCAATATTATATCATGAGGGGTGCCAGCGGCTTGCAACATTCCTTCAAGATCTATAAAAAAAGCCCTGATCATCAGCGTTAGGTAATATTTGCCAAAATCAACCTTTTCCCCTGAATTTCTGTAAAACAATAATGACTCTTCCTAATTTATCTTTAATCTGTTTGAGATATTTGAATTGTAGATGCTTACTTATCAGTGTAATGACTCCCCTGCTCTTACTTGAGCCAGCACTAAAGAAAACATGTCCAACTCATATCTTCCCAAATTTTTCAGCTTCCTGTGGGGAAAAATGCATTTCTTGAAGAAACACTACATCATATTTTCTACATTTAAGAAGAGAAATAACCTTCCTTCTTTTTATGGGGTGCCCCAACCCATTCACATTCCATGTGGAGAGAGACAATCCACTCATATAAAACATTTGACATATTGACATATTAGAAAAAATAGATTGTGTGTCAAAAATAAAATTATAAAAACCACATTCCAACATTAGTGCAACAATCAAACCCCAAACTTCCCTCTGAACCAAACAAACAGAAAAAAGACAATGTGTGCATTAACCCGCCCATGACAGTGCCAACTGGCATCCATCCCTCTAAACTCAAACAGTCCATGTACGCCTACAAAAGCTCCCGCGACAACTTTGCTGTCGGATTGCTCATGTCCAGTGTTTCTATACAAATTTTGTGAGACAGAATTACACAACAGAAGATAGTCTATAAAACCAACTCCAGCCAATAGGCGGAATAAACACAAAGAACGTGCAGATTCATCCACATAACTGTCCCGAAGGTGTGTTCCTCCACAAAACAAGCTCCAGCCACTAGTGGAACCAGCACAAAAAAATTAAAAATAAATAAATAAAAAAGCCGTTCAGTTTCCTCGGGCAGTCAAACAAAAGTTCAGTGAGCCGGCCCATTCGACTGCTACATGAGTGCAACAAATGACCCAATCACTCCAATGTCCTGCAAGAAATACTCCACAAACCAAACTCCAACCAATAGGAGGCATAAGCACAAAGAACATTCAGATTCATCCACAACACTGTCCTGAAGGAATGCTACTACACTAAGCAACTCCAGCCGCTAGGCGGAACCAGCATAAAAAGAACCAAAAAAGGTGTTCTGTTTCCTCGGACGGTCAAGTGAATGTTCAGTGAGTCAGGCTCACTTGGCTGCAATGTGAGTACCACAAGATAACTTACACAGTCCATTGACTTTATGAAGGACATTGCTTGCTGGGTACATGTAAATATTTTGCGGCCATCCTTAGCATCTATTCTCAATTTGTCCAGGAACATCAGTGTAAAAGCGAACTTCTGTTGATGTAAGAGTTTCTTGTATTCCTTGAATCGATCATGTTTCTCTCTTGTCGAATACGCAAAGTCTGGGAACAAGAAAATTATTTGGTTCTTCCAAGAAAGCCTTCCTTTACTCTTCACCTCACGTAACAAGAGGTCTTTATCGGATGATCTCAGAAATTTTGCCAGAATTGATCGGGGCCTGTCTCCCTCAGCGGATCGCCGTGCCAGAACCCTGTGAGCTCGCTCGATTTCCAGCTTATGGCCTGTTATGTTGAGCAGACTCGGGAAGAGCCCGTCCAGGAATTTCACCATATCCTGACCTTTTTCGTCCTCAGGAATTCCAACAATTCGGACGTTATTCCACTGGTTACGGTTCTCCAAATCCTCCAGCTTCTCCCAGACGTGCTCCAAATCCACCCTGGTTGCTAGCGGATTAGCAGCTAATTCCCTCTTCAATGACTCCAGATAATCAATCAATTTCTCAACATCCCCCCCTCTTGTAAACACCTCAGTGAATTTAGTCTCCATGGCAGTGATCGATCGACATATAACAGCAAGATCTTCCAAGTCAGCAATGACCTTTGTCAGCATTGCCAACATGTTCAACAATTCTCCTTTTCCAATTTCCTTCACTTCACCAGCCAAATCGGCTCCCGGGCTTGTGGCCTGCTGCTCAGGGGCGTCAGCTTGAGCACGTAAGTTTCTTTTAATGTCTCCAGAGCCAGAGGATTTTGAATTCTTTGACTTATTGTCTTCCTAGAACAGTTAAGAATCAGGGTGTATCAAATCTCTCCAGTTTATAACACAAAAATATTAAAACTAGCAAAGTGCGCAGAAGTCGCCGTTCACACATCTGAACCTTGCATGGCACCACACGACTCAATATTAACCTATTTTTATATCATACTTTTAAATTGGTGTGTGTAACGTGTGTTGAAATAATTATAGCTGTGCTGTCAGCCCAAAGTGTGTTGCGATGGGATGTTAGCCATTGAAAGAGGTGCATGTCTTCCCCCGATGCTGACAGAGCTCCAGGGATCACAAACTCCATCCATCCTTACTGTATGCTAACCGATTTGTGAATAAACATTGTTGATGTCTCAAAAGTCGTCACAAATGCCAAAGCACATTCAAATGTATTTCTGAATCCGAATACTAATGCAATTGGCTTTTTGTGCATTAAATTACAGATACAAATGACCTGTGTATTTTGGTATATTAGCATATTGTTTTGAGATTTAATCTTGCAACTCTGCACACATTTGTGACAGGTTTTGATACTTTTAATGCCATAAAAGCTATGTAATAAAACTGGTTGTGTGCTGTTCTCCTCCACACAGCAGCTTGCCATGCCTACTTTTTTCCCTGTGCTTTTTTTTACTTTTCAAAATTGTAGTTAGAACTGACTAACATTGAAATAGGGGGCTTCATGATGACACAGTAAAATACTGCCACTAGCTCCTTGCATTTGCATGTTTGCAAAAAAAAGTTGTTTCTTGAGGTGCTTTCTTACAGGAATGTTATACACAAGCAATTACAAGCTAGATGACATAACAGCTGAAAGATGGTTGCACTTTCCACTCTCAATATTTTTGTGCAATTCTTTTGATTTCAAAAAGACATAAACAGGCTGGCAATGGGGAAAGTTTTCTCCATGTGTTTATGTCTTTTTGTTTAAGAGAGATATGGGGTTGGACTGAGTTGCTTGGCAGCCACGGCCCTTTGAAGGCTTTATGTATTGGCCATTAAAAGCTTTTATGAAGATAAAATAAATTTTGTGGTTGTGTACACTACATGTGAAACTACAGATGAAATGTGAATGTTTTATGAATATGAATCTGTATTGGCTCAGAAGTTTTTTCAAACTTTGATTTGTGTTAGGCCTTTGGCTACAACCAAGCCATCAACATTATTACAGTGCTTGGTGAATGAGCACTTTCTTTTTGTCTGGTCCTCTGTCCCTCATTCTGTAGAATGTGAGGGAAATTGTTTTCTTTATAATAAGTGCTTGAATAAAAGAGTTTTGTAGCAAGCTTAAGATCATATTAGCATTCATGTTTCATACACACTTTTTGATACAGTAATGTCTGGGAATGAATGTGCTATGATTCTTTGCCACTGGGAGCTACATGCTTGCCTTTCCAAGATATTTTCGGGAATGAAGGCCCTCTCTGCCTGTTTGAAAAACTGTGGTCGGAAGTAGGTGCTGAGGCACAACCAGATTCTTTGTTTTTGGGTACACTGGGAATGTGACGGGACAAGACTGATTTAAGTCCACCAACAATAGAAGAGAAAAGAGAAGAAAAAGACAGAGACTGTAAGAGAGGGACTAAAGACAGGAGCAAGATATGACGTGAATTTTATGCCACAAATGAACCATATCTAGCTAACAAGATGCTCCCCAAAGGACAACTACATTGGTCATATAACATTACACAATAAATAGAATCAGGAAAAACAAGAAACAGTAGGCTATATGTTTATATTACAAAGATACAACTAGTTGTCTATCAATCAAAACTATAGAACATAATGTAATAAATTATTTTCAAATAATTCACATAACATTTTACTTTACAATTTGACAAACATCTTCATATTTAAATGTTACAGTAAAAACCCATAAACAAAATATTACCCTTTCCACACTGTAAAAAAAAATCCTGTAGTTTAAAAAAAAACAAAAACAACTGTTTATTTTATAGTTAATTCAGTTATTCAGTTAAAGTTTTTTTCTGTAGAATTTTTTTTTTAAAGTCTATTATTATTAAAATTACAGAATTTTTTTTTTTACAATGCACTTTACTTTTCTCTCTACACTTGGAAAATTTTTGTTACTTGGCAGTGCCACACACCATTCCAAATTATGAAATACTAATATATTTTTATGAGTTTGGTGCTTGGTGTTAAGTCATTTCACACAAGATTTCTGACTTCTGGTGTTTGTGCATATGTTTCTATTTTTTTAATGATCTGTTGAATTAATTTCCCATTTGTGGGTTTTAAAGACAGAACCCTGAAAAAAAATATGAATAAAACATTTTAAGTGCTTATTTCTTTCATGAGGAACGTCTCGGTTACTGTCATAACTTCCATTCCCTGATGGATCGATGTAGTGACACTAGGGGTCGCTCTTGAAAGCCCCGATCACCTCAGATCTTTGAGGAAAGGCCAATGAGAATTGGCGAGTGGGAGCTGGACCCTCACAAAACCTGAATGAATCCTGGATTCCAGCTCCCTTTTATACCCGTATGTCTGGGGGAGTGGCACGCAAATTCCACTCACCTAATCTCATTGGCCTTTTCTCAAAGATCTGAGGTGATCGGGTCTCTCAACATCGACACGACGTCGAGTGAGTGACAGAAGGGGAACCAACATTCTAAGGGTCATTATTCAATTTTTTTTTCTTAGAGTATGTAATTAGATTTAGGTATTGGATACATTCCGGAACGACTGACTGAAATGCAGACTGGAGACATAAACATTATCCCCTCTCAAAAAGAGAAGCAATGAGAGAAACATGGAAGTAAAGTGAGGCTTTAGAAAACTGAAAAAAAAATTTTGAAGGTGGGTTTCCTTTGGAGGAAAAGAGCATGTTTGCAGGAAAGAGGAAAGGAATGCTGTAAATAAACACTGTTGTCATACCTCTGGTCTTCACCAACAGATTGCTCATACACGAAATTCTGGAACGCAGTGTGTGTGTGTGGCAGTTTGCCCTTAAAGCAAGTCATCAGATACAACTGTGACATTTGTTTGAAAAAAAAAACAAAGTCCTTCGTGCAACTGTATATAACTGCTTTCTCAGATCCATGTCTGAAAAAATTTATTGTTTTGTAAGAAAGACAATAGGTGAGTGTATGTTCATAAGAGAAAGAGAAATATAGAGAGAGAAGGAACTGTCACGTTTATGTGTTTGTGTAATGTTGGTTCTATGGTCAAGTCAAGTCAAGTCGTTTATGTCTGTTTTTGTTTCACGTTTGATTTACGGTTTTTGGATTCCATGTTTGTAATAAACTGCACTTGGGTTCTTCACATCATCTCATCTTTGTCTGCCTGTCATTGCCTTGACAGCCATCATTACAGAATACCTGACCTAACCATGAAACCAGTAGTTTAACTCCTACGCCTATGTCAAGGGAATCGTCCCCTGGAGGAATATGTAGAGGACTTCTGCTTTGTGGCCTGCAGGGTCGACTTTAATGAGATTGCCCTCAAGGACTGTTTCCGTTATGAGCTGAATGAGCCGGTCTCCTCCCTGATGCCTGACGGTTGGAGTACCTACAGCCTAACTCAGTATATCGACCTTGCCCTACTGATAAGTGGTACACTGTTCACTGTGGGGGAGGCGGATAACGAGCCAGAGTCCCACGTCATGGCCACCAAGCCAGCGTCCCATGTAATGGTCGACGAGCCAGCATCCCACGTCATGGTCGATGAGCCAGCGTCCCACGTCATGGTTGCTGAGCCAGGGTCCCACGTCATGGTCGCCGAGCTAGGGTCCCACGTCATGGTCACCGAGCGTGCGCCACCTTCTGCCCCGGATACTGAGTCTGCTCCATGCCATGTCTCAGCCACGCCAGAATCTGCTCCATGCCATGTCACAGCCATGCCTCAGCCTGCTCCATGCCATGTCACAGCCATGCCTCAGCCTGCTCCATGCCATGTCACAGCCACGCCTCAGCCTGCTCCATGCCATGTAACAGCCATGCCTCAGCCTGCTCCATGCCATATCACAGCAATGCTTCAGCCTGCTCCATGCCTTGTCACAGCCATGCCTCAGCCTGCTCCATGCCATGTCACAGCCACACCTCAGCCTGCTCCATGCCATGTCACAGCCACGCCTCAGCCTGCTCCATGCCATGTCACAGCCACGCCTCAGCCTGCTTCATGCCATGTCACAGCCACGCCTCAGCCTGCTCCATGCCATGTCACAGCAATGCCTCAGCCTGCTCCATGCCATGTCACAGCAATGCTTCATCCTGCTCCATGCCTTGTCACAGCAACGCCTCAGCCTGCTCCATGCCATGTCACAGCAACGCCTGAGCCTGTCACAATAACGCCTCAGTCTGCTTCATGCCATGTCACAGCCAAACCTCAGCCTGCTCCATGCCATGTTACAGCAATGCTTCAGTCTGCTCCATGCCATGTCACAGCCAAGCTTCAGTCTGCTCCATGCCATGTCTCAGCCAAGCCCCAGACTGCTCCCTGCCATGTCACAAGCAAGCCTTTTCTCCACGGTCCAGGCCCTCCTCCGCTCCATAGTCCAGGCCCTCCTCCGCTCCACAGTCCAGGCCCTCCTCCGCTCTATGAGCCAACACTCATGCCTGCCACGGCCACACCTACCATGGCCATGTCAGGATCCTGCTGTACCATGTTACCACATCATGCCATGTAGCCATGTCAAGTCACCACTTTTTGTATCGTCTGCCACAATAATGTAATATATTTAATTATTTTACTTATATTTACTTTATAATTATTTTATAATTATGTTAATTATTATATATTAAAATATCTCAGCAAATATTGATATTTGCAATTAATTGTGATTATTTAATTAATCAGCATATCGTGTAATTCATTTGATTCAAATTTTTATCGATTAACAGCCTAAAATCAACAGTGCTGTCTACACTGCAAGCAGCACGACCATGAGCGCATCCAATGTAGATAACTTTGTTATGGTGGGCACAATTGCTTAGGTAGAGCAGATATGTTGTCAGAGTTACTATAGTGGTGGTAAGTTTTGTAATAACTTGCATCATATAGTACTGGGTCCTTTCATTCTCTTCTCTGTGTAATTAAAAAAAAAAAAAAAAACTCATAGAAGAACTCAGCAAACAGCTTGCTTACATGCACGTGTATGAGCTAAGAAGACATGACATAGACTGCACATGATTAACATACTGTACACATGATAACTATACATGATTAACACAAAACTGCATTGCTACATTTTATCACATTTTACAGTGATATTGTAAGTTACATTATGATTATTATATTTGATTTTTTATTAAATATGTACACAGGCCTTAGCATTTCTTTCTTTCAGAGGTGTATAAGGGGATCCACTTAAATAGGTGACAATTCAATTCCAGAGTTCACAGATCCGGATCCGGCTTGTTCTGACACAATTTAAGCCCTGGAGCAATGGCAAGTTCCAAGGAATGATTAGATGTGTTCTCCTGCTCCAGATGTTAACATGTTAGCAATGCCCCTTCATTGTCCAACAAATGAGTAACCTTGCAATCGTGGACTTGAAAAGTCCAAAGCACAAATTAATATTAAATTCAAGCAACAACTTGACACTTAGTATTTAGAAATCTACACTAAATGAAGGAATGCCTCCAAAACTCTAAGAACACCTTTTCAAGGCCTTCACAGTTACTACAACTCCCTTTCTACAAGACTATTACTGAACACACTGTATGTGGTTTTCAAAGTTGTTACTGTGATATATTGCAAAACCTAAAAAAATTTAAAAAAAAGATGCAAGTTTGTTATGAAAAAGGACTTAATGTGTGTGTGTGTGTGTGCCTCAAACTGTTCAGGATGACAACATTTTTCACCTGTAACACTGAGCAAGGGGACAGCCAGAGGTTAGAGTGTACTACTTAGAAAACAGCCAGGCACAGATAAACATATCAGTGTTGGAGACCCCGCCCAGCAGGCCAACTCAACAGATGAGAATTATCTGTAAAAACAGGAGAAAATAAGGAGACAGGAGAAAAGGGGTCTGTTCGTCTCAGCTCCTCAATCGTTATTTATTTAACATTTTTCAAAATCAGCATTTGCTCTTAAAGCAATAGTTTTCTTTCTCCTTTTCTCTCTCTTATACACTCTGAAGCTCTTTATATAAAAAATAATCACAATTTTAACATGTACTCATATTTAACACATTCAATAGCCTTCTTTTCTGATATTGGCATGACTTAAACCCAATTGGTACAATAATTCAATTTGAAATACACTGACAGTAATTAACTGTTCAATTAAACATTGCAGTATAACAGAGTATTCAGTATCTGTACAAATTAACGCATTTGAAACTTTCGTGATGAATATAGATGTATAACACCTTTAAAAATGCAATTAGATATTGTTCAAATGCATTTTCAAAACCACAAAACACATCTCTGTATTATACAGCAAATATTGTGAGCAATACATCACGTGACCAGAGGAGCACACCAAACTGAGGACATTAATTAAGTGCAATGAACTGATTTTAACTCTGTTAAGTCCAAAATTGAGCAGATGAAATGACTATCACATTAAAATACATGCTGGAGCATCAGGGAATCAGCATTTTTAATAATATTCATGAAATTTCCACTCTAAGTTACAAATAAAACATTTACACATTTAATACCCTTTTCTAGTCAATCAATCAATCAATATTTATGCGTTTTATGGATTATTTGAGTGGCATACCTGTCTGTTCCTCTCAGCTCCTCAATCGTTATGAGACATGCGCAGTAGCGCTGCTTCACCCGTGATCTCCCGAAATCCCTCAACAGATGTGAAAGTCGTAATAAAAGTCCCTCACTCAGAAAACATGAGTTTTTGCACATTTTGCTATTTTCTCAAATTATTCTAGAAAAATAAATTAACATAAATGATAAACATATTTTATCACATTTGAATATCACAAGTAATAAGCATTTAAAACAAATTATACAAATGTGCACATACTTTGTGTATCACATCCTCCCTGACAAAATAAAGAAAGCTCCAGCAATTAACACTTCTTTAAACTCCAAAACTCTTGGTCCCAAAACTCTTAAAACTCTTCTTTTTTTTCTTTTTTTTTTACCCAACTTCAGTCAATATATAGGGATTGTGAAATGGTAAGGTGCATAGTTCAATGGGGTGTAGTATATGTGATGGAAAGGTGTGCCCCATGAAGGTAAGTGAGGTAGTGTATGTGCTTCCACAGTGTTGAGGGTGGTGTGTGGTTGCAATGAAGGCTGACCTAGTGTTTTGTATGTGAAGATTTGTTTTGGCCTCCTATCTCTGGCAGATCATCTAACTTCATGTCTTGGCTTTCAGCAGCTGGGATTGTCACATCCTCAGGCTCAACACATCAACCATCATCATCGTCCGTAGCAGGTTGGATCAGATTAGGTATCGGTTCATCTACAGTTTGACTTTCCACTGCTCTCAGGTTTTCTCAGGTAAAAGGCTAGTAGAATCTTTCCCTTACAATGTGCAATACTCGTTCGGTTCCAACATGTCCAATTTCTGTCATGCAGGTGTTCCAGAGCAAGTACTTGGCAGGAAGAACAAGCTGACGTCTCTCTGTGGTTCGTCTGTACAGAAGTCCATCTTCCAGATGTAATCTGCCCCATTCATACAACAGTTTTCTGGTTGCACCAGTCACTTCTTTTCTTGTCTCATTGTCTGGTACCATGTTATCTTTTTTCAGCTTTATCACTTTAGAAATAACTGGGTCTTCTCTTTGGGCTCTGGCAAGTTCATTGTGACATATCTTTGGCAGCAATGATTAGTGAGGTGTTTGGTGTCCATCTTGAGGAGACATGTTGAGAGCAGCAATCCAAGCCACATCCTTCCCCTGTGCGGCATGACTACCTTCCCAGGCCGCTTGTACCACTTCTAGTGACAGGTTTTCTGTGCACTCTGTTATGTACTCTTCAGTGTCAAGCGGAATGCGAGAAAGTGTGTCTGCATCGATATTTGCTTTGCCTGGTCAATACTTGATATCGAAACTAAAGTCAGACAATTCCCCCACCAAGTGGTGGCCATCAGCATTCAATTTTGCCATGTTTATGACATAAGTTAAAGGATTATTGTCTGTATAAATGGTGAAGTGTGGAGTGTAAAATAGGAAGTCCCTAAATTTCACACACACTGCCCATTTTAGTGCAAAACACTCAAGTTTTCCACTGTGTAGCCTGTAGTTTCTTTCTGCTGGGGTCAGTGTTTGATCATACCCAATGACCCTTAACTTTCCATTCTGACGCTGATAGAGGATGGCCCCGAGGCCCCTTTCAGATGCATCAGTGTGAAGCGTGAATGGCAGATTGAAGTCTGGGTGAGCCAATACTGGTGGATTTACCAGCATGTCAAATAGTCTTTCAATTGTTCTCGGATGCTCAATTGTCCATTCAACAGGAGTCATGGAGGGCATCTGTGGACACTTTGTCTTCCTTTGACTGGAATGAGTTGGTAATACCTCAGTCTTTCTCTGGAGCAATTCATAGATCGGTTTAGCCAAATGAGAGAATCCTGGATGAAAGTACAGTAGTAACTCAGGAAGCCCAGGAGACTCCTCATGTCACCAACCATCTGTGGAGTCTTACTTTTGAGTGACAGCACTGCTTCAAGGTCTTTTGGATTTATCCACAACCCTTCAGCAGACACAAGGCCACCCACATACCTGACTTCATTGCAGAAAGGCTCACACTTCTCTAGCCTAAGTTTGAATCCATGGCACTGAAGGGCTTTAAGTACTTGGCAAACTCCTTCCACATGCTCCTCAAAAGACTTTGCATAGCAGAGGACATCATCAAGATATGGAATGCAACACTCATCTCTGAAAGAATCCAACGTCTCCTCCATGCTACGCTGGAATGCAGCAGGGGTGTTTGTCAGTCCAAATGGAATTCTCACCCATTCATAAAGTCCTCAGGGGGTGACGAATGCAGTCATGTGTCTGGATCCTTCTGCTATAAAGCCCTGATGGTATGCCTTTCCTTGGTCGAGAATGCTGAACCTTGAATGTCCTCCAGAGGTATCAATCAGGTCTTGGATCCTTGGCAAGGGTGCCTGTCAGGAACAGTTTTCTTATTCAGGAGAAGATAATCAATACAAAGGTGTAATGTGCCATCCTTCTTTCTGACACAGACTACAAGAGCAGAAAAAGGGGACTTAGATTTCACTATCCACCCTTTCGCCAGAAGATCTTGGATGTAGTCTTTGACTTCCTTGAATAAGGGAATTGGTACTGATGAATATGATTTCTGCACAGGTATGTCATCTTTTAGATACAACAAATCTCAATTCCATCTTGTGAAAAAAGCTGCAGACTCCTCATAAAGCATTTACCTGACTACCTCTTGCTGTTCTTCATTCAGATGGCTGAGGCCAACAGGTGGATATCACTGTGATGAGTTCTCCACCGTAAAAGCAGCCATACTGTGGACCTTCGCACTTGACATTGGCTCATCTGGCAACTCGGTCTCCACTTTCTTTTCAGTTGGCTTAATGAAACCAATGACTGTGTGGTGAGGCAAGGTAATGTCACACATTGTACTGTCACCAATAGGGACAGAGAAGTAAGGACTCCTCTGGCTTTGAATTTTCAGTAGGCCTTCACCCATATCCATCTGTTCCAACTGCCTGTTGGTCGCATCTGGTTCAAACAGTGCTACTGGGTCAGGTGGATCAACGTGGGGTGGTATTTTGCACTTCACCCATGCTACTTTGCCTGCTGAAATGACTACATCATGCTGACTCACACTCAACCATCTGTGCTGCTTTCTGGGTTCTGTTGTCTGTACAAAGTTCACAAGTGCTTGGACTTTTTCACTCAGAACAGCAATGGCTCCAGAAAGCAGAGAAATCAGGGTTGGTAAAAGGCACTCTGGCTGCCCTTGGATCAGTTCCTCCACTATATTAAACACCAGCAGCAGCCTCTCAATTGGCAGATGGCTTATTAGAAAAGGAACATGGATAGACAGGTTAGAATGATCATTTCCTGTTAATTTAAAAGTGATAATGGAATGAGGTCTCCGTTCACTGCATGTACTTCCAACTCATCTGCACTTCCAATTAGCTCAGCAAGTGGTCTTATGTCTACATTTGGTAAGTACTTGTCTTTCCACACTAAATCAATTTTGCTGACTTGAGCTCCTGTGTCAAGCAGGGTGCTCACAGCAAGGCCATTTAAGTTGCATTGAGTCTGAGCTTTTCTTCCTATAAGTTTGATGGTGGGCTCATTCTTGACTCTAGGTGGAGCTAGAGTGTGAATATTTGTCTGTTTGTGCTTCCTTTTGTCACTCGATGTTTCAACTTTAACATGTGAGAATGTTCTTGTAGGCTTGTGGTTCTTGCTGTCAGGCTTAGTGTTCTGTGCACATTCAATCTGTGTCTGGGAGAGTAGTAGTATGGTCACTGGTTGTCCCTCTGCAGTGACCAATTTCTATTTCCCTGATGCCTGTTTTTGGAGGCATCCTATGGCCAGGTGCCCTTCTTCACCATAAAGAAAACAATGCTTACAGTTCTGCAGCCCCCTTTCAACACACTTTGGGCAGCCATGGGTTTTCCTCCCCTTCGTGGTGCTGGCGTATTCACAGTGCACTTACAGCACTTATGTTCAGGTTGCACTGACTGTGTTGATGACAGTGCTGGAGAGTCTACCATACTGGTAAGTGTGTCAATCCTAGCAGTGAGTTGTTTAATTGGGTCATTTTTGCTTTTCTGTTCAGAAGTTTCTTTCACAGTTCTTTTTTCTGTTATAGGCTCCCCTTCCAGCTGAGTGCAACTTGCCAGGCATGGCTTGGAACGACTTCACTTCACTTTCACTTCACTTTTATTGTCATACAACCATATACACAAGTGTAATAGTGGGTGAAAGTCTTGGGTGCAGTTCTGAGCAACACAGCAGTCATGACAGTGATGAGACATAGATGAGACATACCAATTTACAATAAACAGATTTACACATCACAATTTACATATCTAATATACACATAATTTCACACAACACAATATACAAATAATAATATACAATATACAGTATACAATACATACAATATAGAATACACATACACACAATACAGAATACACATTATACAATAAAAATAGTATATATAGTATATATAAAATATACAGTAGGTTGTATTGTACTGTGTTGACATTCAGGCTGTCGGTTGATAGTCAGTTGCCAGTGTGTTGTTAAGAGAGAATATAATTTAAGAGATCGTGAGATAATAAGATTAATAAAGTGCAGTGCTGATGTATATTGATCATGAGAGATCAAGAGTTCAGAAGTCTGATTGCTTGGGGGAAGAAACAGTCATGAAGTCGGCTGGTGCGGGTCCTGATGCTGCGATACCACCTGCCTGATGGTAGCAGTGAGATCAGCCCAATGCTTGGGTGGCTGGAGTCTCTGATAAACCTCCGAGCTTTTTTCACACACCGCCTGGTATATATGTCCTGGAGGGAGGGAAGCTCACCTCCGATGATGTGTCTGGCAGTTCGCACCACCCTTTGCAAGGCTTTGCGGTTGTGGGCGGTGCTATTGCCGTACAAGGCAGTGATGCAGCCAGTCAGGATGCTCTCTACAGTGCTGGTGTAGAACCGTGTGAGGATGTGGCGGTTCATTCCAAACTTCCTCAGCCATCTCAGGAAGAAGAGGCGCTGATGAGCCTTCTTCACAACAGCGTGTGGACGGACCATGTGAGTTCCTCAGTGATGTGGACACCCAGGAACTTGAAGCTGCTGACTCTCTCCACCGGTGCTCCATTGATGGTGATGGGACTGTGCTCTCTGTCTTTTCTCCTGAAGTCCAACACAAGCTCTTTGTCTTGCTGATGTTGAGGGAGAGGTTGTGCTCCTGACACCAGCATGTCAGAGTGAGCACCTACTCTCTGTAGGCCGTTTCATCATTGTCAGTGATCAGACCTACCACCGTCGTATCATCAGCAAACTTAATGATTGCATTGGAGCTATGTGTTGCCACACAGTCATGTGTATACAGGGAATACAGGAGTGGGCTGAGAACACAGCCCTATGGGGCTCCAGTGTTGAGGGTCAGTGATGAGGAGACGTTGCTGCCCATTCTAACCACCTGCCGTCTGCTTGACATGAAGTCCAGGATCCAGCTGCACAGCAAGCTGTTTAAGCCCAGAGCCTGGAGTTTCACATAAAGCTTGGAGGGCACTATGGTGTTGAATGCTGAGCTGTAGTCTACAAACAGCATTCTCACATAAGTGTTCCTTTTTTCCAGGTGGGAGAGAGCAATGTGTATTGTAGATGCAATAGCATCATCAGTGGAGCGGTTGTTGCGGTAAGCAAACTGCAATGGGTCCAGTGATGGAGGCAGCACAGAGCAGATGTAATCTCTGATTAGCAACAGGATGCCAGTCATTTAAGCAAGTGATTTTGGATTGCTTTGTTACAGGCACAATGGTGGATGTTTTAAAGCATGTGGGGACCAGAGACAAGGAGAGGGAAAGGTTGAAAATGTCCATAAAAACACCAGCCAGTTGGTTCGCGCATGCTCTGATGACGCGGCCCGGAATGCCGTCTGGACCCGTGGCTTTATGGATATTCACACGTTGGAAGGATCGGGTTACATCCGCTACAGAGACGGAGAGTGAACTAACCTCTGTAGCTTCGGCCGCGAGAGCTCTCTCCGAGAGGGCGGTGTTATTTCCCTCGAAACGAGCATAAAAAGTATTTAGCTCATCCGGGTGAGAGGCAGCGGTGTTCATGGCGGAGTTTTTATTCCCTTGATATTAATTCCCTGCCACATGTTTCTAGAGTTGGTGGTATTTTATTGCGATTGATTTAAAATTTGCTTTGTTAAAGTCCCCGGTCACAATGAATGCAGCCTCAGGGTGCGCAGTTTCCTGCTTGCTTATAATCCCGTACAGTGCCCGGTCTGTATCGGCTTGTGGGGGGATGTACACAGCTGTGATAATGACCGCTGTGAATTCCCTCGGTAGCCAGAATGGTCGACACAGAAGCATGAGAAATTCCAGATCAGGAGAGCAGAAAGACTTGATAGAATGTACATTCCTCTGATCACACCAGGATTTGTTGATCATAAAACATATACCACCACCTCTCCTTTTACCTGAGAGGTCTTTCGCTCTGTCCAATCGGTGCACAGAGAACCCCGTGGGTTCGATGGCTGAATCTGGAATCTCAGCAGACATCCAAGTTTCTGTAAGGCAGTTAATGCAGCAGTCCCTCATCTCTCGTTGGAAAGAGATCTGCGCTCTCAGCTTGCAGAGCTTGTTGTCCAGAGACTGAACATTTGCTAGTAGAATACTGGGTAGCGGGGGTCGATTGGCACGTTGTCTTACTCTGATGAGAACGCCGGCTCTATTTCCCCTTTTCCTTCTGTGTTTCCGCGGCTGGGCTGCCCAGACAAAGGGCTCCGCTGGCGTGTTTGTAAACAGCGGGTCGGCATTGAGGAATTTAAAGTCCGGTTTTCGGTGTGCTATTGCAGAACCAATGTCCAAAAGTGTTTGTCTGTCGTAGACAATAAGGCAGACAACATCCAAGACAAAAAAACATAGAATTGTGAACAAAACAAACAAAAAACTGCAGTGTTGTGTCAGAGCCCACAACGCAGCAGCCATTCTCGGCGCCACCTTGAGTCAATCAAAAGATGCTCAATTTTGACTTACTGGACCCAGCCTTCTCAAGCTCTCATTTTCATCACTTGTGATTTTCATTACATGCTTCAATATTGCATTGACAGTGACATTGTTGTTGGTAAGCAAAGATTTTAATTCACTGCGAATGTCTTTATTTTTGTGTCCCAGGCCCTGATACATAGTATGCAGGAACACATCTTGAATCTTGGCTGGACTGTATTTCAGATTAGCATTTGTCTGCTTGGCACCTTTAAAAGTGCAATTAGATATTGTTCAAATGCATTTTCAAAATCACAGAAGATACTGTATCTCTGTATTATATAGCTACTATTGTGAGCAATACAACACGTGACCAGAGGAGCACACCAAACTGAGAACATTAATTAAGTGCAAATTTTTACTCTGTTAAGTCCAAACTTGAGCATTAAAATACACACAAACAGCATTATAACTCTTTTTAATTACATTTGAAGTCTACAAAAATGAACTTTTAACACGCTGGAGCATCAGGGAATCAGCATTTTTCATAATATTCAGGAAATTTCCACTCTAAGTTATAAATATAACATTTACACATTTAATACCCTTTTCTAGTCAATTAATCAATCAATATTTATGTGTTTTATGCATTATTTGAGTGGCATACCTGTAAAAACAGGAGAAAATAAGAAGACAGGAGAAAATAGGTTTGTTCGTCTCAGCTCCTTAATCATTATGAAGAGACATGCGCAGTCACTGCTGCCAAATACTTTCAATGGAAAGTAGCTAAAGCCTGCACGAAAAGTCACTAAATGTCGCTAGATGACGTCATGCGCTAATTATTATTAATAATTTTTTCTCTCACACAGCCTCCTGTTAGCTATTTTTTGGAATGTGTGTGTAATGTCCAAGGCTGTGTATATTTGTATATATATCTATATTATGTGTATATAAGTTTAATAAAGTTTAAAGTTTATTATTATGTGTTTGAATAAAGTACAATGTACATACTTGCATAAATAAATGATCTGAATTCAGAGAGTTCAGAAACGGGAATGAACTAAACACCTGTGATAGGGCGTTTTCCAAACGGCATTTATGCGCCCTTAAAGGGCACATCGGGAAGGGGACGCCACTCAAAATGTTGTTCCAAACAAAAGTAAGAAAGTTAATTATTTCACAAAATGCCCTTTCACAAGACTTTTAGTGAAGGCTACATTTAAACTGTGATGCCATGCTCCCTTCAGAGTGCCCACATCAAGAGCTCTGTCTTTCGTAGTGAGTAGGGCATAGGGATGATCACTTTCGATTGAAGTTCACCCATAGTGAGTGATAAGACAGAGATAAGAGCATGAGAAGAATTCAAATGTAATTAAATGGTCAAACTGAATTTTTTAAATGAAAACAAAGGAGGAGCAAATAATATAGATTAGTGATTGGTCATTGGAAACACTGTTTGCACATGCGCAGCTCATTAACGTCTGTGTCAGCTGCCGTGCGGTCGACTGAATGTGCTGCACATGTGCAAACAGTGTTGCCAAGGACCAATCACTAATCTGTGTTATTTGCTCCTCTCTGCCATTCACTGAACTGAGTTGATGCAGAGAGAGGTGTGCCTGCAGCGGAAAGCAAGACCTTGCACTCATGGGATATTACTGGCGACTCTCTTCTTCAGAAAGTTGGTTTGTCCAAAAAGTCGCTAGATTTGTTGCTAGGTGCTTTTTTGAAAAGAATTAGCTAAAGGGATCTGAAAAGTCACTAAATCTAGCGACAAAGTCGCTAAGTTGGCAACACTGTGCGCAGTAGCGCTGCTTCACACGTGATCTCCCGAAATCCCTCAACAGATGTGAAAATGTCATAATAAAAGTCCCTCACTCAGAAAGCATGAGTTTCTGCACATTTTGCTATTTTCTCAAATTACTCTAGAAAAATAAATTCACATAAATGATAAACAGATTTTATCACATTTGAATATCACAAGAAATAAGCATTTAAAACAAATTACACAAATGTGCACATACTTTGTGTGTCACATCAGCACATGCAAAATAAGTCACAGCGAAACACATGGGTAAAAAGTAAGAAAACACATATATGGACAGATGCACACACGAGAACAACCTTTAAAGACATAGATGCTTAGAATAATGTGTGTTTACTTGGGAGATATTGCATGCAACTACTATAAATAGATGTTAATGATAAGGATTGAGAGTTTTTCCATTTAGCCTGCAAAATAACCTCAAGTTTAATGATTTTAGATTTTCTTAATAAAATATATGTTAAGTTCATGAAAGGGTAAAATATGTGTGTTGTTACTGTCAGAAATCACAGATGTCAACTGATTTTCAGTAACAACCAAATTGCTTCCAGCTCAGTAGCTTACTGAGGGGAGAGATTGAGGATATCTGTGGGAGATGGAGAAAGAAACACTTTCCATTGAAGGCTGTGAACTTTACAAGACCTCTCTTTTTGGCCCCCTCTCTCATACTACTCTCTCTTTCTCTCTCTCTCTACACACACACACACACACACACACACACACACACACACACGTGTTGGTGCAGCTATCCTTATGAGGACTCTCCATAGACATCATGATTTTTTATACTGTACGAACTATAGATTCTATACCCTAACCCTACCCCTAAACCTCACAAAAACATTCTGCATTTTTACATTTTCAAAAAAATATAATTTAGTATGTTTTTTAAGCGATTTGAATTATGGGGTCACTAGAAATGTCCTCATAAACCACATTTATAGCATAATACCCTTGTAATTACCAGTTTGTAACCAAAAAAAAAAAAGCCCTCGTATACCACCCAAACCCACCCACCCACCCACACACACAATTTGTGACATCCCTAAAAACGGAGGTAAAATCTTCGTAATGTGACACTTGTGCAACATCTGCACTTTGGAAAGTATGTTCAGAACAAAAAAAACAAAAAAAAGGAAAAGTGTTTTAACTGAGGGGCTCTGAAATGCTGCTATTGGATGCTTGGGCTTGCGGTAAAAATGTCAACCTTCTATTCATAGAAACCCTCATTTTATCATGAAGCCACTTTTAGAGGCATTGAGGTGGAGTGTGTGTGTGTGTGGTATATGCACACATCATAGTAAAAGACTTGTTTTAACCAGTGTAATTATGACCAGAATTTTCAGTTCTCCTCTGGATTCAAAACCATTGTCCATGTCAGGAATGTTGTACCATAAATTCAGACAGTACATCACAAAAGCGCATTCTGATACCTTATCATTTCATCATGATGGTTTACAGACACACAAAGTGAGCCTTTACTGGAATAAAGAATCCAGAACACAAATACATGCATAATTGGTGCACCTGGTCATGACTTGTTTGCATGCGCACTCACTGTTCCAATTATTGTGGCTTTTAGTGTGGTTTGCTTTTCTGTTGTTCAACAATGTACTACTGATGACCCACAACATGTGAATCATCTCTTTTTCTATCTTTTATATCTACATTCTGTCCATTTGAATGTTTGAGTAGCATCTTTTAAAAGTCAACTTGGTTTTGAGCAAAGCACCTTTCATGAACGACGGATGAGGTGTTTGACACAGTTGACACGTCCTACGGTGACATACTATACCCAGGGTTGGGAAGTAATGGAATACACGTAACAGGATTACATATTTAAAATACAAAATATAAGTAACTGTATTCCACTACAGTTACAATTTAAATAATTGGTAATTAGAATACAGTTACATTCAAAAAGTATTTTGATAACTGAAGAGATTGCTTTGCATTTTATTGTCATTTGTTTCATATAATATTTAGTCCTTTCAGATGGAAAACTTTTATACACATAAATGATGCAATCCAAAGTGCATTTGAACAGCGGTAAACCACTTTCTTATGATGTTTTACATTCATACGAGCAGACAGAGAAGTAAGTTTGAAGTAAGTTTGGAGCAGAAGAAATAGAAAAAACCTTGTGTAAATTGTCAGCTTTACACTAAGCTAAAATGCTATTTCTAGCCATTTTACATGCACATGTTACCAGGCACGATCATATTTTTTTATCAAGAAAATTCACAGTGGATCATAATTTGTTTTTTCTAGTAAGACCTTTGATATTAGGGCAAAAATCGTATTCTTGATAATAATTTTTGTATTGTTTTCCTGTAAAAATCCATAAAACAAGATCAATTTGATTTATCTTGTTTTAGAAACAACACTGCATAAGATATTTAGTTTTTGTATTTGGAATGTATTTTTAACATGTGTATTTTGTCTTACTGTACTGGCAGAGTTTTTATACTCAAAACAAGTGAAAAAAATCTACCAGTGCTGAAGAAGTAATCCAAAGTATTAGAATACGTTACTGACCTTGAGTAATCTAACAGAATATGTTACAAATTACATTTTACAGCATGTATTCTGTAATCTGTAGTGGAAGGCTGAAAGGACTCAAGATGGCGGCAAGTATGGCTGCTGCGTTGCGAGCTCCGACACAACATGGTAGTGTTTTGTTTGTTTTGTTCACAATTCTTATGTTTTTTGTCTTGGATGTTGTCTGCCTTATTGTCTACGACAGACAAACACTTTTGGACATTGGTTCAGCAATTTCACACCGTAAACCGGAATTCAGATTCCTCAATGCCGACCCGCTGTTTACAAACACGCAAGCGGAGCCCTTTGTCTGGGCAGTCCGGACGCGGAAACGCAGGAGGAAAAGGGGAAACAGAGCCGATGTTCTCTTCAGAATAAGACGCCGTGCAAATCGGCCCCCGCTACCCAGTATTCTACTGGCAAATGTTCAGTCTCTGGATAACAAGCTATGTGAGCTGAAAGCACGGATCTCTTTCCAACGAGAGACGAGGGACTGCTGCATTATCTGCCTTACAGAAACTTGGATGTCTGCGGAGATTCCAGACTCAGCCGTGGGGTTCTCCGTGCACCGAGCGGACAGAGCGAAAGACCTCTCAGGTAAAAGCAGAGGTGGTGGTGTATGTTTTATGATCAACAAATCCTGGTGTGATCAGAGGAACGTACATTCTATCAAGTCTTTCTGCTCTCCTGATCTGGAATTTCTCATGCTTCTGTGTCGACCATTCTGGCTACTGAGGGAATTCACAGTGGTCATTTTCACTGGTGTGTACATCCCGCCACAAGCTGACACAGACCGGGCACTCAAGGAACTGTATAGGAGTATAAGTGAGCAGGAAACCGCGCACCCTGAGGCCACATTCATTGTGATCGGGGACTTTAATAAAGCCAGTTTCAAATCAGTCGCACAAAAATACCACCAGCACATTAGTTTCAACACACGAGGGGACCGGGTTTTGGACTATTGCTACTCTCCCTTCCGGGATGGCTACAAATCCCTCCCCCGTCCACCATTTGGCAAATCGGACCACCCTTCCATTCTGCTTCTGCCCGCTTACAGGCAGAAACTAAAACAGGAAGCACCCACCCTCAGAATGAGCCAGTGTTGGTCGGACCAATCAGACTCTATGCTACAGGACTGTTTTGATCACACGGACTGGGAGATGATCCGGTCTGCATCTGATGACGACATCGTGATTTACGCTGATAGCGTAATGTGTTTCATCTGAAAATGCGTGGAGGACGTCGTTCCGACCAGAACAGCATGGATCTATCCGAACCAGAAACCATGGATAAATAGCGATGTTCGCGCGGCACCTAATGTGCGGACCCCCGCACAATGTGGAGGAGCATAAACAAGCCAGTTATGCCCTCCGAACAGCAAAACGCCAGTACAGGAATAAGATTGAAGGACAGTTTAACATCACCAACTCTAGAAGCATGTGGCAGGGAATTAACATCATCACGGACTTTAAAGGGAATAAAAACTCTGCCATGAACACCACTGCCTCTCTCCCGGATGAGCTAAATACTTTTTATGCTCGTTTTGAGGGAAATAACACCGCCCTCGCGGAGAGAGCTCTCACGGCCGAAGCTACAGAGGTTAGTTCACTCTCCATCTCTGTAGCGGATGTAACCCGATCCTTCCGACGAGTGCATATCCGCAAAGCCGCGGGCCCAGACGGCATTCCGGGCCGCATCATCAGAGCGTGCGCGAACCAGCTGGCTGGTGTTTTTACGGACATTTTCAACCTTTCCCTCTCTTTGTCTGTAGTCCCCACATGCTTTAAAACATCCACCATTGTGCCTGTTCCAAAGCAATCAAAAATAACTTGCTTAAATGACTGGCGTCCTGTTGCTCTGACCCCCATCATCAGCAAATGCTTTGAGAGATTAATCAGGGATTACATCTGCTCTGTGCTGCCTCTCTCTCTAGACCCATTGCAGTTTGCTTACCGCAACAACCGCTCCACTGATGATGCCATTGCATCTACAATACACACTGCTCTCTCCCACCTGGAAAAAAAGAACACTTATGTGAGAATGCTGTTTGTAGTCTACAGCTCAGCATTCAACACCATAATGCCTTCCAAGCTAGATGAGAAACTCTGGGCTCTGGGCTTAAACAGCTCGCTGTGCAGCTGGATCCTGGACTTCCTGTCAAGCAGACGCCAGGTGGTTAGAATAGGCAGGAACATCTCCTCATCACTGACCCTCAACACTGGAGCCCCACAGGGCTGTGTTCTCAGCCCACTTTTATTCCTTGTACACACATGACTGTGTGGCAACACATAGCTCCAATGCCATCATTAAGTTTGCTGATGACACGACGGTGGTAGGTCTGATCACTGACAATGATGAAACAGCCTACAGAGAGGAGGTGCACACTCTGACACACTGGTGTCAGGAGCACAACCTCTCCCTCAGCGTCAGTAAAACAAAGGAGCTTGTGGTGGACTTCAGAAGAAAAGACAGAGAACACAGTCCCATCACCATCAATGGAGCACCAGTGGAGAGAGTCAGCAGCTTCAAGTTCCTCGGTGTCCACATCACTGAGGAACTCACATGGTCCATCCACACTGAAGTCGTTGTGAAGAAGGCTCATCAGCGCCTCTTCTTCCTGAGATGGCTGAGGAAGTTTGGAATGAACCGCCACATCCTCACACGGTTCTACACCTGCACTGTAGAGAGCATCCTGACTGGCTGCATCTCCGCCTGGTACGGCAATAGCACAGCCCACAACTGCAAAGCCCTGCAAAGGGTGGTGCGAACTGCCAGACACATCATCGGAGGTGAGCTTCCCTCCCTCCAGGACATATATACCAGGCGGTGTGTGAAAAAAGCTCGGAGGATCATCAGAGACTCCAGCCACCCGAGCCATGGGCTGTTCTCACTGCTACCATCAGGCAGGTGGTATTGCAGCATCAGGACCCACACCAGCCGACTCCATGATAGCTTCTTCCCCCAAACAATCAAAATTTGAACTCTTGATCTCCCACGATCAATATACATCAGCACTGCACTTTATTACTCTTACTCTTATATCTCACACCGGACTGTCATAAATTATATTATTATTATATTATATTCTCTCTTAACAGCTTACTATCAACCGACAGCCTGAATGTCAATACAGTACAATACAACCTACTGTACATTCTATATATACTACTATATATACTTTTTTTTTATTGAATAATGTGTATCTATATTGTGTGTATTGTATACTGTACAGTGTTTGTTATTATTTGTATATTGTGTTGTGTGTAATTATGTGTATATTACACTTTAAATTGTGCTGTGTTAATTTGATGTTATTGTAAATTGGTATATGTCTCATCACTGTCACGACTGCTATGTTGATCGGAACTGCACCCAAGAATTTCACACACCATTGCACTTGTGTATATGGCTGTGTGACAATAAAAGTGATTTGATTTGAATACATTTCAAAATGAACCCTTCCAACCCTGGCTATACCCATCTTAAACTATTTAAAACATCATTTTACTTATTTCTTATGCATGCAGCTTTAATGACCTCATATTAAAAAATAGTTTACCCAAAATGAAAAATTATGTTACTCTCATGTTGTTGATTGTAACCCCTTAGAAGTCTTGGAATATGACACACAAGGTGCATGGACTACTTTTATGACACTTTTGGGTGCTTTAAATTTGCGACCAACTTTACTTCCATATTGTGAAGTATTTCCAAGTGAAACAGCTTATAGGAAAAAAAAAGAAAAGAAGTAGGGTTTATCCATTGGTTTGTTGATTGGATTGTGAAAATATGGGTGTTGCATAGCGGAACGGAGGCAGATGTAAATGCGAGTTTGCAGTGGCCACACACACCCCTACCACCGTTCTACTCGAGTCAGAGCTGGTTATTGGTGAAATTGAGCAGCAATCTCAACACATTTATTATCAAACTGACAACATATACACATGAGCACATCACAGTCTTTGCTTACGAAGAGGCTGTAGCCATTGAAAAATGAGTGAGTAAAAGATAACCTTATTTTAATGTTTTGAATAACAATACACTAAATATAATAAAAATAAATAAATACATTTTTTGGGGGTAAACTATTCCTTTAATTGAGAGGCTGCATGAAATTTATGAAGTTTTAAAAACCGTCACAACAAAATGATACGAGATATACGCTTTCCCTTATACATTCATACAAATTTTAACCTAAAATCTAAATTAAAACAAAATGTTTGTGGACACATTATGTGTCAACAACTCATAGCTAGTGAGGCAATGGGGAAGTATATTGCAGTTGTGCATTGCTTGTCAGGGATAGAAACAGCAGTCATCAGAGAGTATGACAATTGAAACCTTTGCAAAGCACATGTTGAGTATGTTTATTGCAGTTGAAAGTAAGATCACCATGCATGGCGTTCCACTTTAATCAGTGCTAAACAATCAATGTAAGAGTAATCAATGCTGAAACACAGGAACCCCTCCATCTGCACAAATTTAACAACGCATTCTGTGGTGTGACTCCTTTCCCAGAAAAATCATAAATAATGAACCCAGAGCGCAAGGCCAAAGCGCATGTTGTATAACCGTGTATGGATTATCAGCCAATTAGGGTACAAGGGTTTGAGCGGAGCTCGTAAAAACGGTTCCCAGATGAAGACAAGCACAGCTGCAGTCAGCGTGTCTGCTGGCTATAGATGGCCAGCGATTGAAGAAAACCTCCTCCAGTCTCCCTCTGTTCTGATGTAACTAACTAATGACAATGTGGTTTAACAGGACTTTCAGACATTCTCTGCTTCAGAAAAGAAAGCAAACATCTTTGAGGTCCCTGCACAGAGAAATGAAGAAAAAAAAAGAGTTTAAAAAAAGAGAATGATAGTCAAAGAAAAGGGACATCTGTGGCTCTGGAGACAATAATTGAATTTTATGGCAGTGGACTTTGGAGCCCCAGACACAAATATATGACTGTGATTGCATTGCAAAATGACAGCTTTGAGACACAGTTGCAACTGAGAAAGAAAGCATGGGAGACTGCTCTATGGAGGGAAGAGTCTGTCCTAGTCATCAGTGCATTAGCATAAATAGTTTATAGTTAATAGGGGGTTTTTGTTAACAAAAAAGCTTTTGTTATTTATCCTTTCCATTGATCTGCTATGAACAGACCTTACCACTTAGAAGCAGATTAAATAGGGCACCACAATGCAGTCTTTCTGAATGATTTCTGATGCCAAAATATGCATTTCATGCTTAATCAGCCCATGCTACTGAGGGGGGACTTTTGGTTGAGTACTACATTTTCTAACCACAAAAGTATAGTTTGATGACAAACCACTGACCTTTTAAAAACCAAATACATATACTGCAGTTATTTATCTCTGGTAAAGATTTTGCCACTAGTTTGGACATCTATAATAGTTGTAAATACCTCTTATTCATAAATAAAAATATCAACCCATATGCTTATATGGTTAATTATTAGTAATTTATGCAACACACATACACATAACAAAAGAGAGACTGTGGCGATGCATGTTTTCATAAAAAAACAGTTTGTGCATAGTGTATGGGATATCTAGAAATAGTGCTGAAAGAAGGCATATGTCAAACTTGCAAACACACTTGTCAGCATTTGTGTACACATCTTTAACAGGTCTGTTAGAATTAGGGATGGGCATTTTGGTCATTTTGTCTACTCGAGAACTCTGACTAATTACTCGTCGAGTACTCGAGGGGCAATGCCATGTACATAACTGTATATATAATAACATGTCTGACAAATGTCTTTGGCTGCTGCATTGCGTCTTGTTGTTCCAGTGTATCGTCTGTTCATTATTATAGGCTGTTATAAAATAATCTGTTACAAAATGTACAAAAGATTGCATAATCAAAATATAATGCATCATATTTTGTCATTATGTGAAGATTCGCTGCCCAACTCAGTGAAAGAATGTGCACGACGCACGTCTGTCTGTTTTTCCTTCAGGTTACCATAATAATCTTAGTAAGCATGCACCAGTTTTTTTTACTGATTGTCTGAACCGTCTGTCTTCAAATCGCTGTTGGCTTAACAGGAGACGCCATAACATCACGTTTTTAATATACGTGTTAAGTTGAAGTTCAGTTTTGCAGACGCTGCATTCTGTTCCATTTAGCTGCGCTCTGTCTAGCTGTTTGAAACACTCACAGTGCGTTGAGTCCACTGCCAGACGCCTGGTGTCTGTGTCTCCCCAAGTATTCGCTCCTGTGGGGAAAGCCGCGATACTCCATGTAGTTGTTGCTGTGATGATTCATGAAGCATTCCTTTCAACTCGGAGAGTCGCAATTTCCACCTTTCAACTGGGGAAAGTGCAACGGAATGTCACATTATGTCAGACTACTAACTTGGAAACTCGTGTGGAAATCTTCAACTCCCATTTCGTCAAGATGCAGGTTTGTGTTACGTCACGCAAATGGCACACAGGGCAGGGAGGTTTACAGTCTGTGACAAACATTCACTTTTATTGAATAATATCCATTAACGAGTCAAAGTTCTTACATTAAATGATAATAGCAAATGTTTTGCAGAGATAGGTGTTCAAAACAAGGTTAATTATACTCTTTTTTGATTATCGTAATGATAGCATTGCAGCGTCGTATCAGTTTGGTTGCTATGCGACGTCTCTGACAATCAATGTACCCCTCAAAACCACAACATAATCAATCTCAAAATTAAAAATAAGCTCCCTCTTTGACACGTATGTGTTTAGTTGTCAATTAATTGTCACTGAATTTCAAATTAAGTGAAAAGTCACACCATGCTTGATCACTATCGATCATCGTTTTCATGATCGATCATTGCTGCCACATCCGAGTACAAGTCTGCTTGCATCACTGCTGATATTTGGATGGTGCTGTTCCACAATTGCTGTGTAAAAGAGAACACAGGACCCTGATCTTTACATCTTATATGAGTGCCCACATTTTAATTACATATTTTAACAGTCAGAGTCACTTTTAGGTATTTTAATGAAACTAACAGATGAAGAAATGAATGAACAAATATGTTAGTAAACTGTTTAGTACTGTATTATGGGTAAGATAACATAAAAAACATAGATTTGAGCTGTCTGCTTTTTATGTAAACCCAGAGTTACCACATAGCCAGAAATAGCAATATAGTTTTAAGTCTTGAGAATTATATTCAGATGTATTTCATTAACATTTCCCGATTATAAGTCACAGGTTGCATATTTTATTTCACCACAAGCACTGTCATCCGATACCAGACCGTGACTGCAAAACCACACCTGTGACACTGGGAGAAAGTAGGATTATGGTTAAGAGGAGGAAAATGGTTAGTCAGCCTCTGAAATCACAAATGAGGCTGAAATAAAGAGCGTATGTGCAAGATGCGATATAGTCTTCCATCCTTTATATTCTCTGAGGACCCAACATGATTGGGGTTAAATAGAGTTAGAGAGACTGATGAATCACTTAACAGAGTAACAAGAGCCTGGATGACAAGCTGCCGACTCTTTCTGTGGGCTTGTCCCTTTGCCGGGAAGTGAACTCCATAACAGATCTTTTTCCTGCAGAGCCAAGTCAAGGGAGCCAGGAGACAACAACAATTAAACAACTACCACAAGTCATGTTTTGCTCTAAAGCTCTGCTGAAATAACTCAAACAAATGTCAAAAACTGTAGTACTTTAAGACAAAAAATGTATTATTGTGCTAAGTTTTGTCGACATTGGAACTGACATAATTATACATTCAGCAGAATGTTCATGAACTAATGAACGTATCTTTGTTATTAAACTTTAAGCTGGGCATGTAAGGCCATATCATATAGTCATAAGAAGTCATATTCATTTGCACTAAGCAGTTCTCCTGAACGGTTTGTTTCAATGAACCGGGTCCTAAAAACAATTTGGCAGTTCTTATTACATCATCAAGTAATGATGTCATTACATAATTCCTGACATTCTGGCATCATGGCACTTATGCTTAAACACTTTCAAGTAAAGCCACTTTTAAGCATGTATTGCTGTTTATTATCATTTTTTATCAAGTTATTTTAATAAGCATGTTCATTGTTACCAGTGTTACATTTAATGATTTCCCTGCACGTTGAATAGAAGTTGCCGATGTTGCACTCTTCAAAATGATCGGGACAGGTTCTTTGTTTTTCCATTTTTATTCACCCCAGTCTTTTTTTCTTCTCTTTTGCAATGGATTCCGGGATACAACAGGCATGGATATACATTGGAGCATGCCATTTTTCTTTTTACACCGTTTTTTTACTTTTTAGTTTTTTTTTTTTGTTTTTTTTCACATTATCCGGCTGTGTGATGTCGGGCCACACGTATTCAGATAGAAGACAAAGGCAGGCCTAACACAGTCGTAAAACCTAACTCAGGCCCCCACATAACAAGTCATAAATCTTACTGATAAAAACCACGCCAAAATCAAACAAAGGGAGTCCAAAACAGACTACAAATCCCATGAAGCCTTGCTCACTAAAGGATCGAACTCTCAACTCCTATTGGATGAGGCACATGACAGAACGCACCTCTACCATGACATCATCAGGAGTAGAAATACCTCTGAAATGCTTCCGGGATTTGCTTCCAGCAACTTTGCTTGCCGTGTGTGGACGCAGCTCATCGCTGCTCTCAGGTGCAGCCTCGTGGCACAAGGAAGTAACGTTCGACTTGAAACTGTGGCCATACAATCTCCATCTCGCTGGAAGAGTTGAGATTACTCTGTGTTCCACCGAACACTCTAACGGATCCGAAGGAGACCGCCGAGCAATCCGCATCTTCATCCGTCTGCCTGCAGAAGTGAAGAGATTAAAGATTTCTCTTCCATCTTCAATCAAGTCGACGTCGCTGATTTCTCCACCAGCCCGCCGAGATTCAGCAGCCGTACCGCCCGCCGATAGAGCGAGGAAACGGCCTCCCGTCATCACCCGAGTTGTGCATTTCTGCCATCGCGGGTGAGACCGGCACACTAAGTTTATCCATTAAAGAATCAAAGCCGTCCACCGCGTCTCTGAGTGATAAACTAACAGCTGCTTTCTCTCCCACAATCGTGAAACCGGCTTTAGGGCCGTCACTTTATTCTCTCTCTCTCTCGTACTAACCACACACACACACACACACACACACACACACGCGACCCTTCACAAACATTCTCACACACATTTTTGGCTAGTAGATAGCTTTGTGATAAAGCTCAGCTTTGTCCCTAAGCTACCATTGACTGGTTTCTCTCCACCCACATTCACGGCCATATTCTCTGGCCAGAAGTCTCGCGTAACATACTCTCCACGAGAGTCACGTCCGCCATTTTGTGCGCATCCCTCCTTACACACACACACACACACACACTCTCACACACACACCCTCATGTGTTATAGGATTATTTTGATTTCCATATCTAATCATATTACTGTTTAGTTGGTAGTTGTAAGTCGGAAGTTTATTGACTGCATTGTATTAATTATTAATTTATATTACTGCATAAATAAACTTTGTTATACTTCAAAGAGAAGTGTTTTGGTTTGTTTTGCATACACCTGTGTCATGCTGATGGGATGTCAGTGCTCGGATTCAAGCCTTCATTCATTGTTTTTTTCTCCAAAAATCGATATTCTTCAGATGTCGATTTTCCTAAGAAAACAATCTAATATTGAGACTGTTATACTATCTGGTTATTAGTCCCTGATTCCTGGGTGGTGCCCCGTCAATATTAATCCTTATTAATATTCTATTGAT